>NW_011888953.1:441411-447626 GCF_000151845.1 Pteropus vampyrus | reverse complement strand
CATATCAACAAATATAAAGATATCACTTAGATGTGGGATATAAACCTAAAAGCAACAAATGAACAGGACAAACAAACAGAGACTCATGGACAATAGAGTAGTGGTTACCAGAAGGTAGGGGGGAGGGGGAAGAAGGGAGTAGACGGGGTAAAGGGGGTCAAATATGTGGTGACAGAAAGAAATCTAACTATGGGAGGTGAACACACAGTGTAAACATATGTATGTTTTACTGTTAAAGTGTACGGCTGAAACTTATTGGATTTCATTAACCAATGTCACCATAAAAAATCAAAAAAAAATAAAAATAAAAGAATAAATCTAACAAAAAATATTTAAGACTTCTATAGGGGTAATTATAAAACGGGATTAAAATATTAAAGTAGAATTAAATAGAGAAATATAGTTTCTTCATAGATAGGAAGACTCAATCTCGCAAAAGTATAAGTTCTCCCCAAATTTATAAATTCAGTGATTTATAAATTCAATGCAATCTCAATCCTAATCCCCACTACTTGTGTGCGTGCCTGTGTGCGTATGTGTGCGATTTCATGAGTTATTTCCTAAAAAATATATGAAAATGTAAAAGGCCAAAAACTAACCAAAAGTATAATTCAAAATAAAGGCAATGGTGAAGAATTTGCACTACCAGACAGCAAGTTACATTATAAAGCTATGATAATCAAGACAATGTTTATTGACAAGATACAGACAAAAAGATTGATAGAACAGAATAGATATCCAGAATCAATCTCATGCAGGTATCATGTATAATGTGGGTGGCACTTCAGAGTGGTGGGAAAAGGCAGAAGGTGGAATTTTTTTTTTAAATATACTTTTATTTTTTTCAGCAGTTTTAGTTTATAGAAAGTACAGAACAGAGAAGTCCCATATACTCCTCACCCTACCCCCAATTTCCCCTATTATTTATATTTTATAAGTGTAATATTTGTTAAAGTTAATGAGCCAATGTTGACACAGTATTATTAACTAAATTTCATAGTTTACATTACGGTTCAGTTTTTGTGTTGTTAATTTTATAGATTTTGACAAATGTGTAATGACGTATCCATCATTTCTGTATCATGCAAAATAGTTTCACTGCCCTAAAAATCCCCTGTGCTCTACCTATTCATCTTTCCCTCTCTCCTACCTCTAACCCCCAGCAGCCACTGGTCTTTTTAATGAAAGACATACTATCAAATAATCTCAGGACAATTGGCTATCCATAGGTTAAAAAATTATTAATTTAATCCTTATCTCACACCAAACACAAAATCACAGATGGATTAAAAGCAGAAGCTACAAAACTTTTAGAAAAGAATATAAGAGAGTATCTTTAAGATGTTATGATGGGGACAGACTTCATTAACAAGGTACAAAAGCACCAACCATAAGGAAAAACAAGATAAATTTGACTACATTAAAATGAAAGCTTCTGTTCACCAAATGACATTATGAAAAGAGTAGAAAGATAAGTCATAAAGTAGGCAAAGGAAGATATTTGCAGCAATGTAACCAACAAAGAACTACTAATATATTAAGATATAGAGAACTATAAATCTATCCCCCAAAGACAGCAAAACCATTACTTTAAATAGGCGAAAGACTAGAACAGATACTTCATTAAGGAGGATATGTAAATGTCCAACAAATATTTTAAAAGGTGTCTAACATTATTAGAAGTTGGGAAAATAAGAATTAAAACCACACTGAGATAACACTTCACATCTATCAGTTTTTTAACGTTTAAAAGCTGGACAAGACCAAGACAGAGGCAAAGATGTAAAGAACCTGAGTAGGCATTTTCCAAAGAAGATATACAAATGATCAACAGGTGTATGAAAAGATACTCAACATCACTAATCATCAGGGAAATGCAAATCAAAATTATAATGAGAAATCGCCCTATACCTGCTAGGATGGCCATTATTAAAAAGTCAAAAGATAAGTTTTAGGAAGGATATGGAGAAAAGGGAATCCTTATATACCGTTGGTGGGAATGTAAATTGATATAGCCATTAGGGAAAACAGTGTGAATATTCCTCAAAAATTTAAAAATAGAATTACCATATGATCTCAAAATCCCACCTCTGGGAATATATCCAAAGGAAACGAAATACCAGTGAGACACCTGCACTCCCAAGTTCATGGCAGCATTATTTACACTAGCCAAAGTATGGAAACAGCCTAAGTGTTCATCAATAGGTAAAAAAAATGTGACATGTGTAATATATATAATATAATATATATTCTATATGATATATATAACTATGTAATATATGATGTATATATAAATACATATATGCATGCGTGTGCATGTTCGTGTGTATATATATATAGTATTCCCACTATGGGGAAATGAGATCTAAATCCAATGTGGATGGAAGGATATTCCATGTTCTTGGATTGGAAGAATCAACATAGTTAAAATGACCATATTATCTAAACCATTATACAGATTTAATGCAATCCCCATCAAAATCTCATTGGCATTTTTTAAAGAAATAGAACACAAAATCATCAGATTTGTATGGAAGCACAAAGACTCCGAATTGCCAAAGCCATCCTGAGAACAAAGAATGAGGCCGAAGGCATCACTCTGCCAGACTTCAAATTATACTACAAAGTGACAGTAAACAAAGTGGCATGGTATCGGTAGCAAAACAGACACATTGATCAGTGGAACAGAATCGAGAGTGCAGAACTTATATTTATACGGACAAATAATTTTTGACAAAAAAGCCAAAAACATATAGTGGAGAAAGGAAAGCCTCTTCAATAAATGGTGCTGGGAAAATTGGAAAGCCACTGCAAAAGAATGAAACTAGACTATTGTCTATGATCACACACCAAAATTAACTCAAAATGGATTAGGATCTGAATGTAAGACCTGAAACAATAAAATGCATAGAAGAAAACATAGGAATGAAACTCAAGGACCTTGGACTTAAAGAAGATTTTATGAATTTGACCTCAAAGGCAAGGGAAGTAAAAGCAAAAATAAATGAATGGGACTCTATCAAACTAAAAAGCTTCTGCTCAGCAAAAGAAATCGTCAGCGAAGTAAAGAGACAACCACCAGAATGGGAAAATACATTTGCAAGCAAGGCCTCCAATAAGGGCCTAATATCCAAAATATACAAAAAAAAACTCATACAACTCAATAACAACAAAAAACCAAATGATCTAATCAAAAAATGGGCAGAGGACCTGAACAGACACTTCTCCGTGGAGGACATACAAATGGCCAACAACTATGTGAAAAGATGCTCAACATCGTTAGCTACTAGGGAAATGCAAATCAAAACCACTAAGAGATACCATCTCACATCTGTTAGAATAGCTATAATCAACAGGATAAGTAATAACAACTGTTGGAGAGGATGCGGAGAAAAAGGAAACCTCATACACCGCTGATGGGACTGCAAATTGCTACAGCCACTATGGAAAACAGTATGGAGATTCCTCAAAAAACTAAGAATTGATCTACCGTATGATCCAGTAATCCCATTACTGAGTATTTACCCCAAATACTTGAAAACCCATATCCAAAAATGTATTTGCACACTGATGTTCATAGCAGCATTATTCACAGTGGCCAAAACATGGAAGCAACCAGTGTCCTACGATAGATGACTGGCTAAAGAAGCTGTGGTACATATACATTTATACAATGGAATATTACTCAGCCATAAGAAGAGATGAAATACTGTCATTTGCAACAACATGGATGGATCTCAAGATAATCATGCTAAGCAACATAAGCCAGACTGAAAAAGTTGAAAATCACATGATATCACTTATATGGGGATACAAACCTAAAAGTAATAAATGAACAGGACAAACAGAGACTCAGGGACAAGGACATTGGACTAGTGATTACCAGAGGACAGGGGGTGGGGGAGGAGGGGAGAGGTAGATGGAGTAAAGAGGATCAAATATTTGGTAGCTGAAGGAAACTGGACTTTGGGTGATAATCACACAATAGAATATATAGATGTCAAATTATAATGTACACCTGAAAATTATTTAATTGTATTAACCAATGTTACACCAATAAACTTAAGTCAAAAAAAAGGGGGGAGAAATAAATAAATTAATAAATAAATAAATAAATAAATAAATGTGGAATCCTGGATTAAATCATGGACCAGAAAGATGACTATAATGGGACAATGGACTGAATATGAGTAAGGTCTATCTATAGATTAGTTACAAATATTGTATCAATATTATTTTTCTATTTGAGCGTGCTATAGTCAGATAAGGATGTCAGCATTTGAGGAAACATAACAAAGGATATACAGAATTTCTTTTGTACAACTCTTGCAACTTTTCAGAAGCCTGAGGTTATTATTTCAAAATGAAAAGTTAAATTACAAATAAAGAAAAAACTTTGAATTAAAATTCAAGCAATATTCTCCTCTAATATGAACTAGGTATGAGCAATATTAAATTTGTTGAAATCATATAGAAAAATTAAATGCAAAAAGAAATTGGAATAATACATATAAGTTTCCCAAGTGCTTTTAAGATGAGGCATTTTGGTAAGTCAGAACCACTGATCTACTGCTGGTGTCCCAGCTTCATAAAATGAGTGGGAGAGCATTTCTCTTTTTTTTATTCTCTAGAAACATTTTGTAGAAATGGAATATCTGTTCCTTGAATATATGGTCTTGCCTATAAGATAATTTGGGACTACAAATCCCACCTTCAAAAGTAATATGCAGTGGATAACCTTATGTACTTGTGTGAGGTTTTCTTTGGGATATATGCACAGTAGCACGGCTGTGGGATCATGGGGCATCCATACACTTCACGTTACTAAGTTCTGTTTGTCTGCTCCCTGGAATGGCCATCCCCGCCTACATCCACCAGCTGCGAGTGAGCTATAAGGGCTATGAGAGCCTGCTGTCCTTACCAGTCCTTGACAGTAATGAGCTTTTAAATTGTTGCTGCTTTAATAAAGTGAGATCTCTATTGTTTCGACTTGCATTTCTTGGACTACTAATAACATCAAGCTTCTCCTACTATGCCTATTAGTTTTGAATTGTTCCTCTTCCGTAAATTGCATTATCCATCTTGGGGGGTATGGGGAGGGCGGCTGTCCTCTCTGTTGTTGTTGATTTGAAGGCTATTATATATATTCTAGATATTAATTCTACATCAGTTTTGATGTTACAAATATATTCTCATTAGGAATCTGTATATACTTTTGACTGTGTTCCACCATTTTTCATGGAAAAAGTTAAATTTAATCAAAGTCATCAATCTTTTACTTTATGGTGTGTGCTTTTGATGTATTGTTTAAGAAGGTCGTTTTGATTCAAGATTATAAGAATTTCTCCTAAACTCTACTTATGCTACTCACTCCTCCCATTCCCCTCTGGATGACTTTGAAATAAGTCTGAGACATATCATGAAATCCATAAATATTCTAGTACATCTCTCCAAAAAGTAAGGACTCTTTAAACGTAAATTCACAGCATCATTATCAAAGCCTAAAAGGAGTAAGAATAATTCGTTAATATCGTCAAATAAAGCAGCTTATTTTTGCATAGGAAAGATTAGGAAGTTTCCATGTACATAGAGGTTACAACACCAGACGGAGTGTGGTCATGGTCTTAAGAAAAGTGCCGTCGAGCTATGGGAGTTTGGGGTGAGGGGGGATGATTTCCAGCATTAGAGAACAACTCGCCAGGGGGAAAAGATCAACGCTTAGGACATTTTACAACTGTTTGTTTTTGGCTTTTCTCAGAAATCGGTTCTGAAATAGTACACAGGAGGAAGTTCCTCTTCTACAAGGAATTCTTGCAGATTTTGTGTTCTTTCCCTCTTCCCTAGTAAGCAGGAAATAACAGGGAGAGGAATTCAGTTGGAATTGAAGAAGTGCTCGGAACCAGCAATATAATAGTAAAGGTTGGGAAATGTTTCTTCTATGTTCCATGCATGGTTTAGAGCACCTCTGGGTGTTGATTTTTTTTTTAATCAAGTGTAGTTAATATTTGATATTATGTTAATTTCAGGTATACAACATAATTATTCAACATTTATATATCTAATGAAGTGATCACCATGCTAAGTCTGGTAACCATCTGTCACCGTACAAGGTTATTATGGTATTATTGAATATATTCCTTATGCTGTACATTACATACCTGTGACTTATGTATAACTTGAAATGTATAGCTCTTATTCCCCTTCCCCTTTGCCCT
>NW_011888953.1:419175-441361 GCF_000151845.1 Pteropus vampyrus | reverse complement strand
CCACCATTTTTCATGGAAAAAGTTAAATTTAATCAAAGTCATCAATCTTTTACTTTATGGTGTGTGCTTTTGATGTATTGTTTAAGAAGGTCGTTTTGATTCAAGATTATAAGAATTTCTCCTAAACTCTACTTATGCTACTCACTCCTCCCATTCCCCTCTGGATGACTTTGAAATAAGTCTGAGACATATCATGAAATCCATAAATGTTCTAGTACATCTCTCCAAAAAGTAAGGACTCTTTAAACGTAAATTCACAGCATCATTATCAAAGCCTAAAAGGGGTAAGAATAATTCGTTAATATCGTCAAATAAAGCAGCTTATTTTTGCATAGGAAAGATTAGGAAGTTTCCATGTACATAGAGGTTACAACACCAGACGGAGTGTGGTCATGGTCTTAAGAAAAGTGCCGTCGAGCTATGGGAGTTTGGGGTGAGGGGGGATGATTTCCAGCATTAGAGAACAACTCGCCAGGGGGAAAAGATCAACGCTTAGGACATTTTACAACTGTTTGTTTTTGGCTTTTCTCAGAAATCGGTTCTGAAATAGTACACAGGAGGAAGTTCCTCTTCTACAAGGAATTCTTGCAGATTTTGTGTTCTTTCCCTCTTCCCTAGTAAGCAGGAAATAACAGGGAGAGGAATTCAGTTGGAATTGAAGAAGTGCTCGGAACCAGCAATATAATAGTAAAGGTTGGGAAATGTTTCTTCTATGTTCCATGCATGGTTTAGAGCACCTCTGGGTGTTGATTTTTTTTTTAATCAAGTGTAGTTAATATTTGATATTATGTTAATTTCAGGTATACAACATAATTATTCAACATTTATATATCTAATGAAGTGATCACCATGCTAAGTCTGGTAACCATCTGTCACCGTACAAGGTTATTATGGTATTATTGAATATATTCCTTATGCTGTACATTACATACCTGTGACTTATGTATAACTTGAAATGTATAGCTCTTATTCCCCTTCCCCTTTGCCCTACCTTCTACCCTTTTCCCCTATGGCAACCATCAGTTTGTTCTCTGTGTCTATGAGACAATTTCTGGTTTGCTTTGTTTGTTCATTTGTTATGCTTTTTTAGATTCCACATATAAGTGAAATCGTGTGGTGTTTGTCCTCAGTCCGACTTATTTCACTTAGCATAAGAGCCTCTAGCTCCATCCATGTTATTGCAAATGTCAAGATTTCATTCTTTTTTTATGGTCCATTATATGCATGTGTGTATGTATCATATCTCTTTTATCCATTTACCTATCTATGGACACTTAGGAGTAGTTTTTATTTGTTCTTAAATAGTTGGAGATGAAAGGAGCCACTGTTAGACATAATAGTGCACTAGAGAAGCCTTCTATGCCACATACAGATTTTTTTTCTGTCCCTTACACTTACCTTGTGCATTTTATGCATCCCTTACTCTTCCTTCCATCATGCCCTCAACAACACTCCCTAGTCGCCACTCCCTGAAGGGAAAGTAAAGCAAGCAGTCAGAAAAGAATCCCATTAAACATGTGTGCATGTGTGCACGCATGTGCAGGTGTGTCTGTAGTTTAGGACATTCTCATTGCACCAGTCCCCCAAATTCTATTTGTTCATCCACAGGAGAACATGGCTGGCCCTCAGAAAAACTGTAGTCAAATAATTTTGTACCTGCTGCCATAGTCTCCCTTTCTGCCCCTTTTCTCTTTAAACAGCATCCCCACCATCTGCCTTTCCATTTTACATGAGTAGTTCTTCTCTCATTTGACTTTCCTATCTCCTGCTAAAGCAGAAAGAGAACCAATAGCATTAGTTATACTGATAGAGGGTCTGTCATGCTAACACAGTTGTTCCTTTCCACTCATGGATGGCATGAATTTTTTCAGGGCTGAGGAAATTGTACATTGTGCCGTAACGACACTAAGTCTTACCCTGGCCCCAGTGAGTGGGAAATGATCCTAGCTGGCCAATACCTCTGGGGCTAGGGCAAGGCTTTCAGGTTGACTGCCTCGGAATAAGCCTTTTGACTTAAAAAGTTAATGAACAAGTCTCCCAGCAAAGCTCCATCATATCCTAAACCCTCAAAGCCATGGTGGAGTCTGGAAGACAATTCGATCCGCCTCTGTGGGCTGTCTGATTCAGGTGTGTGAACCATCCAAAGAAAGCCCTTTTTATACTAATCCTCAACTGCTTTCAGCCTTGCTTCACCATCCCGGTCTCTAGAGGTGGCGTATGTGGAAACAATATCAAAAGATCCCCTTACCTCGTCGATTAACCCATTTTCCATTTGCCCTGAGTATACCCTCAGCAACACTTGCAGCTGCAGCCTTTGCCCCTAAGTCACGGATTACAGTCCTAACTTTACCCCCAAACTTTGCCACAAAATATCTCACTTGTATTATTATCGCTCTAGTCTTTGAAAACAAATGTCATTATTCTATTTATAACATTCTGTTTTTAGTAGTGGTATTTCCATTAACAATATATAGTTATTCTCGGTCACCGAAAATGTCAAACCCTAGAAAACGTAGAATTCTTACATGTGACGTTAACATCGTTCTCGAACATTGGTTAGCTAAAGATTCATTTGATGAATCCGATTTATGTATACATTTATGTTATATTAGTATTAGAGACAAATTCTGTGGAGAAATAATTCCAAGAACAGTTTTTATATTTTATTTTCATATTGAAAACCAGTCAGATTTGCTCTATCCTCAAAGAGTGTGTTTATGTAAAATTAAATTAATGCTGGCAGTGAGCTGCATTTTTTTTCCTCAATTGGAAATGGGTTAATAAAAGGATGTTTGAGGGGAAAGACTGAGATTGATGTAAACATGATTTTTTAATAGTTTAATTTGTAGCATGGACTTCTGACCCACCCCCCTTTTTTTTTTCCTCATCCCACCATTGTTACAATACTATTATCTACTAAATTCTAATCCTTATTAGAATTTCACCAATTTTCCCATTAGTGTCCTTTTCCTGTTCCAGAATCCAGTCTGGGATCCACATTGCATGCAGTTATCATGTTCTCACATTGCATGCTGCTATCATGTTCTCTTTAGTCTCCTCCAATCTCCAAATACCTCTGGGTACTTTCTTTCCTTCTTCCTCAGAAAGATAGTCATTTCCACATTAGATAAAGCTGAGTTTCATTAATTGTCTTAGATTGGCTGGGGCCAATCGCATCTACTTCAGGAAGCTGCCATGCTGCAGGTAAACAAGGGGCTGTAATGCTGAGTCACCCTTTCTGCTTCTCACATGTTTCTCGTTTGCCTAATAGGAGAGCTCTGAAATCAAGGGAGTCTGCGGACTTAGACCAAAGCTTCAAGCTACAAGCACAAGATACTTTTGAAGTCTCATGCTTTATCTTTAAATTTTTCAGGGATTTGATATTTTACTCCATAAATAATGCATAAGTATTTTAAATCAGAAAGAATACTTCCCAAAATTCTATCACAAAATTAACATGCCAGGAAGGTGTACCACGTTTATTCCACGCTTGAAGTAGTCATTGTCATGTCCTTGCATCCTTAAGTCTGAGAAGATCAAATAGTGTTATTTTACTGTTTCAAATGTATGACGCTGGATTACAAAAGGCATCATCATGACTAAATTCCAGTTTCAGACATTACCTACAACACTGTTCTAATAGGCAAATGCCTTCCAAGTTACAAACAACTGACTTACAAACTTTCTGTTCACAATCCACTTATAAGTTGGGAACTGTTTGTACTCATATAACGTCCTTGCCACAGGGTTTTTATAAGTCATCTCAACAAGCGGTTTCTTTAATTTCTATGAAAACGCGCCACGTCTTCAAGTTGTATGTTTTTTTCTCCAAATATCAAACTGCCTTCAAGCAGAACTTCCCAGTATGAATATCTAGTTAGGAAAATAGTCTGACAACAACAAAAAGAAGATAAATGAAAAAGCGAGATTGAACAGAACTCATTCATAAGCAAGGGCCTTTGATTCTGTACTTTGTCCTTCGACTTCAGAATTCAATTTTCCGACTCAATTTTCTGCTGTTCAAAATGATACAGTTATTTTGTTGCTTGGATATAGATGGTAGACTCCAGCTCTGAAAGCAAAAAACGTGGTGAAAAGCTCACAGGAAGCCAACGTCTTCTCTGAGTCTTTTGTTGGGCCCTTTGTATTTTCAAAGTGATCAAAGGCGAGTACAGGTGAAAAGCAGAGCTTTGACAGTGAGTGCTATAAAGGGCACGCCCTGGAAATTTTATTCTCCTTGGAAGATAGTTTTGACTGAAGGGGGAGTGGCAGAGGGGGGTATAGTATAAATAACCCTAGAGGTCACCGGAGTTGAAACTTGAACTTCCCATCCCCATTATAGAGCTGGGTCATTGCTATTATTGGTTCTGGCTATGGAAAACCTCCATCAGGGGGTAACAATCTTTTCTTCCCCTGGTGTGACTTTTTCTAATCCCGCTGCTTCCTCTCCTTCAGGTATCATGCTTGGAGGAGAATCACATTACTTATGTAGCAGCCCTTTACAGGCCCCTTCCAGTTGGAGATAATTGCAGATGGAAAACATGCCACAGGTGACCACAGACGGAGACCATCTGTGGTCAAGAATTTAAAAGGTGATATGTGTAGATAATAATGCTCTAAAATCTGACTTCCAGAATAAGTTTCAGTTCTTTCAAGATAGAATACTTCTCTTTCCTCACTTACAATTTGGGATAATTGGATGCTGTGAGGGAGCCTTGACATATCATATTTAAAGAGCCCCGCCTAAAAGTATGACTCATGCTGAAAGAAAAGTAGATTAAACTTCATGCCACTCACCTAAAATTCCTAGCCTCTGAGAGTTTATTTTTTATATTAAGGATCTGTAAGCTACAGCCCCCCAGCCAATTCCGGGCCAAGGCCTGATGTTTTTTGTTGTTGTTATTCAGCCTACCAGTTAAGAATGTTTTTTAGACTTTTAAATGTTTAGGGGAAACCAAAAGAAGAAGAATATTTTGTGACACATGAACATTACTTGAAATTCAAATTTCAGTGTGCATGAAAATAGTTTGATTGGAACACAGCCATGCCCGTTCCTTTACGTATTACTTTTGGCTGCTTTTGTGCTACCACTGCAGAGTTGAGTAGTTGTAACAGAAACCGTGGTTAGCTGGAGAAGCTTAAAATATTTACTATTTTGCCCTTTATGGAAAAAGTTTGTCAACTCTTGTTCCATATCCAATGAAAATTCACTTTTGCCCAGTGATGTGCAGCGGTGAGGTGGGGCACAGCTGGGACAAGGGACGGATGGGATAAGGGAGTCGAGGCACTCCAGGAGCGGTGTGAGAGAGCTTCGGAAGGCACATTCGCCAGTGTCACAGGCGGTCTACAACTAAAGCTTTTTTTTCTTTCTTTCTTTGCTTTGCTCTAGAGAATTTCGGACATATTTTTAACAGAAGGAACGATGATCCAGTAAAAGTCAGGCAAATTAAGACACAGAAAACAAGAGAATAGCCGTGGCTATGCAATAGACATGTACTTTTCTCATCTCTGACTCCTGCTCTCTGCCTTACTATCTTTGGAGGTCTACTTGGAATGAGAATTGGAGGAGGAGAAGGAAGAGGAGGAGGGACAAAGAAATTGAGAGAGAATTTTAGATGAAAGCAGAGTACTGGGGTAATGAAGTAGAGGACAAAGAAGAAATTGAAGAAGGAATAGTAGAGAAAAGGGAGATTATGGAGTAGTGAGAAGGGCCTCGCTAATTAGAGTTCCGAGTCATAGATGGTGCCATCCTGTATTCCTACTACAAATTAAGCTTTCTAAAAGGAGACCTTAGAACTTTTATTAATAGATCGATTAATCAATTGTAATAATGATAAAGGAAATAAGGATGTAGAAAGAGGGCAGAAGAGAGGTATGGCATCGAAAATTAATTTTTCCAATTGAAATATATTGAAAAGTAGTTTTTAAACTTTTTTGCCACTGTATTCTTAATTCAAATAAAAGGTTATACATGAGCCTCATTTGATGAAGATGTAAAGATAGACTAACTGTGGCTGAAAGTGGCCTAACCGGCAACTATACACACCCTTCTCCCTTCACCAGGGGTTTCCACAAAGTGTAATTCAAGGCGCTCTCTGTCTCTCTGTCTCCGTCTCTTTCTCTCTCTGTCTGTCTCTCTCTCTCTCTTTTCCCCCTTCCCTTGCCCTCCCCTCTCCTTCCTCTTTCCTTTCCTCCCTCCCTGCCTCTCTTTCTAACAAATAATCACCACTTTGTCATCCAGGAGGCGGGGGGGTGGAGTGGGGGGTCATTCTGACTTTATGAGAGTCACTTGGAATCAAATTTCCAGAAAAAGTAGGACATAAACATGTGTTTGCAGTCTCTGTTCACACTGGACTTGTATAACTGCCATAAAATGGTTTATAGTTTGGTAATCACACGGGTGAGTTCACAGCTTACACATTTTTAAACTATGTTGTAATTTTCCCATGAAACTCAAAAACACTGAAGAGGTTAGTTTACGATGCACATGAAGTAGATGTAGGTTCGTTTCATGTGGTGTTGGGCAACATTTTAGGGCCTCAGACACCTAGAAGAGGAGGACCATTAATCCCTAATTTTAAAATAACAACATGAGCAGCAGAGGGGCTATCTGCTCTCAGAGTGAATAGGATTCTTTGTAGCCTCAATCCCCGGCAGATTTGGATTTATAAAGGCATTTACCATTTGTGTTAAACAAGTTGTATGAATAAATAAGGATCAAAGATGGCAAGTGGTTTTCCTTTAAAGAGTTTTCCATCTTTGTCACTCTGTGCCACAAAGGTCAACTTGTTAAAAGCCCCGGAGACATGGGGTTTTCTGCATCTTCCTTGCCATTTACTTGTTCAGACCACACAAACCAACCACATTAAAACACACACGAATGTGGCAAGCATGCCTGCCCGCCTCTTCATCATATTTGTAGCCACATTTTCTTAATGGAGCATGGGATTCCATGACCTGAAGGCACATCAGGACTACTTTAAAAATCCCTCAAATGTGCTAATGAAATGGATTTTGATTGAGAAATGCGTTACCAACATTTGTGCTCAAAGAGGACGTTCTACTAACCTGAAACATTGCCTTGGAAATGGACAATGAGAAACAGGCAAATGAAACCTTCTACACATCCAGCCTCACTTTCAAGTGTCTAAAGGAAGCATTATATTTCCCATCCGCTCTATCCCAAAATCAACAGGAAGAAAAATGTTAAACACGAAGTACAAATTATCTTCTATTTACATAAAGAAGTCTTCCCTAAGGAGCCTATTAACATTTAATGTGAGTTCTTCAAAAAAGAACCACAAGCCTTCTGGGTAGGCAGATATCAAAATCAACAGATGTTCAAATCAACACAGGAAATCGCAGCCTCTGTTGTAAACAGAACCTGTAAAATTCATCTCCAGCATGAGCTAAAATCTGTGTGTTTCACAGATGAAGGTAGCTAGAACCTGAAGAGGTATTTACAATTTTCAGTAATGAGGCAGCAAGACTCATAATCCACAAGGCAATGGTACTTCTGTAATCTGTAGGAGGACAGCAATTTATAGTGCTGCAGCAAGGTGGAAAATGCAGAGAAAAGCTAAGCGAAGTGCAAAATGCAATGAATTCAAAGTAATCATAACTTTGGTAGCCGTATGCTGCTCTTTGGTAAAGTCTCCAGCAGTCACCCGATGGACATCTGTTGATGGGATATAAGCCACAGACCTAGTACCGAGTGGGGTGCTGTGAGATAGACAAAAGCCAAATGAGTTTAAGGTTTAGCTCCAAACACAGCTTACCTACAGAGCCATTTAATGAACCAAAATGTATTTAGTAATATATCAAAGTTTGGATAATTAATAATTTGAAGTTAGGAATAAATATAATGAAGTGTCAGTTATTGCTACCGAAATTTAAAGAAGAAAATTGGCTGGATTCACCAAGAAAGACTTTAAGAAGAATATTTAGGAAAGGTTTCTCAAGAGTAGGTGCAATAGTTCAGCACCCCCTCCAGGGTCAGGGGGAGAGAGGTGCAATTGGAAACATGCAGGAGTATTTTTTTAAT
Organism: Pteropus vampyrus; assembly: GCF_000151845.1. Lineage (NCBI taxonomy): Eukaryota > Metazoa > Chordata > Mammalia > Chiroptera > Pteropodidae > Pteropus > Pteropus vampyrus. The sequence goes on along the minus strand of NW_011888953.1, from coordinate 433,317 downwards.
GGTAGTAAAATACACTTTATGTAAAATTTACCATCTTAACCATTTTTAAGTATACAGTTGCAAAGGAAGAAAAAATACTTTTTCTTCCACCTTTCTAAGTTCTTCTGGCTGGTCTGATAATCAAATTGACATGAGACAAATTAACAGGAGAAAAATAACCAAATTTATTAAATATGTACATACGGGGGTTCCCTAAAAATAATGGGACCTGAGGACAAATCGGGCTGTTGAGGCTTATATGCCATTCTGGACTTAGGAGAGCGGTCTGGGACTTCAGAGGGAAAGTAGGCAATTCGCAAGTAGATGAGAAAGAGCAAACACTGGTAAACAACTTCTTGCAGGGTTGCCCAGAAACAGTGGGACACAGAGGCAAGTCTAACAGACTACTTGGTTTCTCCCTGTTCACCATATCTCATTCATATTATGACGTTAAGATGATAGTTCCCTTCCATTAAGCAGCTTTTTTTTTTTTAATCTGAATTCCTTTATGCAGGTAAGGGGAAGGGTCAAAGTTTCTTTCTGAGTCTTTTGTTTTTTAAAAAATAATAAGCTTAAAATAATCAATATCTTCAAAAAGCACATTTTGGGGTGACAAACTGCTTCTCCTCACAGTTCAGTGGCCTTAGTCAAGCACATTCATGTTGTTATGTAACCATCATCACCATCCATCTTCAGAAATCTTTTCATCATGCAAAATTGAAACTCTGTATCCAGTAAATACTAATTCTCCATTTTCTCTCTCCCTGCCCCTGGAACCACCATTTTACTTTTTGCCTCTATGAATTTAACTACTCCAAGTACCTCACATAAGTAGAATCATACAGTATTAGTTTTTGTGTTACTGGCTTATTTCACTTAGCATAATGACTTCAGGATTCAACCATGTATAAGATTTTCCTTTTTTAAGTATTCATTATATTTCATTATACGTATACACAACATTTTATTTATCTATTCATCTCTTAATGGAACTTGAGTTGCCTTCACCTTTTGGCTATTATGAATAATGCTACTATGACCATGGGTGTGAAAATATCTCTTCGAGATGGATGGGTATTTTTGATTTTCATAATGAGTGCAAAGGTAGAAGAAAGCATGGGTAGGGGTAGGAGCAGTGAGAAATCCATGTATTGCCTTGGGATCAAGGAGGCAAAATGTCTAGCAATGCAGAAGACATTCTCATACAATGAAAGATTGCCTACCTAAAATATCAATGGTTCCCCATTAAGAAACACTGCAAAAGGAAAAAATATTTATAGGTCATTGTAGTAAATCAGGTACCAAGTAATAAAACCCTAAACTTTGAAAAAGGCAGTGAAAAAGACCCATGGATATACAAAAGGACACTTTGACAAGACTCAAGATAACATTGTATTAACTGTGAGTGGCAAACAAGAATGTGAGGTAAGTTATCTATGTGACTTGGACGGGCCATTGATCAATGCTAAGCCTCCATTTCTTCTTATTCATTTGCAAAATAAGAGAGTGAAATCTCTAAGGTTTCTATCAACTTTCTCCTTCTATCATCTTTTGGCACAAAGTTCTTGAGCCTAAAAAGTGACTGTCACAGCATAAATGAGGATGTTTAGGTACTTGGCAACACCCACAGAAAGGCCCAATCTTTGAAGATGAAAACCGATTTTGGGTAAAACTCCATATCCAAAAGATTTCCATCCCAAAAGAAAACTAAAATTGACTTTTTGTGTTGAAAAATAAAATTAGGTATCTGTTTCACATAACACACACAAATAAATCCCAAATAGAAAAAATATCTCTATGACAGTAGAGTAGAAAAATATTTTAAGAAGGAAAGCTAACATATTTAATTCCTTTAAATTCAAGAACAAATAAGAACATTTTGTTTGAAACAAACGTTTCCATAAATAAAACTTAAAAACAACCTATTGGCTAAGAAAATATAATTGCAACATAAATAATTGGCCAATGATTAGTATTCAAACATATATAACTATATCTACAAATGAATATGAAAAATTCAAATGACATAGTAGGAAAATGAGCAAAGAATCTGAATATGAAGTTTACAAAAACAGAAACCTGATTGGCCACTAAATATTAGAAAAGATGCTCTACTTCCCTGCTAATGATGGAAGTACAAATTAAAACAGCAGTGGCAAACCATAGTACATCCACGAGTTTGGCAAATATGGTTAAGTCTGGCAAAATCAACAGTTGGCAAAGAATTAAGAAAATGGGACTGCCCAGGGATTGTTGGAGGGAATAAAAGATCACACAATCTTAAGAGTATTTTACCATATCTTATAAACATGACGATGTACACATTCTATAACCTAGCTATTATAATGCCTGCTATACACCCTCAAGAAAATCTCCCACATGCATAATAAGACATAATGTACATAATGAGGCATGTTCAGGAATATTTATAGTAGCCCTATTTAAAAGAATGAAAAATTCATATAAAGTGGAATATTGCACAGCATCAAAATTAATGAACTAGAACTACATGAAACATATGGATCAACCTTGAAAAAGCAAGTTTGAATCAAAAAAATACATTTTGCGAAATGCTACATAAAGTATAACATTATTTATGTAAAATTTAAAAACAAAGCTATATTATATAAATGAGTTATGAATACGTACACACTATAAATGTATAAAACCTTAGACAGAAAGGATACTTATCAATTTCAGGCAAGTGGCTACACCTGGGAAAGAAGAAAGGAATTTGTGAGGAATATAAAAAAACTACAACTGTTTCCATAACATTTTATTTCTTTAACAAAAATCTTAATACAGGAAATGTCAACACTTTATATAATCTGTTAGGGAAAAATACATTTTAAACATAACTCTTTAAAAATTACCTTCTTGGGTATTTTTGGCATTCTTGAAATATTTCATAGTAAAAGAAAAAAATTTTACCGATAATTTAGGAACATTTATAAAATCAGTAAACCAAAGCATCTTATGATACCATCTCGCCTCTCCAGCTGTTACTCACTGGGAAATTTCCATCTCTCATAAGAAAACTGAGACCAAAAAGTATCTAAGTTACCAAACCAAGCTTCGTAGTCCATTTATTTGTTTTAAACAATGAAGGAAAATATAATAAAACACTCAAATGGATCTTCAAACAAGTACCATTGTAATACGAAGTTGTTTGTTTCATAGAATCCAAGTTGACTAGTAGGCAGAGAAGGATGGCAATGCTTGATATTCTGTTGTTAAATGGAAGTCTAAATTTGAAAATAAGAAAAGTGGTTTAAGGGTAGTAGAGTACAAGTTGAGGTCCCATAGAACACACAGATGTGTGCTAGAAATGGCCTCCCCAGCTGTTTGGATTAAAGAGTAAAGATTTAAGTTGCATGGCTATTGAAAAAAGAAAAATTATGCACACATACAGCCCCCTCCTCCACTTCCCCTCCCACACACCCACTTTGGTTAGTGAAAGATGTAGAAACCCCCGGTGTAGAAGTAGGTCTAAATTCAGAGAGAGTGGCATCTTTTACTGGATACTAACAAACTATATCAAATAGTTCGATTCTGAACTTGGCATAGATACATGACATGGAGTTAAAAGTATCCTTACAGACCAGCTTATTTGAAGAGGTGACACAAACAGGTTTTCTGACTAGAACTACCAGCTTTTGGCCAAAGGCCAGCTGCCCTTTCTCGCTTGCTTCTTATCCAACGCTGCCACCTTATCTTGATTTCTCAGTCTAGTCGTTTGTGGTCAGCAATCCGTCACCAGACAGAATCCAATGAAACTTACATCAGGTAGTAAATAACAACAACAACAAAACATATCTTTACTTATCAGACCTCAGGCACAGTCAAGTGTTAGGAATACAGAAAAGGACCTACACTTGAGTTAGTCAAAGGCAGCACAAGTCAAATAAGTTGGCTCATTCTGAGTTTACAGGTTTGATGACAGACGACATGCGGTTGGCATGAAAGAGAAATAACAGGCAGATGTAAGTCTCGCTCTACTAGAATGCCTCACGACTTCTCTGTTGCTTTCATCACCACTCTCTCAAGATACGGCTTTTGTAAATTCTTCTGCTTCCATTCTGGCCACTTTTCAAAGCTTACAATGCCACCTATTGCACAATTACCCCTGCAACAGAAGAATCACACTCAGGGCCTTGGTGGCCAGAGCAGCTGTTAGACGACTCCTGCTCTATTCAAGTCTCCCTTGCTCTTCTCTTGACTTTTACAGTAATGTCCAAATGACTGTCAATACCTCATATGTGGTTTGTGGATGTCACGCACGCCTGTCTCTGCTATGGATCTGCCTCTAAGTTGTTGCATCTGTTCTCTTAAGTCATATGGTTCCTACTTTTATTTCTGAGGGACAAACTTTTCCTGTCTCATGGCCACTATCTCACATATATCACTAAAGCTGAGCTCGTTGATGACAGGGACTATTTTCTTATTTATCTTTTGGTGACAAATACTCAACTGCATAGGACACGGTAAGTTCTAGGTGCCAAATACATATTTCGTGACTGATTGAATAGCATTTCCTTTAGTTACTTTAGCTTTTTGGAAATTAGTCTTCAGTGTCCTTCTTCTCAAACCGGCTCTGTTGACAGCCTTCACACTGAAATAATTTGCCATCGCCTTTGGTGTTGGGAAGGAGAAACAACTTTCAGCCCCTGGCTGTTAATTTAAGAAGACTCGTATTAGATACAAAATTAGTGTCATGCTTGATTCATTCTTTTGTGTCTTAAAAAAAAATATGCCTCAGGCCACTTCTGGATCTACCAAAATGCAACAGGAATTCTAGAGCTGCTGTGAACCTGGGTCATGGCCATCGGTAGAGAACACACGAAGTACATGATCTCGTGCCAACACTGTGAGGGTGAACGGAGTAGGGAGAAGGCCACATGCAGCCCTTGCGATGCCTATACTCAAAGGGATAAAACAGACATTCAAATATATCTAAAGTTTGAATAAGGCTTTGAATTCTCCAAAAGTTTGACAGCCAACTGATTTATGATCTGTAACATAATAAGTACAGATATGTAAGTGATAAAAGGCCAGTGTCTACGGTCGACCCTACCTCTTCCAGGTTCCCAATCTCTATCCCAACCATCTGCCCTAAATCAATCTACCTATCACTCATGCTTCCGTCGACACACACACACACACACACACACACACACACACACACACACACACACAAACACACCTTCCCCAACTATATATTAATCTGTCTGGACTAAAGTGTGAAAAAACTTTTCTTCAGCCAAATTAAGGTAAAAGTTTTTAATAGGAAATTTTAAGGGGCAGGGGCAGGCAACAAAGAGAACAACAATAACAACAACAACAACAACAACAACAAACAAAGAAAGAGTGTAGAAACAGATGAGTTTAAAAGCTAAATTTTAAACGTGCTTATGAGCTAAATTTAACTCAGATTACGAAATATAACAGATTAGATTGTCTGGCACCACTTAACTTTCCTACATTTCAGGAAGAGGGAACCCTTCCAGCCCTGAGCACGTTTGCGTATCAAAAGTGATTGCCTTGACATAGACTCAGTGAAGCAGCTCAGGTACCTGGCCCTTCCTTTTCCCTAAAATGATTCGCAAAGGCTAAACATTCTCCCTCCAAAACAAAACAAACCAAAAAAATAAAACACACCTGTTTGTAATTCCATTCACCACCAAACTTCTTGAAAAACAAAGCTAAGCTCCTGGCCTTCCTCCACTGGACCCCCGGCCACTCACTCTCTATCCCACTGCACTTTGGCATCCGCCTCCAGCGGTCCTCTCAAACTGTTCCCAGAAGGTCAGAAACAACTGATTGCCAAATCCAACTCCCAGTTCTCCACGCTTGGTCTCTGACCCTGTTGACCAATCTTCACTCTGGAACTTCTTTTCTCTCCGTGTCTACAATCCTTCTAGTTAAACTACCAGAGAATGTCTGTTTGTTAGTTTCAAAATTGACTTGAAAGGACTGATAAATAATAATGAGTTTCTGTCGCATGCTCCTCCCTACCTTTCTGAACATTCTCTGTCTCTCTTTGGTGGTGACTTTACGTTTATTTCCTAAATGTAATTATTTATTCTACCTTCATTTGTATCTCTTTCCCTCTTCTCCCCCTCCCCCCAAATTTCTTTCACTTCTATAGCTTCAACTGTCACTTAATGAGCAGAAGACTTCTTAATTGACCTCACAAACCTTGTATTCTTGGCTTGAAGTTCCCACTGTCCACTGTCTACTGCTGCATTCACTGATGAGTTTTGCTCCTGCTACTCACTGGGCCTGGAGGGGTAAAGTGAAAAGAACTGTCTTCTTCACCCCTTTTGCAGCCACAGGTTTTTGCATTTTAAAACTCACTCACTCTTTAAGGCATAATTTTAATTATACTGCTTTGATCTCCTCGATCAAAATTCAGATTAAAGTAGATTTAAAGTGTATGTTAAATGAAGTCTGTGGATATATAGAGAGAGATGCATCTGACTTGTCTTTTTGAGAGGTCTTTTTATGTTACTGTGGATGAAGAAAAGGGGTTCTATGGAAAGTAACCTCACAGGGTGATCTGATCATTGAGTCTTAATTGGGCAGGTCATGGTAGGCAGTCATAACCAGGCTTATAATTTCTCTAGTAAAAGGTTTTAAGCCAGCCCTGCCCATTGTTCTTGTGCATCTGGGTTAACACTTTTGAAATGCCAGAAGAAATACCCCTCGAGGATGGGTATTAACCCTCAAGAGAGCACATGATCTTGTTAACCATCCTGTAATCCAGTCTCCACCTTGTAACCTTTCTAACATTCCCTCCTTAATGTCGAATGCATAAAAGAAGCCGCAAAACTGTTATTCTCTGGAGCACTTGAGATCTTGCTCCCTGGCATATGTAGTTTGGCTCAAATAAATTCTTATGAAAATTCTCTACGGGTTTGGACATTTCTTACATTGACATTCCTAACCACGAAAAGACCTCAGGCTCTTTAAATAAATTGACAGTTTAGCCTGGAATCAATCAAAGGATCATCCAACAATAACTAAAAGAAACTTTGCTTTGACCAGCTCATAAATTCACCTTTTAGTAGTTCTCTAACATCGTGGGAGTTTTCTCTACGAATGAACAGTTTTTATTTAAGTTTTCTCAAAAAGCTCCTCATGGCCCCCAACCTGTTATTGCAAGAAAAAAAATTAAAAGGCTTAGAAGTAAAATTTTTAATGACTTGAAAAAAACTTAAATAAGAATTCAATTTGTAGTAGTTTTCAAAGCTCACAAGGTCTACCACTGTAATACTTCTGGCCAAGTTTGTACGGATTCTTTCTGCAGTAACTGACTCTGCCTCTTCTCTCTCCTAGATGCCTTCAGTTCCATTTATGTATGTAAGTATCTAAGTATGTATGTATGTATTTGGCTAATTGATTTTTTGGAGTTTTTTTAAAAGATAACTTACAGAAGAGTAGCAAAATCATACAGAGTTTCTATAAACCGTTTCCCCAGTTTTATCAAATGTTTACATTTTACATTACTATAAAACATTTATGAAAACTAAGAAATTAATATAATTCTATTAACTAAAAAACAGAATTCATTCAGATTTTACCAATTTTTTTCACTAACTTTCCTTCTCCTATTCTAGGATCCTACATTGATTTAGATCAGAGGTCAGCAAACTATGGCCCCACAGGTCAAATCTGGCCCACTGACTGTTTTGTAAATAAGGTTTTTTGGAACATAGCCATGATACGTTATTTATATATTATCTCTGTCTGCTTTTACACTAAAATGGTAGCAATAAATAGTTGTAACAGAGACTATGTGGCCTACAAAGTCTAAAATATTTACTATCTGTTCCTTTGCAGAAAGTTTGCCCCCACCTAATTTAAATGCAACGTCTCCTTGGTCTCCTTCAATCTATGACAGTTCTTTAGTTTTCCCTTATATTTATTGTATGACCTTGACATTTTTGAAGAGTACTGGTCAGTTATTTTGAAGAAAGTTCTTTGAATTGGGTTTGTCTGCTGTTTCTTATGATTAGATAGAAATTACGTATTATCGGGAAGGCTATCACAGGCGCAATGTGCCCTTCTCTGGATGTATCAGCAATCATGATGTCGCTATTATTACCAGCGACATTAACCTTGATCACCCAGCTAAGGTGGAAACTTACTATTTCTCACCTTGTAATTAATAAATATTTTAACAGAGATACTTTAAGATTGTGTAAATACCCTGTTTTAATTAAACTTTAGCCAACAGGTTTAAGTATCCATTATGGATCTTGCCTGCAGAAATTTTTACTATAATGTTTTCATGACAACTTTCTATTTCCTTCATTCCTTCTACATTTATTAATTGGAATTCTTCTGTAAATTATCAATTCTAGACCATTTATTTATTTATATTTATATCAATGTGCACTGATAGGTATTTATTTTATTATTTGGATTGTAATCCAATATTATCATTATTTATTTTGTTTTTCAAGCTGTTCTAAATTTGGCCCTTGAAAGCTTTTTTAGTATCTCCTGTGCCCTTTTGATATGCCCTTTTTTTTTTTTTTTTGAGCACTTCCTCTATTTCAGATACAAGATATTCAAGCTTATCTTGTTTGTGTTTTCCCTGGAGTAAAACAGTTCTCCAAGGAGTCCTGGTTTCTTTTACTGGAGAATGGCATTTAGAAAACAAGATTTGGGTGCTGGATAGGCTCATTGCTACTGAAGTGTCACTATTCTAGTGACTTAATGGATAAAGCTAATATATTAACTCTTATTTATTTATTTTCTTAATTATCTCTATACATTTTTAAAAATAAACACGAGTTCATTTTGATGCCTCTCATGCGAGACCACTTCCATAAGGTTCGTTCTACTTTCCTCCTTTCCTCATTTGTAAATTCTTTCTTGTACAATGAGAAGCCTGGCTCTTAGTATCTATATATATCTATACATATTTATATCCATATCTATATCTACACTTATATTTATATTTGTATATACCTATATATACATATACAAACTTAATTATCAACTGTAGCATAGAAACAAAGTAGTCTCAGAATTTCTAACCTATATCCTTGTAAGAAACAAATTTGCCAACTACAGTTCAGTGTTTAAATACAGTTCTTTTATCTTTAGCCTTACAATATTCAGTCAAAACATTGTTCCTCCAAGTTACTTCTGTCAGCTTCTTTTCTTCCATCTCCTTCAGTTTGATTTTGTGATTGATCGGCTGTATTCTATCAGTTAGAAGCAAGTCACGATTTCCACTCTCTAGGTAATAAGGCCTCTATGGGCAGAGTTCTTGTATATCCTACAGCTTTCAACCAAGTACTTACTTAGGACAAATAACTCCACAAACTTGATTATCAGGTCATACTTGTGTTTCATTGGTTAATTTTTAAAAATTTATTCAACCTAACAATGGAAAATCAGAATAAATGGCACTCTAGCACAGATATCCAGGTATTTCAACTCTTTTGACCACCAAGACTATTGAACAGCTGCTTGACTCTGCTAAAACTGACTCAGGTAGTTTCATGAAGATGAAGCCCAGAAAGCTATAACTGCCCTCCTATAGCAGATAAGCTCTACTTTGGTCATTCCTTTAATATTGATTCCTTTTGAGGTCAAACTGGTGCATGTGTGTATGCGTGGTGGGAGGACTTACTCATTATTTTTCTTGGCTCACATTTGCTTCATTTAGGTATTGGATATGTAAACTAAAACTAATTTTAATAACCATATAAACTGGGATCATGATGAATTTTAATATGCGTACTTTCTAAATTATATGCTAGGATAGATGTGGCTGTCCTAAATTTGTTTAAGTCTATCCTATTGCTTATGGGAAAACATATGCAAATTATTTGGGGATTATTTCCAAGTCTTCTAGAATCGGGACCCTGACAGAATGAAATAAAGAACAAATCCCCTTAGAGAAGGCAACAGGCTCACCACAAGCCAAGAGAGCCAAGGAATGGTGTCCTTGCCTTGGGGCAGAGCAGAAGAGGGAGGAGGTTTAGTTGCCCATTGAGCCAGAAATAGGTTTAAATAACTTAGAAGAAGCTGTTGAACATCAAATCGGCCATTAGATAGAAAGTGACTGCTACAATTTACTGCATAACAACCTTGAAAGCATAACTCTAAGTGGTCCACTCACTCACTCATTGATCTGGCACAAGGGCTATAACTTTGGGCTCAGCCCTGAACTTCAAAGGATACAAAAGAAATATAAGAGAAATCCTTGCTCTCTGAAAACCTTGGAGACTCACCATCTGCTTTCTTCATGGTCTGCCACCAGATAGTGATAAGGAATAGCCTTGATTAGAAGGCTCAGCCTCTCTGAAAGACCAGGAGAGTTAACCATAAGTAGAGTCTAAATCAGTGCATATTTTAAAACTGGAATATGCATGGAAAATAAGGTGAGTCAGTGCTGCGTAAGACAGTGGAGATGGCTAGAGCCAAAGAAGAGAAGAAATACAGACCAAGAGTTCAATTGCTAACAGCGTTTCTGAAAGTGTATGAACCAAACGGATTATGAACCAAAAGGACCCTACTGCTTTACTTTAAAGTAAAACCAAATCTACCACTGAAAGTGAGACAAACAAAAACTTTCTAAAACTAACCAGCTGAGAAAGAGGTACTGGAAAAAGGGTACTCTGAGTATTTTTAATGTATTTTCAGTTGTTTGAATTATAGATTGGAATAAAGGGCATAAGGGTGAAAAATCTTAGAGCTGCAAAAAGGCTAAATGGAGAAAGAAAGGAAAAAGAGCAAGAAGCTCAGGGAAATGCATTCTCAGTGTTTTTTTTAACAGTTTCAAACTGGGACATAGCTCATCTGAAGCTGATGAAACTAGGATAATTATAATGAGCAGAGCTTTAAAGACGCAGGTAAGAAATAGTGGATGAAAGCCAGCAGAAGCCAAGATCAAGAGCTGATTTCAGGCCAGACCTTCAAAAACAGGTAACTTTCCTGTTTTGAGTAACAAAGTTAAAGCAGAAAAACCACTTTAAAACACATACAACATATCTATAGTGAGTAATGTTTTCCAAAGCACTTTCACATCCCTCATTTTGGTCCCCTCGACAACTACAGTACAGTTTTATCATTCATGCATTATAGGTAAGAAGTTGAAGATCAAGGAGGTCAAGTAGCTTATACTGTATCATACAATTAGTGGTACAACAGAGTAACAAATCTCTTAATTTCTCTCAAGTACTTGAGAAACTAAGGGCCACTATATCATGCTTCATCTTTCTAGCAAAATGGATCATCATGAGAAAATGTCTAAAAATGTCCAGTAGGCCCTGTGTGGCCGAGTTCTTTCTCACCCTGGACCACATACCACCCCCCACAACTGTCATAGTGGTAGTCACACAGGTCTCTGCTGGGTCCTCTACATTGGACTTGCCGCAGAGCTTAGCATGTGCCATTTCTACCACCTAGAAAGAAAACTCCTGTTTTCTCTTAGTTCATGTTGACTTCTCTTAGCCTAAGTAAAGAAGCCTTCTTTACATTCCAAGGTGCCTTATAAGTTATATTCCAAGGTGCCAAATATGTTACATTGCTCTACATACACTACTTCATAACATAGCACAGTTTATTTTACATTAATTTAGATAGTTCACTGACCAATGTCTTTCTCTTCCATTAGTCCGAAAGCTCCATGAAGGGAAGCCAATGTCTGCTTTGCTTCCTATCATATTTTTGTGCATAATCCAGTGCTTGGCCCATAGTAACTGTCCATTAAAAAGTTGTAGATTATGAGAATGACTACTGGGGCTGCTTCTCATGTGGAAATCACTAACTTTCTGAAATAATTTATCTATGTTGAGCATCATGTCTGAATCATGTCTCTCTGCATGGGAATCACTTGGTATGCTTGTAAATCTAGATCTAAATTCCCAGAAATTTGGATTTGTTTTGTATGAAGTGGAGCTCAACAACCTTCATTTCTCCATTAAATATCTCAGGTGTTTTTCCTACAGATAGTCCATGGACCACACTTTGAGAAACACTGCTAAGATAGAGATGTTCCCAAAGAAAATGAGTAGAAAACCTCTCTATCTTTAGGTTACATGCAAATTAGAGATAATTGATAGGAAGGATAAAGCAGGGGTGTATATAGAAATAGAGATGATAGAGAAAGAGAGAGAGATAGAAAATAGAGATAAAGATAAGTTGTCAAGATCTAAAAGGATTCAAGATACCTCTAAAGAAAATGAAGTGAAATCATGAATTATAACATAGTATATCTTCATTGTCTCAGTTTAATTTGGTTTTCATGGGAATCTATGTGCATATCTGCTTGTATAGGTCTTGAATATGTTTTCTTGCTCTTAGTGAAATGAAAGGATCAGAGGAAATATGGTGGAAATTCACAAAATGTGAGTTTTTCTGGAAGCAGTTCCAATTTGAAGGGCTATATAGTGTCTTCATAGGTCAGGTGATCTTAAAAATAACAGCAACTATATTAACAATAATCTAATTTTTTGTAGCTGAAATAACAGAATATACAGAACGACTGCTTGTGGAAAGAAGCAGAGTAGTCAAATTCAGTTAGTTCCTGGATATTCCTGTGCTGATTGCTAGGATGTATTACTTCTACCGTCGACAGCTTGATTTTGAGGTCATTTTCTGACCTTTACATCCCTGTTCAGCTGGTCAAGAACCCAGCTCCTCTTTCTTCGCACAGCTTCTCTGCCGTTCCTGACCCAGAGGATTAATATCTGCACAAACACTCTTCTATTTATGAATGCTAATGAGAAAGAGATTAGGGACCTAATCCCCTACCTTTTTCCCACCTCCAAGAAACCTTTTTTTTTTTTGCAACTCATGTTTCAGCTGATTTTAATTATCCTAGGGTCACATGAAAAATACTCAAGAGATTTTACTAACAAGTAAATTAAATAGGTAAATAATTCTTCTTATGCATTTTTCTGAGTCTAACAAAAAAAAATCTGCTAAGATTTTCCTAGTAGAAGCCTATAGGACCTCTATTTCTAAGGGATGATTCTTCATCACCATTAAAATTTTTAGCAAAGACACCTTATGTGTTATTCTGAGCCAGGCATCTTCTATTAGAGAGTTTATGAAGGAAGTCTAGCTATTATATACTTTCAGAACACTGATGACACAAGATGGCTCAAACTGAAAAGGGTCATATTTGCTTGAGTTGGTATGATTATTCCATATAACGCCTGCATCTGAGATTTGTTTCTGCAGAGGACTTCAGCTGACTTCCTAATCAGTATTCTCTATCAGCTCCCCTATAGCATCTCTATCCCCTACCCATGATCAACAGCAATGGATTAAAAGCCACTGCTGCAGTTACAACTTTTAGAAAGTGAGAGTTGCTGAGCAAATATGTCCCTCAGCTATCCCTAGACAAGGGAATAGTTAGTCAGAACTGGTTAGGTCATACACCTTGAGATCCAAGGTCATATACAATGACAATGTCAATTCATTCCTATGTTCTCTCAATGGATGGAATGCAAAGTTCAAGTATTTAACCATCTCTGGAATTTCAATTGTTGAACATCAAAGATATTGGCAATGAGCAGATTATTGAGTCTTCCAGTCTCTCACCAATGTCCCCCATTGTGTGAACCCAACTAAGAGCCAGAGAATAAGGAAAACTGATTGATATAATTCATACAGGTCAGCTTCCTGGGCTAAGAGCCTGGTGGAGGAGGAACAGTAGTTCTAGAGGTACAAAGAGAAATTATTCAGCACAGAGAAGAAAGAAAACAATTCGACTCCATCTGAATTTAGTTTCTCTCTTATTGAATTCCTTACTTTACAGTTTCTCCAGCGATGTAACTAAATGGCATAACTTTTACTGCACACACGAAAACTTATATGCTGTTTGGCATCTTTTGGAAGGGTGGTATTGGATCTCTTTCAAGAGTAAGTTTATTTTTTTTAAAAAAAATATTTTGTATTCAACTTCATACATGAAAATTTCGATTTTCCAAAAACATTTTCTGATATGAATAAGACACTTTAATATTTTATTTAAAGTAAATGAATAGATGAAAGATAAAATTTCGTATACTAGGAGCAGGCATTAAAAGTTTGGTAACTTCAAATATTTTACCGTTTTTACAAAGTCTGAAATTTATTTTAGATTTTTTTCAAAAGTGAAAATTATTGTAACAAATGAAGAACAAAAAACAT
>NW_011888953.1:415080-418756 GCF_000151845.1 Pteropus vampyrus | reverse complement strand
TAAAAATGTAGCTATCCTGTCAGGTCAATGGATGTAGGTATGACTCCTCTTAATAGTTGCATTATATTCTATAGTATTAATGTATCATTATTACTCCACTATTCTAACATTGATGAAGATTCAGGTGGTCTCTCATTCAGGTCACTTATACAGAATTCTAGTGGAGTTAAGAGTTTTGTTGAACTAGTTGTATCAGCAACAGAGAGTAATATTCCATTGAATAGAAACACCACTTTTTTCATGTATTAGGTTCTGTTTGCTAGTGGATCCATTTCTAGACTCTGTTCTAGTCCACTGATTTACTTGCTTCTGGGAGGCTGCATAATATACTAATCAAGAGCAAGTTTAAATACAGGTTCCACTATGTGCTGGCTATCTGACCCTGAGCAAGGCTCTCTGGCTTCAGTTTTCTCACCTGTGAAATGGAAATAGTAGGAGTATCTCTCTCATAGAGTTGTTTAAAGATTAAATGAATTAGCATTTGTAAAGCACTTAGAATGGTATCTATAATATAATAAGAATTATATATGCTTTTGATAAATAAATAAAAATAAATTTCAAAGGCATACCATCCCAAACAATAGGTTATAATAAAAGATTATAGAAATTTTTAATATCTGATAACTTTAGATCTTTTACCAACGTTCTTCTAAATTGTTTGGCTATTATTAGGCAGTTATATTCCCACATGTACTTTAAAATACTTTTATCCCAATCCATTGGAATTCTAATTGGAATTGCATTAAACTATTTTATTCATTTGTGAAGGATTAATATTTCATGATAGTAAATATTCCACCCAGGAAATATTCCGCCTAGGTTTTGCTTTTTTTATTCAAGTCTATTGTATGCTTTTAAAGTATATTTTATAGCTTTCCTCATAAAAGTCCTGTCCCTTTCTTGCTAAATTTTATTCCTACGCATGTTATAATTTGGGGGACTTTTGTGAATAGGACTATTTTTTTGTTGTTGTTTCTGTGTGTTTTTAGAATTTTATTGTTTTGGAATATACACATGGCTCAAAATTCAAAATACACTCAAGTATCCAGTGAAAGTTCCTCCAATCCCTTTCCTTGGCTCCTTCCCTCCGATGGTTTTTAAAAGGTCCTTATACAACCTTAAAAGTGAAGATGCGTCATTTTCATATTATAGACATAAATTACATACATGATGCAAAAAACTATACGATTGATGCAAAAGTATATCACGTAAGTTTTTCAATTTATTGCCATTTCATTATATCTAGATTTCAACATAGCTATCTTCTCTGGTGGTTCAACCTTTTCCTTTAACTCACTGAAAACATTTGTAATTTATTGCAAGACGTTTTCATAAACTTATCTGATCTTGATGAGTAAACAAGAGCTTTTAAAATGTTATTATAAAATGTCCTTCAAAGGTGATTAGTAAGAACATAAAGTAAATAAGCAATGTTTGCATCAACATCTATAATGGCCTTAGTGAAATAACATTCCCTAAAACCGTCGCACAATCTAAGCAGTTATGCTAGAAGAATGCTCTTTTGGGTTCCTATCTCTGCAACTCTCTTCCGTACGTAGATAAGTCCCCTTGGACCCATCTGTACCTACATCAGAACAGCCCTTCTGCATCTCAGGGCCATTCCAGATCTGAGGTTGGAGGTTGTGTGAATTGCAGCCTTAAGTATCCCTCTCTTTTCGAGCAAAACTGCCCTCTTCTATCTCTCTTAGTTTAGTTAATGGCTTCACTATCCACCAGGTATCTAGTGAGGGAAATCTCAGTACCAGAAGTCCGGTTCACAGTGAGCCCAGAATGAAGAGAGACCCTTTTATGCTTTCTTCTTTGTTGGGGGTGGGGGTAGGATGGGAGGAGTGTTTTCACTTTGTATGAAATTATCACAGCATGCCCCTGATGGTGGATCCCTAAGGTCTTCACTGAATGGCAGGTACTTGAATCTTCATAAGGTTTATCCTCCATCCTCTGAAACGTGTGTATCTTTCCAAAGCTTCTGGCATTGTAGGCACTTCTTGCTTGTCTTGCATAGTTAGCATGATGTCATCTGTGTGATGTCCTGTAAAATGCCCAGATCACTTCAGACCATATTATATCAGGGAGCAGAAGAATTAACAGAGGCCTGAGGCAAAACTATAAATGAATATTGCAGTCTGTGCCACATGAATGCAAACAGTTTCTGATCCTTTCTCCTGATTTAGATTGAAAAGAATAGGTTCTCTAGGTGAATGACTGCATACCATGTACCTGAGGCATTATTAACCTGTTCTTCTGATGGCAATAGGCTCTTCGCCACCAAGCACCCCAGCTGCACTGGGGCTGCTACTTGGTTAAGCTGCCATGGTCCTCAGTCATTC
Organism: Pteropus vampyrus; assembly: GCF_000151845.1. NCBI lineage: Eukaryota > Metazoa > Chordata > Mammalia > Chiroptera > Pteropodidae > Pteropus > Pteropus vampyrus. Next base: position 416,408 of record NW_011888953.1, on the reverse strand, counting down.
TCCAGAGTCCATCCTGTTTATGCTGAGACCAGACTGGCCAACTGAACAGAAATATGATAAGGACCACGATCCCCACATCCTTTAGTTTTTTTCATGGAGGCTCTCATTTCTGCTATTTCACACAGTGTCATATTGTTTTATATTTACTCTCTTAACCAATACATGTGCTGTGCAGTAGTTCCAGAGTTTTCCATTTGGTCTTCTCCTTTATGATGGCTCTTTACTGCAGAGGCAAAGGACCAATTTGTGTGTGGGGGGGAAGGAGGTGTAACTCTTATGTCAAGTAGAACAACTGCCATTATACATTTGGGAACTGAAGAAATAATCACAGTAGTCCCACAAAAGTTGGACTTTAGTCAGAATTCCAGAATTACTTTTTGTTGTTGTTGTTGTAGGTGGTAAGCAGAACCCTTGTTGTCGCCCTGTGGGGACGTCATGCTCTATTTACTTTCTCTGCAACTTCTTGCTGGTCAAGCCCTCTTGGCTACCTCTACAGCCTTGCAGGCTTCACGGAAATCTCAGCTATCTGGCTTCAGTTAAGCACTGCCATTAGGCTTTTATTACTTTCGGGCCCAATATCCCCATGAACCTAGCTCATTGGCGACCTCGTCTACTGTCAATGTTGACCTGCAAAAGAGAGCTAATACCATCATTTTGGGAGGTACTGCCTGGCGTCTTTCTCACAACCGGATTCTTAATAGCCTTGGTGACTGGCATGTTCTCTGGGCACTCATGGAACACAATCCACTGCTGGATTTTCTGGCCTTAGATAATATATCCATTCTCATATGCCAACTTTTCTGCAGCCTCTTAATTCCTTCCTCTTTCGTCTGCCAGGGAAGTTCAGGTGTTTCAGCTTTGTTCAGCATCGGCCATTGCTTCTTCCAGACCTCTGAGAATCACCCTAACGGTGAGTTTACTCCGTTCCCTGAGGCCTTGCCAGGTTGACAAATCCTATCTTGAGAAACAGATTTTAAGTCAATAAATTCTTGCTTATATACATTCTGGCTCCTTGATCTTGCACCCTAAAAATCCAATCCCATATTCACAGTGTCCAGGACATAGAAGCAATAGAAGTGTCCTACGATAGGTGATTGGATAAAGAAGCTGTAGTACATAGATACAATAGAATATTACTCAGCCATAAGAAGAGATGAAATACTGCCATGTGACAACATGGATGGACCTCGAGGTAATCATGCTAAGTGAAATAAGCCAGACTGAAAAAGTAGAAAATCACATGATATCACTTATATGTGGGATATAAACCTAAAAGCAACAAATGAACAGGACAAACAAACAGAGACTCATGGACATGGGCAGTAGAC
>NW_011888953.1:404353-414285 GCF_000151845.1 Pteropus vampyrus | reverse complement strand
TTTTAAATTTCTGAATCATTGTATCTGTAAAGGCATTTCCCTCCACTATGAGGTTTTCCCAGATCACCTTCAGTGAAATTTGTAGCAGTTGAACCACTACCGAGTGCCATGTCATCTTACTGCCTGTGTTGTTGGACCACTGCTGGCATCACTTGTTAGTTGAACAAGAAGCAGATGCCAAGATGGGATTAGCCATACAACAGATTTACTGGGGAAATTACCTGAGAGGGACAATGCATAGGTAGCCATAAGAGGCTGGGAAAGCCATCAGACTGGGATGTGGTTCCAGCCCCCATGAAGGAAAAAAGGAAGGAAGGAAAAGCCAGTTCTACTGCAATTCTAAGAGTGTTTCAGCAAGACTTATAGGGAGTTTTTGAGCCAAAGTCACGTGCAGATTAGTCTTACATTTGTCGGGAATGGACCTGTCTTAGTATCGTTGCTGTGCTCAATCACTGGCTGAGAACAGCCTGTGGGAAGTCTGATCTTAGCAGGAAACCAGGGATAGATTCAGAGGGTGGTGCTGGAGCCTTTATGGCCACCACAGACGTGTTGTTTTAAAAATTTTCAGTACTATAAATAATTCTGCAATTAATATCCTTATACATGTCTTCTTTATACATATATAAGAATTTCCCTAGGATTTATAGAAATAGTTGGAGGGATTACTGGGCCACTAGTTACATGCCTTTTTTGTTTTACTAAATCCTTTAATGTCGTTCTTCCACATGGTTATGCTAATTCAAGCTCCCAGTGGCATTTACTAAAAACTTCCTTGCTTTGTCACCACTTGATCTTATCCACTAAAAATTATTTCATTGATCTGATGGACAAATAGTGGAATCTCATTTTTGCTTTTACTTTGTTTTTCTCTGATTACCAAGGAAATTATATATTTTTAAAATGATTTTATTGATTCTCTGAATGTTTTTCTTCTGTGCCATATCTGAGTCTCCATCAACGTTGCTAACACAGGTTGCTTTGCCCAGGTAGTTTGCTGAGACCCCGCCCCTCCCAACTTGCAGGTCCATGCAAGCTGCTTCCAGTTGATTTTCCTTACAAACGGCCTGTCTTAGCTCATGCTGCGGATTTTTCTAAAGGCTCTCAAAGGTTCACAAAACCTGAACAAGCAGCATTTGACCTAGGCATGCCCCATACCTCTTGCCGAGCCCCAAGCCTGGCACTAGCGGCAGTCAGCCTTGGTTTGTGGCTTGGCTTCTTGAGGCACATATGAGTCCATTGTGGGCAGCAGCCATCTGTGGATTGCTTGGTGGCTCATACCAAGGGGCCCCAGACAAGGCATAGGATTCAGCTGAACTTGGCCTGTGGCAGTGCTCTTCCCATGAGGCCCAGGCCTGCACGCCCTGTGGCCAGCACGCCCTGTGGCCAGCTTTTGTCTGAGCCTGAGCATCACCCAAGGTCACATCTAAGGATGACACACCCAAAGGACAGACAGGGCAAGCACCGTAGCCCTGCTAAAGTGAATCCTGCTCTGTAGGGTCAGCACCTACACAATAGCTCCTCCACTGGTCATGGCCAGTCATCACAACCAATCAACTCAAGCTGATTGATGAGCAAACAGCAACCAAGGCTTAACTACAATAGGAAGGTACACACAACCATTATAGAGGACATACCTGGATCACCTGGCTCAGGTGACCAGGAAAGACTGTGCCACTGGCACCCACAGCACACCTACTAGGTAAGGCCACTCTATTAAGACCAGGAGACATAGCAGCCCTACCTAATACATAGAAACAAACACAAATAAGCAGCCAAAATGAGAAGATAAAGAAACATGTCCCAAATGAAAAAACAGAACAAAGCTCCAGAAAAAGAACTAAACAAAATGGAGACAAGCAATCTACCCGATATAGAGTTCAATGAACTCAGTGAGAACTTTAACAAAGAGATAGAAAACATAAAAGTGGAGAGAGAAAACATAAAAAAGAACCAGAACTGAAGAATACCATAACTGAAATGAAGGCTACCTTAGAAGGAATTAACAGTAGATTAGACAAAGTGGAGGATCGAATGAGTGATTTAGAAGATAAAGTAGCAGAAAATACCCAATTAGAACAGCAACAAGAAGAAAAAGAAAATGAGGATAGTTTAAGGGTCCTCTGGGAAACATGAAGGATGCAAACATTTGCATCACAGGGATACCAGAAGGAGAAGAGAAAGAGCAAGGAATAGAAAACCTGTTTGAAGAAATAATGTAGAAAAGTTCCCTAACCTGGTGAAGGAAATAGATGTACAAGTCCACGAAGCACAGAGAGTCCTGAACAAGATGAACCCAAAGAGGCCCACACCAAGACATATCATAATTAAAATATCAATGGTTAAAGACAGAGACTCTTAAAAGCAGCAAGAGAAAAGCAGTTAGTTACCTACAATGGAGCTCTCATAAGACTGTCAGCTGATTTCTCAACAGAAACTTTGCAGGCCAGAAGGGATTGGAATGAAATATTTGAAATGATGAAAAGTCAGGACCTACAACCAAGATTACCCTGCAAAGCTATCATTTAGAATTGAAGGACAGATAAAGAGCTTCTCAGACAAGAAAAAGCTAAGAGTTCATCATCACCAAGCCAGTGTTATAGAAAATGTTAGAAAGACTTCTTTAAAAAGAAGAAAAAAAAGTACGAATAATATAATAACAATAACTATATACCTAGCAACAATTACTTTAAATGTAAATGGATTAAATACTTCAAACAAAAGATAGGGTGGCTGAATGGATAAGAAAACAAGACCTATACATATGCTGCCTACAAGAGACTCACTTCAGATCAAAAGACACACAGACTGAAAGTAAAGGGGTGAAAAAAATATTTTATGGAAATGTAAACAAACAAAAATGCTGGGGTAGCAATCCTTATATCAGACAAAACAGATTTTAGAGAAAGGCTATATCAAGAGACAAAGAAGAACCCAGTTAAGGTTCTTCTGGGTATTTATCTGAAGAAAAATAAAACACTACTTTGAAGGAATATGTGAATCCACATGTTCATTGCAGCATTATTTACAGTAACCAAGATATGGATGCATCCTGGATGTCCATCAATGGATGAATGGATAAACAAGAGGTAGAGTGTCTGTGTGTGTGTGTGTGTGTGTGTGTGTGTGTGTGTGTGTGTAATGGGATTTTACTCAGCCATAAAAAAGAATGAAATCTTGCCCTCTGCAACAACATGGATGGACCTAGAGGGTATTGTGCTGAGTGGAGTAAGTCAGACAGAGAAAGACAAATGTCACATATGAAATCTAGATAACAGGATAAACAACAAGCAACAGAAACAAGCTCATAGATTCAGAGAGCATTTTGATGGTTGTCAGATTGGGGATGGGGAGGGTTAGTGAAGGGGAAGGATATTAAGAGGCATAAATTGGTAGTTACAAAATAGTCATGGAGATGTAGAATATAGCATGGTACTGGATTTATCAAGGTGATCACTCCAAAAGTTATATAAATGTCTAATCACTGTGTTGTACACCTGAAACTAATATAATATTGTATGTCAACTATAAGTGAAAATAATCAAAATATAAATATTAATAAAAAAACTTTGAGTAAATTCTTTTGCATTTTTATATAAAGTTTACAGTTATTCATTCATTTTAAATTACGATATCTTGGTTTTGAGATTTATTCACGGCTTTCAACTTAAACATTCTCCCCCAACAGGATCACAGGACATCCATGCAACATTTTTCTTTTCTTGCAATATATGCTCTATTTCAAGGTAGAAGGAGAAATAGAAACTTAAGAACATTTCAGAAGAGTTGGCATACCCTATCAGCAAATGCAGAGATTTGCATCCTATATTGAATATAATTTTTTATTTTCAGATTATGTTTTGTTAGAAACTTACCCAGATTAACTATAGAGTAAAGGAATGTTAGAGCAGGAAGGAACCTTGGAGAGGGTCCAGGGCTCGAGGCCAAGCCAACCTACTTGTTTTATAAATTCTCCCGGACAAGTTAAGAGACTGGTCCAATGTTATATTAATATGCAGCATGGACCCTGTCTTGTATTGTGTAGGACATTTGGGAAGAATGAACCGTGTGTATGTAAAACTATGGAGTTGGGGTCAGACCAACCCATTAAAATCCCAGCTAAACAGAGAGCTAGCTATATAACCTTGAGCAAGTTACTCAACCTCTCTAAAATCCTGCAAAACATCTGTAATTTAAATTAGAGATAATAAGTAGCATACCACACAAAGTTGTAATGTGAATTATGCCAGATAATCAATGTAATAGGTCATTGCACGTAAAAAAATAATAACAGAAAATATATAAAGTCACTATGCTAAAATTCCCAATGACATTGTGATACATAGTGAAAGTAATCTGCTGTAAGCAGCTTAAAATTAAATTTGAGTGGAGTTTTATCAAGAAATTCTTTAGGTTGTTTAAATTACATTCATGAATCTCATTAGTTGCACAAGGTATAACATTGAACTCAGGGTACTTACAAAGTATCTATGTAAAACCAAGCCATTTTGAAAGAGGTCCATGTAAGTAAAAAAGTGGATGACCTCATGCACCCATCTGTAGGGAAATATGAACATATTATAGACACATGCATACGTGACTGAAAATTTTAAGGAAATTGGTCTTCTTGATTTATCCTTTTTCATAATTGAACCTGAACCAGATTATATTAAAACCAGATTTTTACATCCTCAGTGAGTAGGTTATCATTTTAAATAGAAACAAATGTAAGAAAAATGCTATATCGTAGTCTTCTTAAGAATTTGATGGATCCAGTTGTTTGAGTTCGGCATGTAGGAACTCTAAACCTGAGCATCAAACATATTTTTGCAGAGTATAGCCAATAAGATGCCAATAAATATTTATGGCCAAATAGCATTGAAGCAACTCTTTTCATCAGATAGGCAAATTGTATTTGGGTCAGAGAGAAAGCTAAGTCCCTGAGGATTCTCTCATAGCATTCCAAACAGCAGTAGCTTTATTGTTCAGATAAGGGACTTCTTACTCAAGGCCTCCTTATAAATAATCTAAAACACATCTAGACAGCAATGACTCTTGTTGGAGCAAGCTTTTAAGCAGTGCTTAAAAGTTCTTAAAAAAAAATACTTAAAGGTTAAAAGAACTTTTATCTTTATTCTAAGTTGGAGTCCACTCAATTCAAGTACTATATCATTTCAAGTTGTCTGAGAAGCAGATGCCAAGATAGAATTAAATGTATGAAAGATTTATTGGAGGAAACACCTACGAAAGACATAGAGGAGAGGGAGCAGAACAGACAAGGACGATGTCATGCCATGATGCAGGTCTAGCACTTGCATAAGGTAAAAAGGAAAAAAGGGATGGTTATGTCGGAAGAGCCTCTGATGATAATGTAGAGTATGTTAATCAGGTCAGTGGGGAGCCCCTGAGCACAGGTTGACCTTTAAAAGAGTCTGGTGCCAGAAATGGACCCACTCTAATAGCCAGTCACTGGTTGGGAGCAGCCTGAAGGAAGTGTGTCCGTGACATGAACATTATAGCACATCCAAAGGTTTGGCCACTGAAGGCTGTCTGCCAACCCCAGTACTGACACAAAGTTCTTTGGAAGGGAGATCTGAGCTTGCATCTCCATGGCTGCCATAGATGCCTTCCTAAAATAATATTCACAAGGGCTCTGTAACTGAACTCCTTAGAAAGACAAGAGTGTTAGTCAAGAATGATTGAAACATGAATTACATGCAGTTTGCTATATACATAGTATGATATACAATGAAATATAGACAGTAACTGGGGCTCAGGTATTAACTTCCAGTTCCTGTTCACAAGAATTGGTAAAACCTTTGGCCTAATATGGCTTAGATACTTGCTTCTGTTGGGGTATGTTCATATTTCCTTCTTAGCTATTTTATGGCCCAGATTTCTTTCATCCTCTTCATCTAAGTTTCATGCAGTTCTGGATTGAAATGGCTTTTCCAGCAAGTAATTGACCATATTAGTAATAATACTACAAAATATAGAAGTACAAAATTCTTATTTCATGAATTCTGACTCTACATTATTTCAATAACTTGAGGACTCTACTTCACAAAACTTAGAATTCTTCTTCTTCTTTGACAATCATGGTTATGTGGGAACAATGACTTCTTCCATAAGATCCTGTAGAGTTCTCTTTCTGAGCTGTTTGTGTTGTTCTACACAGAGAAGGTAGGGTGGAGAGGCAGTGGGATGGGTTTTATGTTCCTGGCTTTGGGAGGAAAAGTAACTTTAAGGATCCAGTCTGAGAAGAAACAAGTTATAATCTGTTATACTTTGTTTCTGTACAACAGTGCTAAACCTCTCACTACAACAGCCCAGAGATATTTCTATTAATTATACAACTAAGTGTAAACTCGACCAACATTATCCCTAGGCCTTTTGACCAGCCCAGTTAACTCCTGTCTGGCATATCTAGAATTTACATTTTTAAAGAAATCATCCCAAGCTTCAAACTAAAACCTTTACTTGGGTAAATGCAAACTTTGGGTAGAAATTTCAGGATAACAAAGCACTTCATATGCAGAGCATTCAAACAGAAAAGCTGTTATGTCTTCTTTGAAGTCCACTAGGGAGCAGTAATTACAGAGTTTTTCCTCAGTAAATACTGCACCTGGACGAATTAACAAAGTACAAATTACCTCCTGAGCTAAAGTTTTTACTGTGATGGCATAACCCAACCTTAACCTTGAATGTGCCAAGAATTTTGAAAACTCTCCCACAGAATAGAATGCATGACTTCCCTTTCACTTATGCTGAGATAATATTCTGCCAAGAACAAAGATAGAGTGCCAGCACTCAGAAGAAATTAAAAAAAAAAAAATTTTTGATCTATAGTGAGAGATGGAATAAGTAACCAGCCTTATTCCACTTAGAACTCTTTCCTCAAAGTATACAATTAGTTGAGTCTATATGAACCCGAAAAAGGTCTTATGGGGATTTTTAACACAATTATCACTCTCTGTGACTCATTTTTGCTTGAATGGTATTAGGACATCTCAAGAAAGTTGGATTAGTAATGATGTGAAAATTTAATGTAAACAATTCTTATTGAAAGAAAAGCTCTCTAATCTATTGCTTTGTGTTGTTAATGGAAGATAGCTTTCAACTCAGTCTGCTCAGGATTTATCCCAGCACATAGACTATACAGTTTGGCTATATTACCTGTTTCTTAAACCAAAGCAGATGTATTTACTTTTGTCTTTATAACAATCATTGCTTTTCTTAAAAATTACAGACGTTGTCTCTGCTCATTACAAAAAAAACTAATAAAACTATATTGAGTGAATTTGCCTTCATTCAGATAATTTAGCAAAATTTTTTAAGTTTATCCATAATTATACACCTTTAAAAATGGAATTTCTGGGTAAAAGGATACATGAATTTAAATTTTATAGATATGCTAACTTGTCCTGAAAATAAATTTTACCTATTTACATTCTCAATGACATTGAATAAGAATGTCTTTGTCCCTACACCCTGACAAATAATGTATACTATTAACATGTTTTATCTTCTTTAATTTGATAGATTAAAATCTTCTTTCTTATTGTTTTGATTTATATTTTTTAGCAGTGAATGAATTTGAGCATTGTTTCATATATTTATTATAATTTATTTTTACTTTTCTGTGAATCATCTCCTCTTAATCATCTTTGAAATGTTGATTTTTCTATTGGGTTATCTCTTTTTTATAAATCAGTTTTTAAGATCTCTATATATTAATTAAGTTTTCCTACTCTTTTATCTGATGCAGATAATTTTTTATTCTATGTTCTTTTGTGTTGCTTGAATTTTTTTTCCATGGAGATATATTGTTTTAAAATTAAAACAAAATTCTAGAATATGTACAAACATATGTTATGTTCTGACATATCGATATCTATGTATAATTACTTTCTTCTAATGCAAAATATGCATTATCTATAATAAAACCAGATAGGAAATATAAAACACCAAATTCTTTCCCATTGAGTAGAACTATGTTAAATCAATATTATCTCATGGTGATCAGTAGCTCAATTTTTATATATATATAGGTAGATTAGTAAAAATGGGAACATAAATGAACTCGATATTTTGTAATCTCTTTCAAAACACGGACTTTGGGGGGACAAACATAAACAACAATTAATTTGTTTTAAAAATGTATAACTCTTCATTCATTCCTGTAAATATATAAATAGGGAAAATTGGGCTACTGATTCTGACAGTCCTATTATGGGTACTTTCAATAATTTGAAGTTACCAAAGCTGTTTATTTCTGCACAGTTATTTTTGGAGAGTGATCTAAAGGGGGAAAAAAAAGGCTTTAAGTTGTGTTTTGATAACTTCCAGTTTGGAATCAATATCCATCATGCATAAGCCATGCAAGTGTGGTTAAAATTGTTTATTACCTCTCTCGTGAGCCATAAACATAAGAAAAACAGTTGATGTAGTCTAGTAAACGTAATAAAACCCCAGATAAAGCAGTAGTTTGGTCAGTCTTTTATTTCAAGTAACCCCAGGAACCTGGAAATTGTAAATAAATTTCAGATATCTTGCTCATTTTAGATTTTGTTTATCTGGATGGATTTTGCTCAAACCCTGGAACACATAGTTCCACAGACTCCTTAAGATTTTTGTTAACTATGAATGCAATTAAAATTTTAAATACCAACATTCTCCAATCTAAGATATTACTTAATCAAAAGAACTTTTAAACCCAAACTTTATGTGGTTACTATGAAGTAAACACTTTATGTTTCCTAAAATTAAATGTCGCCATTGCTTTGAGTTAGAAATGAATTAAAGGTGAATGTGAGATTACCTCATATTTCTGGCAGCATTTTCCCATTTGGGTATCATCATAGGAATTTTCAGAGGGAGAGAGGGACCCTCAGTCTCATCTTATACAATATCATCAATACATCATTTAATCCAACATTTCGAATTCCCGTATACTGACCTCCAGGAACAATTTCTTATATGTATTGGTTTTAGAAGATGCACTTCTAAACAATACTTGGCTATTATCTTATGGGGCAGTGTATATCTTTTAGAGGATCATATTTCTTTATTTATTAGTCAGCAAGATGCTCAGAGAGTCAATATGGTGGTCCATTTCTGGCAAATGAATAGCACATTATGATATGCATTTCAAGGATGGACTATCTATGCCTGTTATATTAGTTTTATAGCCTTTCTCACTTTCTTGTTTGTCTTATTTATTCATCTACCTCAAATCCTCTGTTGGAAGAAGGTGGCTAAAAAAAACATACACAGACGGGTATTTATTTATTTAAATGAATAAATAAATAAGACAGGTAGATAATAAAATAGATAATAAGGCATATACACAGATTAAAAATTGTGATATCATATGTTGGTTTAGAAAATTATTGAAGTCAATAGAAATAAATATTATTTATTAAGCACTTTGGTTTATCCATACTTTCTATTATATAATAAATTAATTAGAGGTGATACCTCATCTCACATTATACAACGTATGGTTTCCTACAATGTAGTTTGCAAATCAAATTATTGTAAAGCAAATTATTCTATTAGAGGAAATTGCTATTCAAGCACTTCATAAAACACAGAATTTTAGTATCATATGGATACTCAACTCCTGATATTGATGAGGGTTTTGTTAGGTAGATTCAGGGTTTATGTTTCCTTATTTAAAAGAAAATTAGAGTGTAAAAGAAAAGTATAAAGTCCTTGTTCTTTCATATCCTTTACACCCTTCCACTTTTAAAAAATTTTCACTCCCTAGAGGAAACCACAGTTAATAATTTACTGTAATTTTTTCCAAATAATTTGAAAAATATTTATATATTAGATATAAAACAGGCAAGAGTTAAACAGACACTTCAAAAAGAGGTGATCCAAATGACCAACTTCCATAGATATCAGGAAAATGCTGATTTAAACCACAA
>NW_011888953.1:365624-403872 GCF_000151845.1 Pteropus vampyrus | reverse complement strand
CTTTTAGCTTTATTTTCAATACTAAGCTTCAAATTGTCTTTAAAATGAAATTCAACTGTTTAAACAAGCATTTGCTAAGTTCTTAATGTACACTGAATTCTACACTGGGCTCAATTGAAAACCCACTGTAGGCCTTCTTCCCAAGTTGTCCCTAGACAATGTCCCCCTTCTTGCCTTGCCACCAAAGATGTGTGCATGGGTCTAAATGAGATCATATAAGTACTGCCCTCAGGCCTATGAAAGAGAGGCCCCTACGCTGACTCTCTTGCAACTATGCCTCAATTCACAAAACAAAGAACCCCTGGGTAAATGAGATGTGCTCCCATGGGTTGTGCTTCCTCTTTAGAACACTCTAGATATCCTGAACTGTGGCAATACCAGTTTAAATGTCTTGGGGTCCTGAGATTGAAGAGGGTGAGGTTGGATAGAGCTTGGGCATGTGAGCTGAGGTTCCACACACATGAATAGGAGACCCCGTCTGTGTATGGGGGAGCCGGGGGTTGCAAGCAAAGTGGGGAGGATTGGAGACTGAGGGTCAGTCTGAGAACTAGATCTTTCTGCATCACCACTCTTGGGTGCAGAACTCTGAGAAGTCTAAATTCAAACCTGTCCTCCAGGTTATTATGAAGATATATTTATTAAGAAAATAGAACATATTATATCAAGTAATTAGTTAGCTTGACTGTAACTTTTAAATAGTTAGACCTATGGTGTGCAGGCTCCAAATGCCCTATGGCCACAAATGTTAGAGGTGAACCTGTATGTGATGGTATTAAAAATATAATGTTATTTCTATAATATTATGCTTATTCATCCATTCCCTTTCATCCTTACCCTACCCATGAGTTTGGTTCCTGAATAATGGGGAATTTTTAAATTTTTGCCTCAGACAGATGCTGTGGACTGGTAGTTTAAAATCACAGGATGGACAAGATGGTAGACAAGGTGGCTACCTGGAGAGGCTGTGGAGGAGGCCAAAGAATGCACTTGGCCCAGAAAGGCTTTGGGCTCCCATCCAACCCCTATAGCTATGTAATTGTATGACTTGGTTCAGTTTCTTTACTTCTCTAAGCCAGCTTCTTCACTAATTAAGAGAGGATAATCGCACCTTCTGTTGTGAAGAAAAATTGACATAATTTTTGTGAATGTGCTTGGAACACTGTGTAGTGTTAAGGAAACATACCATAAACAGATTATGAAGCAAATTTAATTTTAACAGACATTCCAATTTATTTGTCTACAATAGCTGAGACCTATTTTACTTAGGTCTCAAATTCATTTATAAACTACCGGTATCACGATTTTCTGTAGTAAGATGTTTTCAACCTTATACCTGGTTTAGCAAGTGCTGCAGAGGGCCAGTGACCTTGAAAAAAAGTATTATTACTCTTCAAGCCCTCTCTCTCCTCAATATAGTCCTTGCTCTACCTAAGTGGTTCCCCCCCAACCCCTCCACCCTCCGCTGGGAATTCTCTAGCAGTTTATCCCCTCCCCTTGACCTTTCCAGGGTTCACTCCTCAGGCACTGGGTGGTAGGCAGATGTGTTCCTTTCTTGTGAAAAGTGTTCAGTGGTCTTCCTCCTGGGCTTTTGCGATATCTTCGGAGAAGTCTGATTAGCAAACTAGATTGACAATTTATTTAGTAATTGAAAATATCCTGTTTGCCTTATTTCCATAAAGGAAAGCTGCTATGTAACTTTTTCATACATGCTCAGGTTCCTTTCTCATTCATAACCTTTTTTGCTTTTATATTTCTATCTCTTTAAAAACTAAAAAGGATAGAGCAAAGAACGAAATATGTGAAGACAAAAAGTAAAAAAGGATTGAATGTGAAAAGAAAGAAGAGATGGAAATAAATGCCTTGATCGTGGTAAATTTGCTAAATTTGCTTCCTTGGAGTGTAAGCTAAGTGATGAATAGAAGTTAGGTCAGTACTGGGGGTCCCACCACATCTATCAGCCTCCAGAACTTCTGCCACTTCCATTATTTGGAGCAGCTAGTTGAAAGGTCTTACTCTTCCTCTATCTTATAATGACCATAATGGCATTGACTTTGATATGGGAATAGCAATTTATGAAGGATTTTGATAAACCAGAGGCTATACTAAGGTGGAGGCCCAGGATGGTAGAGGGTCTGAAAACCACATCACGTGAGAAGTAGTGGAAAGACCTGAATATGTTTGGCCTGGGGAAGAGATAACTTGCCGTGAGATGTGAAAATGTGTTTCATGAAAAAAAAAAAAATAATAATTTCTAATTTTCTCCCTATGTGCTCCAGAGATAGAATCAGATATAAATAATAGAATAGCAGATTCGGGCTAAAGTACTTTTAACAAATAGTGCAGTCACAAAACGGAGCATGCTTCCCAGTGAGGGAGTTAGTGGGTTACTCATCAATATAATTATCCAGACAGAAGCCAGATGACTATCAGATGATTTTTAAAAATAAGCTTTTGCATTTGGTGGAAGGATAAAGAAAATAATCTCAAAAATGTCTTTTTCTTATTTTTTAAAAATCTTTACACTTAAATTATTTAAAGGGAAACCTTCATTCCCGATTTCCTATTGAAATCTATCTTCCTTTGTTCCCTTCCATCAGATAGGTCACTGTACATATAGTCTGGCATTCTCCAGGCCCTGAGCTATCTTGCGAGTGTCTCCAAATCCTCCAAAGAGAATCGAGGCAACCATATTCCTTTTAGTTTTTATGAAGTCTGAATTAGAATAACTATAGTTTTTGAAATTCATAAAACAAATGATGATTTGAAGCTTTAATTCTGGCTCTCGGACCTCCTCAGAAGGATTTCCAGGTCATGAAATAGTTTTTCCCTTTCAATAGAGGAAAGAAAAGCTAAATATTTCCCTAAGTTGTTTTCTTCCCTTTATGACTGATTCCCTTGCCATTCTCTCAACCAAGGCAGTTGTGGGCCAGTTGTGGAACTACGAAGGAGAGACTCCCCTGGCCAAGGAGCTTTTGCAGGATGTCCACAACCATCACATGCTCAGTTCCATAATATACTGCGAGTTCTGGGCCAGGAAGAGATTCCAGCATTCTTATACTCATTATTTGGCATTCCTGAGCCCTTATCCTGCTATAGTTTCTTTAATCAGCACTTTAGTGGTTTATTTACTTGTTATGTTTCTTGTTCATTGCCTCTGCCAACTAGAATGCAAGCCCCATGAGGGTGTGCTGTGTTAAGTTTTATTTTCCGATGCCTTTTAAGTTCCCAGAACAAATCTGTCACGGTGTAGGCTCTCCAACATTTGTCAAATGAAAGAATCTGGTAGATGAGAATTCAGTGTTTGAAAAAAATCTCTTAAAGTAAGTGTTTTATTTTTAGAATCTTATTAATTTACCAGTAAATACTGTATTAGTCTGGGTTCTCCAGAAAAACAGGACCAGTACGAGACAGGTAGGCAGATGGATGGATGGATGGATGGATGGATGGATGGATGGATGGATAGGTAGACAGATAGATTTATTTTAAGGAATTGGCTCATACAATTGTGGAGGTTGGCATCTCCAAAATCTGCAGGGTAGGCTGGCAACCTAGGGAAGAATGGATGATGCAGTTCAAGTCTAAAGGCAGTCTGCTGGCAGAATTCCCTCTTCTCCTGAAGAGGTCAGTATTAAGGCCTTCAACTGATTGGATGAGGACCACCTACATTATAGAGGATAGTCTATCTTACTCAAAATCTGCTGATATGAATGTTAATTTAATCTTTAAAATGCCTTCATAGAAATATCTAGAATATTTGAACAAATATCTGAATATCGTGTCTAGCCAAGTTGACGCATAATATTAACCATCGTAAATATCTATCTAATCATTTGTTTTACAGCCGAAATGATCTCAGAGAACAACCCCCTCATTCTATAGACCAAGAAATTGAATCTTTGTAAGATAAATAACTGGCTTAACCAAAGTCACAGATGACTCACTCAATACACCAAGGCTCCTGACTATAAATGCTACCAAAGGAAGCTGCTGCAAAATGCTGTTTCTGGTGTTTTGGTTTCTTTGTTTTGTTTTGAAAAAAAGCTTTGGCACATCATAGTGCAATAGAGGAATCAAAGCAATGCCTTAATCTCAGATAACTGTAGATTTAAGGAATTATACTGTGGAGTTGTATAGTTTGGGGAGATACAATTCCTGGGTAGCTACACTTGAATATACATTATCTGAATCATGTTATAATTGTTCTTATTGTCTTTACAATGCAGTTTATATTTTTGGCCAAGCTATAGTGGAGATGTACAACAGGGTAAGGGAAGGGTGGGCTGTAACAGAATAAAACAGGTTTCACTGACAAGGTAGGACTCACTGACAAGACAATATTTGAGCAAAGACTTAAGGGAAGTAAGGGAATACCTGGAGGAAGAGATTTAAAGCAGAGGGAAGAGCCAGTGTGAAAGCTCTAAGTGAGGAGTATGCTTGGCTGCTTAAGAAACAGGAAGGAGGCCAATGTCTGGAGCAGAATGAGTGACTGAGTGACGGGGCAAATAATAGACAAGGTAGAGGGTAGAGATACACAGCTTATAAAGAGAGACTCATGGGTCATTTTGAATTTTACTCTGATTTAAATGGAGAATAATTGTAGAGTTTTGAGCAGAGAAATGTCATGCTATGGCTTCCTTTTTAAAAAAGAATCTCACCTGAGAATCTAAACTGTGTTTAGACTAGGTTGGCGGTGGTCGTGGGGTATTGATGCAGGGAGACCAGTGGAGTTGTAAGACTACAACAGTAAGCCAGATGAGAGATTATGGTGGTTCAGAACAGGTGCTAGTTGTTGAGGGATCAAGAAATGAACAGATTCTGAACGTGGAGTATCAGAGAATATGGAGTGTGGCAGTCTGGAGCTCTATATAGAGACCTAGGTTTGAGAAACAAATATGGGAGATTTAAGTTTTCATTCAATTTGGCTAAACATTTATCAGGCACCCTGTCATTTGCCAAGCACTTACCTAGTCATTTCGGGTACAAGTTTAAGAATATACAGTGTCTCCTTGGGGGGTCTCATAATTAATGAGGAAAACAAACATATCAATAAAAACCGAAATACTTAATAAAAGTAGGTATAATGGCTTATGAGGATGCAGATGCAGGGATGATTAATTAATGATTTGCATCTGTGGGAAGAGCCAGGAAGGGCTCTAGAAAAGAACTAAACATATGAGCTGAAACTTGAAGTTCAAGGAGAATTTCCCTGTGCGGTCAAAGTAGGGTATTCCAGGCAGAAGGAAGGTATGAATGGGTACAATTTCAGGTTTCATAAGGTAAATGTGCTCTGGTATGCCATAATTTGTAACAAATTAGTCAACTCAATACCTGATACGTTTTCCATGATCTGGAAAATATAAAGCAGCACACACTACTGTAGACCTATACATAGTCATATATGAGATCCAGTGACCTCTATTCATGGGACTGAAACATAAAGACTGCCTTTCATGTAAGTTGCAAGTTTATTCTGGTTCCATAATATTTTCTATTAACCAGTGCATCTTTCCTGTGCTTTCTGTGCATGATGACCTTTCTACCAAAGATGGAGCAGTAACTAGAGCAGTCTACTTTCTTGTCTCACCCAATGGAGGCTACAGCCGAACCCAGAGAAAAGAAGAAGGCAAGTCTTTTTAAAGCATGGCCCTGAAATCATCTCAGGGCATAAACAATAGAACTTAAGTACTTTATTTGTCCATCTGGCATCTCTTAGATGAGATCAAGATTCTCTGGGCTCCAGGGGTGGGGGTTGAGGGGAAGGCAAAGGATAAGAAGGCATAGAGAGGATATGGAGAGTTTGGTGGTGCCGGTGTCTGAAGAGCCAACTTGGATGGTCGTCTCAGACAAGAGTAGAGTCAGCATTGAGGACTGCCTGGTCTCCCCTTTTGCTAGTATTACCCTTTCACCAGCTTGGCATGTGTTGACTACCCATCAGGAGTTCTGCCTGCCTGTGCCCTAATCTTTCTTTACATGGGCAACTCCTCTTTTAAAAATTCCAGACACTGGTAAGCACTCCTAGTCTAGACAAGTGTGGAATCCCAGCAATCAAGGGATTGGGGGAGGGTCTTAGGGAAAGAAATTCTTATACTCAGGTGAGATAGAACAGGACCAGTTCAAAATGAACATCCACCACCTCCTGCTTCAGGATGTAACAGCAATGATACACACCTCTTCCAGAATCTTTCTTCATTCCTTCATTCTGCATGTCTGCCTGGAGCAGATGAACCTTGGAAAGGACTCCGAGGGACAGAATTTTCCACTAATTGGGTTCCTTTAAAAACAGGGGTGTCTTGTGTTCTTTGGTCTTGTGTTCTTTCCCAAGACTTGGCCCCTCTATACTACTCTTTATGATTCGGGAATTATTTATTCTAGTGCTAAGAAGCTAGGTTTTTCTCTAAGTTGTTTAAACATTTCTCTCTGGATATAAACTTGGCTTTGTGTCTGAAAGCCCTGTTTTAAAAAAATGTCATTTAGTGAGCCAAAGCTTTTAGAAGTTGTTAGATAAATGACGTTACAACTGGCAGTCAGTAATAAAGTAAATAGTAAAAAGATAGCATGACTAGCTGCTCCTTCAGATCTCAGACGGCCTGGCATTGGACTTTTGTACTTTCTGCTTAGAAAAGCATGTGGTGACTGGGAGTTTGATGCTTTACAAAGTGACATGCTTATGTGCAACAAAATTAACTTTCTGAAGCACTCTGACAACTCGGGCTCACTTTATTTTCCTACAGTGGAATGAGGTGGGCAGGCCTGAATCTGACAAATGAACTACGTCCAGCGAAGGGCAGTTAAAACACTTTCCCTAGGTCACACACAAGGACAATCCTCGGGCTGGGGCCTGTGTCTGGACTCCCTGGAGCCCTGTGCTCAGGCTTCTGGCTATCCCTTTCTTCCATAATGCCTTGTGTCCTTGGTAAATTAGTTCACCTCTCTGTCTCCGTTTTCTAACCTCCAAAATAAAGGCCTTCCTATTTTAACTATCTTTTTCACCGTGCCCCAGTGAACAGGAGTTTGGAAATTGGTTACAGGTGGAGAGAGGCAGTGTTTTGGTTGGCTAACCACGCTTTCCAAGTTATCTTGCTGGTTTTTCTTCCGATTCCTGAGAGTAGCTGACTTTTCTGTAAGCGTTCGTTCGTTTAAATTTCTTGACTTGCATTTAGGCTCTTTTAGGTCCTGCCTTCTTTTTGGGAACAGGGGTGGGCGGAGAGGAAGGAAGTGTCCTGCAACTACCAATATTTTCCTCTAGGAGGAGCCGCACAGCCCAGAAGAGAGTGACTCGCATCGACTCCAACTCCTCGCCGGGAAACGCTCGCTTCATCCCAGCTCCTCGGAATGCGTGGCCCAGACGGCGCTCGGCTCCTCCGCAGCAGGTCTCGAACCCGCGGCCCCGAACTTCGGCTTCCCCTCGCTTCGGCAGCCAGGGTCGCGGGGACCGCAGGCCAGGCCGGGCGTGACCTCTGGTGAACCGCGGCCGCTGTTTCCCACCCCTCGCGTCCCATCCTCCCTTCCCGTTTCACCCCGCCCCCTCCTCCTCCCCAAGCCTGACAGCCCGGGAGCTGCCAAGCTGGGCGCAGCCATGGGAAGAGGAGGCGGTCTAGGGAGCGGCGGCGGTGGCGGCGGCGGCGGCTGCTGCAGCAGCGGCGGCTGCGGCTGCTGCTGAGCCGGGGCGGCGGCGGGGACCCCGGGCTGCGGCCACGCCGGCCGGAGGCCCCCCGCACCCTCGGCCCCAGCGCGGACGCGAACCCGCGCTCTCAACCCGCAGGCGAGGCTCGAAGGTACTAGAGGGGGTTCCGGGAGTCGGGTTATTTTCCTCCTGTTGAGCCAGGGCGCCTGGGAGTGGACCCTGGGACGCCAGTTGTTTATGAAAATGGGGATCTGTCTTATGTATTTGCAGATAGTTTTTCCTGGGTGACTTGGGGGTTGGCTGTTCTCTCTACTCGCGAAGTTGTTTTCTGCTAGTGGGTTGTTGTAACCCGATCCACGCAATGGACGTGTGTGTGTGTGTGTGTGTGTGAAGTTGGTGGGGGACGGCCGAGAGTTGGGGGCGACAGGAGAACCATCCTACGCTGGCGCTTGCTCCCACCGGTGTTTGCGGTGCCTGGAGGGGCTTCCTCTGAAGATAGTTTTGATGTAAAAGTTTTGTGAGTGTTTCTGTTTGACATCATCAGCCGGGCCGTAGCAGGGACACTGAAGCTGCCGCTGCTGAGCGGGGAGAGGTCCTGGGAGGCGCGACCGAAGGAGAAGGGAGGTCGTCGGGCTACACTGTGCGCGTCTACACTGCGCGCTCCTCCCAAAAGCGCGCCGCCCTTTGCGGCGTTTGTGGCATCTGCAGCCTTGCACTGGCACCCGCGGAGCTGGGGTCAGTAGAGTCACGGCCACTGGTCCCCATGAGCTGGGGTGGGTGGAAATTCTGGCGAGTCGAGCTTTCCCAGCCCTGGAGATATTCGTGGTTATGAAATCAACCAGGCTCAAAGTTTTGACAGAACTGCCCGAGGCTTGAGGGCTGCGGTGAGTGGGGTAGCCGCGTGTGTGGGGACAGGGCGCCGGCGGTGCGCAGGGGGTGCCAGGCAGGGTCACCCGCATGCGGGTGTGTGGGGAAGTCTATTTGGGGGCGAGTGCGTTATATGTAACCCAGAGGGGGACGCTTGCTGGGGGCCGGTTGCGGGAGTCGGTGACCTGGTGCGGGGTATGTGTGCCGAATGGGTGTACGTGTGCGCGTGTGTGCGCCTGGGGGGGGGCGTGTCGGCGCCTGAGCCAGTAGGGTGTGCGGGGGTGTGAGGGAGTGGGAGGAGGCCAGAGAAGTGCCGCCCGTCTGTCTGTGCGGCCGGTAGACCTTTGAAGGGACAGGGAAAGGTAACGGGAGGCCCGAGGGTTGGGAAGTCGCAGGAGTTCCTGCATAGGATTTAAGCACCATGGACTTTAAAATTCTAAACCCGTTGCCTTTGAGGGGCAGAGGTCTGGGGGTAGAGGTTTCTGGAACTCTCAAGAGACCTGCATAGGGGGTGAGGGTTCTACGAGATATGTGTATATGTGGATACAGAATCCTGGAGACCCGGACCCAAGTTGGAGCTGCAGATCTGAGATTCCCAGGGTGCTGCTGTCCATAGTCTAGAGACTAGATGATCTTTGGGGTATTTACTCTTAGGCTCCCTGGTGCCTGTGCCTGGGGAGGCACTCACGTTTCCTCGCAGATATTGTGGCAGCTCTGTGCCGGGAGCAACTGGTGTTCTCCTTTAGTTTCCACCTAAGGTCTCTCTGGAAGTCTTTTTCCCTGGAGTGTGTGTCAGGGGATAGACCTTGGAGGTAACTAGTATTGAAACATTTCCAGAAGTTAAAATGCTAGGTAGAGACAAAATAGAATAATTTAGCAAACAGAGTTGTTGGTTCCATCTTTTCTGTGTTTGAGGATTTGGTTTTCTTTTGAGAAAAGCGAAGCTCACTTATCTCAGATTAGATTTCAGGGGGTCTCCAGTTGTTTATGGTTGGACTTTAGATGGAGTTAGAAGGATGTGTTTTAGCCCAGAGACCACTGGAAAACATCATTTGTAGTGCAAGCATGTCTCATCCCTCATCTTCTCCCACTCTTGGAAACCGTTTGCTTTACATTGGTCGAAGAAAATTTGGTGAGTCGACACTCAGCTTTTTATTTGGAGTAAATATATCACAGTGAAATTACAGTTTTGGTCTCCTGAATACCATGGAAAGCCAACACTTAATGGGCAAAGGTGTGAAATGAAAGTCTATAAATGCAATGACAAAGTAATGACACGAATGCATTTTTTTTTTAAACCAAGTATAACTTTGCCTTGCAAATATTTGTTCTAGGGAGTTTAGGGCTACGTTTTTGATTATTACTTTTTAAACAGCAGACTTCACATCGTAAACCACTTAAAAATGGATATTAGCCTTCTCTGTGCTATCTCTGGCGCCTGTGTTAACAGATGTTTATGGTGCTTGGTAACCTATGGGATTGTCATGTTGAGTATCTTGTTAGCTCAGGACATGTTTATAGCATAATGTAATAAATGGAGTCGCAGTTGCAGCCTGCTTCTGCCAAGTGCATAAAGCACCCCAGCATGAAAACAAATCTTGAAGGCTCTCCAACTTGGCGAGCCTTTTTGGTTATCTGTTGGTAAGCATTATTAATGTAAAAGTAAATCTGAGTGACAGGGAGAATATGGGACAGTAAATTGTTGAGCTTAGAAAAAAAGAAGGCATGGGTTGTATTTTTTAAATCTGCTATTTGAGAGCTAAAGCTTCTCTGTCATTCCACTGGTAAATTTCACAATTATGGAGATGTGGTTTGCTTTTAGAGAACAAATTTTAAAAAATTGTCAATAGTAAAAAATAACTTCTATTAATTAGTGTGTCTACATG
Source organism: Pteropus vampyrus (assembly GCF_000151845.1). Taxonomy (NCBI): domain Eukaryota; kingdom Metazoa; phylum Chordata; class Mammalia; order Chiroptera; family Pteropodidae; genus Pteropus; species Pteropus vampyrus. The sequence continues at coordinate 393,495 of NW_011888953.1, read as the reverse complement.
TGTCAATACAAACCATCACCTCTTCCTTCTTAAAAAGAAATCTATAATCTCTGCTGTAGTGATTTAAATAATATGAGTGTTCAAATCACCTAATCACTTTTTGAATCTTGAATTGTTAAGAATTGAAATTTGACAAGATAGGAGTCAGCCTTCCACTAATTGTGTAAACGAGGCAAAACAGGATGTCTTTTTGGCAAGTGACTTTTTTTCAACTTGGAGCAGTATAATGTAAATAATGTGCCCCATAAAATGATTGACTGGGATAATAACTAACTTTAGAGTTAGCTCTCTATCAGGTGCATGAAATTCTACTTCAACATTTCTCCCTATAAATAGGCCAGTCTGCCTTTTCTTGGACATAATCAGATGGGAATCTTGCTTCTCTATTGGCCAGTCCATTCCAGGAGAGATCATTTTTAGAAGGTTCTGCCTTGTACTGGATCAACATTTTCTTCCACCCATTGGCCTACTGTTCAGTTGCCGGAGTCACACACAATGAATCTAATCCCTTTTCCCTTTAAGTAGTGTATTTGAAAGCAAACATTATGCTTCTTCTTCCTAAATTCCTCTTTTGCCTATTCTCGCAGCCTTTCTCACTCACTGTGGGGTCCCACCCTCTCTACCCTGACCACTATGCCCTAGATTCCACATTCTCGCCATTCTTCCTAATGTGTATTATCGAAAACGCTGGTGTGAAACCCTTAGTTCTGGACTCTGCATCTATTAAGGCAGTTTAATATTTATGAGCTTTTTTAGCCATCTCTCCAATTTCAAGTCTATAAACAAGATAACTCATTTTTTCAGATTATTAATCATCCATAATCAAAACATGAGAATAGTTTCCAAACATTTTTTCATGTCTGAACTTTTTACAACTGGATGGAAAGTATAATACTGTGTAGGTTTGTTGCATTCTGCATGCAATGAAAGTGGCTACTTAATTTCTCTCTGTCAAGGAGTACCAGCCCCCAAAATACCAGATGTAGAATGTTTTGAAGGCAAGCAAATTGAGGCTGCACATTATCGACAGGTAGAGCCTACTTTGTGAGATGTTCTTTTCGTGGACCTCATTGTGTTTGCTTCCATAAGCATGAATCAGTACTCTCAATCAAGCATTTAATTGAATGTTTTTTCTATCCAGCTCACAGAGAATATGCCATCTGGCCCTAAGTGAGGTGAAAGTACATGAGACAGAAATGCTTCCTCAGGCAACTAGGATTTAAGTTGTACATACAGGACATGACTGAATTCAACAATCTGCTTCTAGAAGTGAATAGCCTGCTCATGCCCCAGGGAGGTCTAAAGCAGGTATATCACAGCATCAGTACTAAGAGAAGTTCTGGCCTCTTGTGTGTCTGGATCCAAGTCTGATAAAAACTCTGATGCTCCTCAGATACCAAGGCCTAACCTTTTTAGAGGAAAGAAGCAAAGCTAATGTATACACAAGAGAGGGTGTGGTTCAAAGGCAAGTAAGTACTTTGGGGCCCATTCTGTAGTTTGAAACTGACCTTTACCACTGGACATGCAGATTGGCTTCTTTGAGACTCATTTTTCTCCTCTGTGAAAATTATAATTCCTACCACCCAGGGCTGAGGTATTTACAAACAACCTCTGTAACAGCCTGTACTACATGTTAGAATCCACCTGGTATGATTGATTTCTCTTTTATGTGTCTGTCTGAGGCTTCCCAGCTAAATTATAAGTTTCTTCTGCCATCAGCTCAGAATCTGCCACAGCTGAGACTCTTCTGTCTTCTTGCTAGAAATGTTGATGGTTGGTGATGATAGCAATGTTTTTGTTTTTGTTTTTGTTTTCAGCAAGTCTGGGTATGAGAGAAATGATTATTTTTCTTGGCAAAGCAAAAAAAAACCTAACCTATAATATATACTGACATCTGGGCCTATCAGAAGCCCCTACTTTATGTACAGAATGTCAGTAAGGACAAGGGGCCAATGACATTCTAATGTCTTAGATAACATTGTCCATGCTGTCCCTCTTGTGTGTGCGTGTGTGTGTGTGTGTGTGTGTGTGTGCAATGAGATTCCTCACTCATCCCTTTGCATATTGCGTTTGCTCCTTTACTATATTCTGTTCCCATACAAAGGGAGGAGATAATCAATGATAAATTACATTCTTTAAGTTAAAAACTGATTTCATTACTCCCTCCACCCCACCCCCACAAATTACAGCAGACCCACTGACAAGTGCTTGGACATGCAATTTCCAAACCAAAGTTCTACTTTGATGCAAGAAACCCACAAGCTAGGATAGCATAATATAAAATAATAGTAAACTAGGTGTCAGGAAACCTGGATTCCCTCTAAGTCTCGCCTCTAATTTATAATTTCTGCAAACTACTTAATCTTCTTTCTTTCATGTTAGAAACAAATAGACAACAACAACAACAACAACAACAACAAAAGATATTAAACAAGATGACTTCTTAGGAGTCTTTTCAAGGCTGCGATTTGAATCCATCTTATTATTGAATTTCTTTTCTCAGCTCCTTTGGTACTTTGCGTGAACTTCTCTGAGAATACCTATTTCATTTTAGTTTCATGGTCTACTTTTTGTATATCTGTCTTCCTTGCTTGGCTGTGAGTTTTTCAGGAACAGGAAATAAAGTTTATTCATTTTCATATTTTTCCACTCCTTTGAATGTAGATGTGAGAAGAGTCTCAGTTGAATTAATGGGGAATGCTTTGGACAGTTGAGCTATACTTTATATCACTCATTTAACATACGACAATTTTGGATATAAGCATTAAGACATAGTATTTGCTTATTTTATTCTCTCATCATTAATTTTTTTTAAACAATTAAGTAAAACAGATAAAAATGTAATTACAACTGCACTTCCAGTTTCCATTCTGAAACAATTCCAGCTTATCATGGTCTAATACAGAAAGCTTTTCTGAAGCAGTTTTCTTTTATTGTTGTTTTTGCTTTGAGCTAAAGATATTTCTATGGTGAATACCAGACTTAAAAGAATGACAGACAGTATCATTGTTTAGTCACAACTTCTTTCTTCAGTGCTTCTCTCTACCTTCTAATATAGGCAAATGAAGCCCTAGATCAGGCACCAATTTTACTTAATAATGATTCATAAGAAGGCAGTGATTTTGTCAGAAATTGTCGGGCTGTGTGTTTTTAATCAGCATTTAAACTTACCTTCAAATACTCCATTCCAAAATCAGTAGATAATTTCTTCTGCAGAACCCTTACAACTTCCAGATGTGTTTACTGCTTTGATTAAGGCTTGCTTCTTTTGTTACTGAGTAGACTTCCATATGTTTTCTTTAGAATAATATCATTATAATCTCAATTAATTGTATTTCTTAAACTATGAATTCATTTAAACATGAACAAGTCTATCTCCAGCTGGCCAGGTTTCTAAGTGAAAGTATATCCTGGGGAAGAAGCTCTCTTCCCAGAGATTCAGCACAAGTGGTGAGAACACCCTGCCTGATAAAGCCCACATTTAGCGTTAGAGTACCAAAAAGTTTTGCAAGTTGAATAGGTATTTTTATGTGTCTATGATGGACAGCCTGCTATGATAGACATTTGCTGTGGTAACTCCTTGATTGTTTCCTCATTTGTTTATAAAATGAAACAAAGTAGTGTATAATTCAAAAACTTAAAAGTAGCATCCCTCTCTTTCCCTTGGTATATATATATTAGACATATGATAAAGTTAAGAGTCATATTTTTTTCTCACTTGAAATGTACTTTATCATATTAAGCATCATATCCATCTTTTTTTAATCTTTAAGTTGCCATATTAAAAAAATAGAGAATAACCATTACAAAACAGTTGTACATGTCCCCGAGAGACAAAAGATGCTTAAGTAATGTAGTAAATAGCTTGACTTGAATTCGATCATGGCTGATGAGAAATCTGGTCAGACTTCCAGTTTGATTGCCATTGGTCAGGCGAGCAGCCTTTGTCCTTGGTCAGTATGATGACTTGATCCTAATTCACCCTATAAACTGCTTTTCTGGAAACCTTCAAGCTATGTTATTGTTATCCCAGAAAACCTCCATTTGGCAAAGCAAAGAAAATAATAGTCTGGCAAGGCATATGTGCATGGTAAATTGTGTAAACAGTCCTGAAGACAGAAGTTCTATAATGGCTTCTTCTCCAAGGGGTAGAAGAAGATACCAGAATCCCTGGGCAAGATGACGATGAAGAAAAGATTCCATTTTTATATCTAGCAAGTCAGAATAAAGAAAGAGGAGCAAGATGAAGAGGAATGATTTCTTTCACATTAGCAGTCAGTGTAGCATCTTGTTTCCCTTGGAGACATTGAGAAAACAATGCTTGTCTTTTCATAGATGTTCAATAAATATTTTATTGATGACCTTAGCATCTAATAAACCACAGACAGAAATCGACGTGTTGACATGAATTATGTCGAGAGTTGGAGGCAAAGGGATGTGGATATGATGATCAGTTGATAACTAGGACCTAAGCTCATAAATTCAAATTTGGTATTATTCTCCTTAGATTAACGATAGCACCCAAACTTGATGATCAGCTTCCCAAGGTAGCTCCTGTACAGGCCTTGGAAATGTAGAAGTTTTTAATACTTGAAACAATATGGAGATGCATTTTGAATTTTTCTGTAGGACTCAGTAGGACTTGGGAAACATCCAGTTTGTCAGCTCTTAGTATACCTCTCATCACAGAGCACGAAGCTTTAATTACTTTGCATTTGTCCTATGAAGTTTAATGTTTTTGTTTATTTATTACGGTACATATATGGTATGTGAGAATAATCATGTCATCTGAAAAGTACTCTGAAAACAACTTGGGAAAAGATGAGAGTAAATAAGATTTATTAGCATACGGGATGTAAGTTTGGCCAAGCTAGTGGTATTTGGGGGATCACTCCGAAAAATCAAAGACAGAACACATATTTTTTGAGCTCTTACTGTGTTTCTGGGAATGTGCTAGACACTCTGGGGAATATAAAAGTAGTATAAGACATGACCTGTGACTTTGGGGCCTGGTATTCAAGCTAAGAAGGCAATACTTATAATGTACATGGTGTGATTATGGAACAGTTGACAATTACACAATTTAACGAAAAATTCTATTACAGACTGTAAATGCTATGTTTATTAAGAAAGAAGGAAGATCTGTTTGTGCTGAAGTATTTAGGGGAAGATTTATGGGCAAAGTGGCTTCTGAGGCCAGGACTTAAAATATTGTAAATTTTTTTGATAGACATTTTGTGCAAGGGGGTTGAGAACCGGGCACCTGGAAGCATATCTGGAGCTCAGTGGACTAACCTGTAATAGAAGAGCAGGAAGGGTGTTTCAGGCTGTGGATTTGTTTTCCACTGGAAGCCCTTCTCATTGCCCATTATGGATGCTGCATATAGGTCCATTCCTCAGGCAGGGCTGTTGGATTGTCCTCCCTGAGCCTAGTTCTTCCTAGAGGGAGGTGACTGTTGCAGGGTGTCTCTGCATACTTCTCTTGTATGAACATAATATAAATTCAAATACATTCAATTTTAAAACTTCTTTCTATAACAGTATTCCAAGAGGTTTATTAAAGATGCCAACAAATATGACTTCCTTTCAAGAATATGACCTTTATAAATGCTATAATGGTAGACTTGGCCTGGAACTGTCTCCTCCGCTCCCATTTCCCTGCCTCATGCTAATACTGACAGTTTTGGCCTAAGAGAGCCACAGGGCCTCATAGACCATGAGATCATCCACCAGTGATTCTCAACCAAGTACAGCCTCTCTGCTAAGCACCACCTAGGGGCATTCGGAAATATGGTTGTTACAAAGACTGGAAAGAGTTATGGGTTTTTAGTGCCTAGAGTCAGGATGCGAAATTTCTGTAATGCCAGGAGCAGTCCTACACGAGGAAAAATTACACTTCCTCAGATGCCAGTGGCCCCCTATTGAAAATTGAGTCCAACATCCTCACTTTATTTATGTGAGGAAATGGGAGTCCCTGAGAAATGACAAGACTTCCCTAGGGTTAAACTCCACTATGACAGTGAAAGATTTACAACCCAGTTCCTTTAGCTTTCTTTCAAGGGCTCTTTTTGCTATACCACATTCCTACCCATAAACATTGACTGGAACCATGGACTAGCATGTTGTCTTGTCTATCTCTGTCATTCATATGTGAGGGTAACAGTTAGTTGTGTTAACTGAGCAAGTTGTGAATTGAGACAGGTGACGCTTGACCAGTAGTTCTTTTCGCTGGGAACACACAGAGATTTGCCTGTGAATTAAGGCTGGCAAATGCCCTCTGATGTGTCGGTGGCTGTGAAAACCTAAAGGTAGGTTGACATTCCGGAAGGGGCATGGAGTAGGCTTTGGAATCACACAAATCTGGCTTGTCTGATGAGATTTGAATCCAGTTCTGCCATTTACCACCTTTATGACTCTCAACAAGTTAATTAAACTCTCTGAGCTTTATCTGCAAAATGGGGATGGTGAGTCTTACTTCACAAGGCTGTTGTAGTTTAAATGAGTCAAAACAGTGCCTGGCACACATGGGACACACGAAAAGAGAGAAGTCCCTTTTGAGAGGCTCTGAGAGAGGAAACTTAAAACCTTCACCCATAAAAGATCCCTTAGATACCAACTGCCACTTCCCCCTCCTCGCCTTCTTTCTTTCCCAATAAACCAAAGTTAGGGCTTTCATGAGTCCCTAAGTGTTTCTTTAGTTTGTGTTACCAAGACCCCAGTGTTAGAGTCCATCTGCTTGCGTGCACTGGCCCCAAGAAATGCATGAGCAGGAGTTCGCAGTATAGAAAGAAAAATAGTTTAATATTGAATTGACTGATCTGAGGATGGGGAGCTTATGTGCTAAATACCTGACTTCCCAAGGGCGTGGTGTGCAGGTTACAGGTTATGGAGGGTAAAATCACAAGACACCTTGGGTGTTTGGAGTCATAGTGGGAGCTGATTGGTTGGAGGCGAAGTAAGAGTAATCAATCATTTCTTTAGGTCTTGAAGACAGTTTTGACGTCTGCTCCTGCATCCCTCTGTCCTTTCTCATGGGAAAGTAGCCACCTGAAACATAACTTACGTCAAGATGTTGTCTTTCTCTGGATCTTGTGATCACTAGTCAGGTTCAGGCTTCTATGTTCTGCTGCCTCGGAGGTTGCTGAGTATCGGCGGGGCTAGGTCTCTGAGGGGAAGAGACAGAGATAGAGAGATGATTTCTAGAGCTAGGATTTAATGCTAAACTTAATCAAAGTCATAAGGACTCTCAGTTTCATTTATATTATTGAAATTTCCCTCCTTCAGAGGAGTACTGCTGCCCAGAGATTAGTTTCTTGTGACTTCTCTGTCATTGTGCCTAGACTTGCCATACAACAGAAGTGGAAGGTATATCCACATGATTATTGATGACTTATGAAGTTTGGATTTAAAAATCAATACTAAAAGACATTCCTGGATATATATGTTTGTCAGAGAGATTTCTGTCTGCTAGCAATGGGAGACCCTTTTCAACAGGGTGATACTTTGAGCAAGTTAACGGACAATCAAAAGTTGACCAGTTGAGGTGATGGGGATTGTTCCTTGGTAAAGAACAGCTTATGATTACATACTGTAAGATATGAGAACCTAGAGGAATGCCTACAAAAATCAGGAGTGTTTTGGTCCCATTACAGTAACCTCCCACCAACCATGTCATGCTGTCGTATGACCCTGTTTTATTTTCTTCGCAGCACTTATCACCATCTAATATTTTTGTCCATCTCCACTGATAGAAATGTAAGCTTCCTAATAGTAGGGACCTTTTCTATTTCGTTCGCTTTATACCCCATAGAAAATCCTTGCTAAGTTCTGGTTGAATGGACGAATGTGCGCGTCTTAGTAGTTACTGGCCATTTTTGTTAGCATTCTAACATTTATTTCCCTTCCACACATCCAAAAATGTGTGGCTTTCATGTGTCAATTCCCAGTTTATTTATAATTTGGTGCAATTTTTTTCATGGTATGGAGTGAAGAGCTCTTTCTAAGAACCAAAAATAGTTCAGGATAGCTATATCATCTCCCTATAAAAGACCTTAAACGAATATATTTAGTAGCCTTTTCACTTTGTCAGCAAATATAGTTGGGAGTAATGTCTTGGTTTGGATTTCTCCCAGAAGCAGACAAGGATTCAGGTAAAAATTTATTTGGGAAAGTGAAATAAGGTAGGAGAAAGAGACGATAATGGGTGCATTATGAAGCAGTCATAGCAATTGGCAGCTGGAGTTTGTAATCTTTCTGGAAAGATTTTGGGAGCGCAGGAAAAACACATGTCTTAGAGTCTTCTCACCCAAGGTGGAAAGAGTTTGAATATTTACTCATCAACTTTTCTTAGTCAGTAACTCCTGGGCACTATTGCTGGGCAGGGCAAAGAGGTCTCCAGATGCTGGAGAGAACCTGCAGGCACAGAGACGCAGGTGCTGGCAGTTAGAAATTAGGCAGGGTGAGGCCATACGGGGGAGGGGATATGGTTAGGGAAGGGACGAGCAACTTGCATTAGATAGTAATATGACTCTTTAAAATAGACTTTTTACTTAGGACTAGTTTCAGATTTACAGAAAAGTTGCACAAATGTGGAGTTCCTATATATCCCTTGCCCGACCTCCCCTAATGTTAATATCCATAATCATGGTATATTCATCAAAACTAAGAAATAAACATTTGTACAATACTATTTACTAAATTCTAGACTTTATTCAGATTTTCCCTTTATTCAGGTATTTCCATTAATGTCCTTTTTCTGTTTCCAGATTCAATCCAGGCTATATCACATTGCATTTAATTTTACAATTTTTAACTACTGTGCATATGCTCTTTTATTTCGGTCCTCTTATATGTTTAACTAACTACTCTTTATAACTAGATAGCAAATTCCATGAATGAAAATACAGTAACGTTGACATCCAGCATCATATTGGACATGATATGTTCTCAAAACAAAACGAATATATCAAGGCAACAATAAGAACAAAACTTTATTCACTAGGCATATGTGTAGCTGAGCCTCCACAGTGTGATGCCTTAGAAGAAATTTGATTTCGAACATGTGTCCCGAACATCAAATGTGAAGGAGGACCCCCTAAACCAGACATGACCCAGTCCGTTCAATGTGCACTGTTTGTGCATGTCATACTTAATCCTGCTAACTGTGAGTCACGTAGCCTTGAGTGCCTTCAACAGATGAATGAGACTCAGGGATGCTAGGTCACTTGCCCAGGGATTCACAGGTGGTAAACAACACAGTTGAGGTTAAAATGTGTTTTCTGACTTTGGAGCCTATACTCTTATTACTGTTCTCAACTCCTGCTCTTCTCCACTTGCCCAACTCCTGTCGTTGGTGCCATTTTGATAGGCATGCAGTTTTTGACAAGTCTGTATTATCAAACTGCAACAGACGTGGGCACATGGTATATCGTTTAGTGAGCTGGATTAAGTGTTAACCTTGAATCTGTGGATCGTTTTCAAATCCTACCTACTATTGGTAAAATGTGTTATCTTGAAATCAAAATACATTGACCACAAAGCTCTTCAGAAAGTCGCCTGTACATATGCCCATAATAAAGTTTGATACAATGATAATAAGAGTCTCGGAAACAAAGCTCTAAAGAGCAGGACATTGATGTTGTATAATAATTCAGATATTTTATTATTTTATAATGTGTTTGAGTTTGGATAGTCAACCTCCATTTCTCAGTCTTTTATGATTAGCATTTTGTTTGTGTTTTTGTTTTTTGTTTTTGAAGTGTTACATGAGGGATACGGAATATTCAAAGAAATCTTTGACTAATCTTTATACTCGCAATGACCCAAATGAAAATTACCCTTGGTTGCCTTGGAACTTGGGGCATGAAATTCAGAAAGAGAAATTCTTGTAAATTATTTGAGCTTCGACTCTGGGAAAATGAACAACATGGCTATCTAGGCTAACCAATGCTGAAATTCCTGTAACCTCTAATTCTAAATTCAGAAAAGAATAGGCTTTAAGGTTTTTCGTTGTTGTTGTTGATTTTTGCTTTGATTACAAGTTGTTGGAAGCCTAGAGTTAGTATCTAATAACACAATATATGTAAAACACAAATTATTGGCTCAGAATGAGATCTAAGTTCTAAGAAGATACAAAGACAATCATGTAAAAATGATTTTTTTTTCTTAGAAGGAATAAGCAGGGATTGACTGAAAGATGTTCCCATCGTAAGCTAACATTTAGACTATCACATGTTTTTAAAGGAGAAAAACCATGACCTTGTATAGCGTGTATGTGAAACTGTTTTCTTTACTTAAATGGCTATATTAAGTTGACATGGTTTTAAGCCTTTGTCTTTTTGTATATGTGATTACAGGCGTAATCTGTTAGTGTACATTTGTAAACTGTGCTCCAACAAGACCCCTCGGTGGCCTTGGGATGTCCAGAGGGGAGGGCTGAGCTGGCAGAGAAATTGGTCAGGCAGAGAAAACCAAGAAATGGCTTGACCTATGAGCTTTCAGGACCCCTTGGAAAGCTGAGTAAAATCACTGGGGAAGAGATTAAAATTCAACTTCAATTTATATCCTTCTTTTAAATCATGTAAAGTACAAACATGCTCCTGACAATTTAAGATTACGAGTGATAACCTACCAAACCGAATACTTCCTGAGTTTGCCCATGGCTGTACCGCGTACCTTTCCCCTGCAAACTGCTGTGCTTTGTCTACTCACAGTGATTCTGAGAAAATTTAACTTGAAGGAACAGCTGCACTTCTTTAAAAAAGCAAGCAAAGATGCTTAAATCCATTATATATCTTTATATTGTATAGACTGCTTTCTGATTGCCTCTCTTTAGTAAACCCTCAAATTTCCAGGGGAAAAAGCACTTAATTTTTCTATGTCTGAGTTCAGATTTACTTTCAAAACTGCTAGATTGTAAACCCCTACAGGGCAAAGGATTGTATTGTCTACATTGTGGGCACTCAATAAATAGGTTGCTTCCCTAATTATCATTGTGTGGACAATATTGAGGAAGTGCTCATTATGACCAGGGGGCTGTACCAAGTTCTTTTTTCATGTTCTATTATTTAATCCTACACAAACCCCCTGTGATCCATCTAATTGTACATTTGGTGAAACTATGACATGAGGAAGTTAAATAATCTATGCAAGGACCCTCATCTGGTAAGTAGCAGAGTCAAGATTCAAATGCAGATCTTCCTAATTCCAAATGCGTCTGACTCCCATACGTCTAACCACTGCTTGTGCACTGCTTTTAAAAATATGTCCAGAAACAGAGACTCATGGACATGGACAATAGACTAGTGGTGACCAGAGGGGAGGAGGAAGGGAGGATGGGGAGGTACACAGGATAAAGGGGGTCAAATATGTGGCAACAGAAAGAAATCTGACTATGGGAGGTGAACACATAGTATTTTACTGTTAAAAAAAAAATATATGTGTGTGTGTGTGTGTGTGTGTGTGTGTGTGTGTGTGTGTGTATAAATGTCCACAAATCCTTTAGTTCTTCAAGAGGTGGAGTCCAAGTTCCTCCCCTTGAGTGTGAGTTGGACTTGGTGACTCACTTTTAATGAACAGAGTAAAGTGGAAGTGACGATGTGTGACTTTGGATACTAGATCCTTCGAAGGCACTGTGGCTTCTGGCTTGGTTGCTCCGTCTTTTGGATCATTCACTCTGGAGAAATCCAACTGCCATGTCTTGTGCTGCCCAGTGGAGAGGCCCACATGGAAAGGAAGTGAGGGAGTCCCACTGCCAGCATGGCATGGCGAATTCAGGCCTCCAGTCCAGTAGCCAATGTGAAACCGAAGCCTCTTGACAACAATCACCATGAGAATGACCTTAGGGGTAGAGCCCTCAGCCCCAGTCAAGCCTCAGAATGACTCTAGAGGCCCCACCCCACGAACAGCTGGCTGAAACCTCAGGGAAGACCCTGAGTCAGAACCAAGCCCCTAGACTGTGTTTTAAACTGCTAAGTTTTTGATTAATTTATTAGGCATCAATAGGTAACTAAGGCAGCCCAACACCGGCCTTGATCATTATTTAAAAAAGAAATTATCTTAATTTCATTAAATCTTAAATTTTAAAATATTGATACAGCAAGGACATGCTGCCGAATGTAAGTAGTAAAATATTATGCCCAATTAACATAATATTTATAACGACTTCTCTGGGATTTGGGATTTTGTAATTCAAAGGACAACTGCTTTAAACATCCATGATTTAAAAAGGAAGGATATTAATAATAACCACATTGCTGAAGATAGCATTTTGAACTTTTGAAAAATCCTCATGGGCAAACTCAGGAAGTATTCGGTTTGGTAGGTTATCACTCGTAATCTTAAATTGTCAGGAGCATGTTTGTACTTTATATGATTTAAAAGAAGGATATAAATCGAAGTTGAATTTTAATCTCTTCCCCAGTGATTTTACTCAGCTTTTCAAGGGGTCCTGAAAGCTCATAGGTCAAGCCATTTCTTGGTTTTCTCTGCCTGACCAATTGTATTAACTCTGTTTTATAGCCACTTGCAGTTTAATAAGTGACTTGGACTTTGATTAATATCTTCTGAGCTTAAGCCCAAGAATTTGTATAAGACTTTGGGATATAGTACTGTAATCTTAATTTAAAGATGGACCCTGAAATCTGGAAGGAGTTAAATTTGTGTCAGTTTAAAGTACATGTATAGGTACTGAATTTGGGCACTTTAAGTCTTTACAGAAATGTATTTACATTTCTCATGCGTTTACAAAGGGGTTTAAGTGAGTTAAGGAATTCATTCATGAAATGGATATGGCTAGTTCTTGTTTGGTATTCAGAATGAAGGTAAGTAGAGATGCTGATGAGAGGTAAAGTTAAAAAGGTCTTGTATATTTTCTTTGGATTAGTAAAATGGATGTCTCGAAGGTCTTTAAGGAGAGCTATGTTGATGTAGTTAGTGATGGAGGCAGAGGCCAGAATGAAGTGTCATGGGGAGTGGGTGGGAAGGGAGAAAAGGGAGACAGTGGATATATAAATAACTCAAGACATGTGGCTGTCAAGAGAAACGAAAGGTTAGAGCTGTAACTAGAGGAGGAAATAGAATTAAGGGAGGGCTTTCTAAAGATGAGAGACCTGTTTAAAGGTTGATGGAAAAAAGCCATGGAGGGAATGGGGGTGGGGTGAATCAAAGATAGAGCGAGGATGGATGATTCAATCATGCGGGATTCCTGAGAAGAGAAAAGTGGTTGGATCCCGAGGACAGCTGGAGGAATGGGAGAGAAGAGACATCCCTGCTCTTCCGTTCTGGATGACATCCCTGCTCTTCCGAGACATCCAGAAGGAGGGATGTGTACAGATGCCAAGCTGTGGTAGCTGCAAGTTAAAGGGGTTTCTGTTGATGTCTTCTATCGACTTTGGAAAACAGAGTGAGAGAGAGAAGGGGGAGGGCATACTGGAGAAGAAAGGAGGTGATTTCAGATATTTGAAAAGAGCAGAGGAAGTTTGAATGTGAAAGGGAGTAAATTAGTAAAGTTTAGTAGGATTACTAGTCATTACCTGAAGGCCCTGTTGAGGTTGATGATTCACAGTGGTATCACTGTTAAAAGTATTATTAGTATTTTGTCCTTTCTGGAGGTGTTCGGCAGTTTACTAGGCACAGAGAAAGTGAGATTATCTAGGTCTAAAATTTTGTCAGAGAGGCGGAATGAAAACATGGCAGCAGCAAGTAAGTTTAGGATATTGGCATCAGCAAGGGAGCCGTTGAAATGATAAGCCAGAAGAGGGAGTAAAGACAGGAGAGGGAGAGGGTAGAGTCTGTGTGAAGGTTGTAGTCCAAGCAGTTGATTAAACATGATGGAAGGACAGAAGTCAGTGATCAGAACAAGATGCCGCATCCCAAGATAATTAAATCTGAATCTCTGGGGGTGAGGCCCATAGAGTATTTAAAGCTCCCCAGGTCATTCCAGTGCTTTTTAAAAGAGGAAATATGTTGATGTGATTGTTGATAAGCCCATGATGGCAAAAGATATTAACAGTGTCAAGATGAAGACACAATAGAGAAAGCAGTCAAAGAATTGTGCCTTTAAAATAAAACAGAAAAACAGAAAACCAAAACCACACATTTCCTTCTTCACAAATCCAAGTCATAGGCCTTACCCTCTTGCTCATTCTCTCTGATGTTAGAAGTCCAAGGCAAAGAAATGAATATCATTATGGAGAACATGGTACAATTCAGGACAAATGACCTAGGGGGCAGGTGCGTTGGGTCTTGACTGATGAAAACGAATTAGGAGCATGGTGACTATTGTGTTTACTGCAGTCTCTTTGGCAGGACAACATTTTGGCTCACTTGGCATTGCGTGGTGTCAGTCTTTTTACAGAGGTCTGAGTGTGGATCTTGGGTCCCTACAAAGGGCCTGGTAGGCCCTCAGCCTAGATCCTTGGACTTGGCATCTTTATTACAGTTCATCATCTTGGACGGGGTCGAACTTATATTCATTGAAATCACATATGAAGGTACCTGTAATTCAGTGACAGTTACCTTCGTATGTAATTCAGTGACAAGGGTTATCAGTGCCAGGTTTTTCAGTTAAGAAAATTTACCTCTGTTCTTTCCATGTTAAATACAAGTCCATTGTATAGTTATCTTTCAGCTAAGTAGAGTGCTTATGAAATGTGTAGGGCTTATAGGCATACCTATCGCTAAAGAAAGCCCAGCAAATCTAGACACTCCCAACCCTAACCCTTAGCCCTTGTCTGTCATCCCATAAATTTAATGGACATTTATGTCATCCCATAAATTTAATGGACATAAGAAAATTCAAGTAGACATGAAGCACATTGTGAAAAAACTGGCATGTGTTATCGGTGCATGAGTCGGGTTCTCCAGAGAAACCGAACCAATATGATGTGCATATATATCGGAAAAGATTTATTTTAAGGAATTAGCTCACAAGGAAGCTCTCAAGTCCAAAATTTATAGAGTGGACTAACAGGCTGGAGACTCATAGAAGAGCTGATACCAAACTTCAGATCTGAAGGCCATCAGCTGCAGAATTCTCTTTTGCTCAGGAGAGATCATTCTTTTGTTCCATTTAGACCACCAACTGATTGGATGAGGCCCACCTATATTATGGAGAGCAATCAACTTTATTCACATTTTACCAACTTAAATGTTAATTTCATCTAAAAACACCCTCACAGAAAGAGAATAATGTTTCACCACATATGTGGGCACTTTGGTCCAGTCAGTTTGACACATAGAATTAACGATCACACCAACAGAGGTTATAGCACTGTCTTTGGATTCAACAACAATAATATTCAATCCAATTTGCCACATGTAGTGTTTAACATATGACAGATGCTGTGCAGAATAGACATACTACAAGTTGGTCTTCTTTTGTGAATATAACATTTTAAAGTATTTTTTGGTCCTTTTTGTAACACTGAGAATAGTTATGCAGACTGCTCAGTGCCAGCGACAAGAGACTTCATAATGATTTATTCGAAGCCAAAGTTTTATGAAGCAAGACTCCACAAGCAGTGAATAAATTTCCATTTGACAGTAGCTGCAAACATTAATCAGAAGATTCACTACTGTTTTCAGCTCAGACACCTGAGTTGGAGCAGAAGCAACAGCCACATAGCCGCCCTCACTTATCCTCCTTTAGTTCTATTACACCATTGCCAAAGAATCTTAAATAATTATCGTTCTGACCACTCACTTTCTCAAAAATCATTTTATTAGCCTATGGATTGATTTTTAGATTCCTTATCCTGGTATTCACAGCACTGTGGAGTTACCGCAACTTACCTATCCAGCCATAGATAGTAACTGAGCTTCAAACTGAACTACTCTTTTGCCCTCAAAATATCTCATTTGTTTCTGCCCAACACCTTCTGTTTATGTTGTTCCTTCCACAGGGGCCTCCCTCTCATTCTCTCATCCACTCATTCTGCTTATCGGTTGAGGCTGAGCTTAAATGCCACGATGTCGAACTCCACTCAGGCCCTTTCCCTGCCTCTGCTGCCTTTCCAGCTAGAATCTCTTCCTTTTCTTTTCCCTAGCAGTTTTTGGCACATTTACTAAGACTCTCATACTCTCTCCTATTTAAGTTTCTCGTAGATGTTGCCTCACTGTGTGTGGCCTACCTTCAGGATGGCTGTGTACATTTTCCTCAGTAGCCTTGCCCAAGTACCTTGCAGCTGGTGAGCACTCCATAAGTTCTTGTTGAGAAAATTAAAGTAAGGCATGTAATGTATAAAGCCTCATTATGATTTATTAATTTTATAGATGGGAAAAAAATTTGTTGACTTTTTATGCATGTCCTCCATAGTACTTAGCAATGCACCGGGCGGTGGGCCCATAGTGGGCGTTCAGTAATTAGCAATGGTGGTTTTATGCTGTATTTGATGGTACAGGTTTTAAAAGGCAACATTATTGCTGATGCACATTAGGAGGAGGGGAGGAATATGGTGCCTTTTAAAGTCCGGCAAATAGGAAAATGAATCAACCATGAGTCAGATTCATTGATGGAATTGTGCCACCATCAAGCTCTAAAGGATTGGTAGTGATGTCACTAGGAAATTGGTGGTGATGTCCCACTCTGAGAGCTCCCGTAGCTAGCTACATGCACTAAAAGAGCAGTGGGTGTGTGTTCTTCTGGTGGGCCAGTCATCACTGTGGTTTTTTTTTTTTTTTTTTTTTTAATTTATAAATTTGACATGACTCTGCTTTTCAGTTTTCTCTCATTTCTGGTGGTAAGTTTTCTGAAAATATTCTTGATTTCTCCTGATTTAAAGCACAGCAAAAGAGACTTAAGCAAATACTGAGGTATCTTCTGATTTGAAAAATATGCTTCAGTTCAGTCAACCTTTACTTATATGTCAGAGAGAGTGCTGAATAGGGAGTGTCTGACTTAAGTTCAGTATACTTTAGAGAAGAGAACAAATTTTTGTGTGTTTTAATGTATTTTACGGTCTTTCTTGAGATATAGTTGGCAAATAACATTGTGTAAGCTTAAGATATGCACCATGTTGATCTGATATATGTATCTTTTGTGAATTGACTACTGCATTGATGTTAGCTAGTGCATCCACTACCTCACATAGTTACTTTTGTACGTGTATGTGTGTGGGGAGAACATTTAAGATCTACTCTACTAGCACGTCTCAAGTATACAATATAGTATTAGGTCTCTTATGTACATTTGTCTTATAACTAAAAATTTATACTCTTTGACAAATATCTCACCATTTCACCTACTTCCCAGCCCTCAGTAACCACCAGTTTACTCTCTGTTTCTATGAATTTGACTTTTTTAGATTCCACATATAAGTGAGATCCTGTAGTATTTTTCTTTCACAAGAGAGACTCACAGTGGGGTGGTCGAAGCCAAAGTATTAATAAGCAAAACTACCACAAATACCTACAGACTTACTGTGGATAGAAGTCATAGTTGCCACAGGAGGAAGATCTGCCCAGGAAACCCAACTTTGTCTGCTTACCTACACAGGTGGGGCAGCAGCAGCAGCAGCAGCAGGTACTTGAACTCAGCCAACCTGTGTTCTGTACTGAGTGCCTGCATGAGTCAGGCCCTAGGGAGGCGATGAGAAGCAGACATGGGCTTTGGGAGCACACAGCCTGGAGGCATTTATTTTTTATTTTTTTATTTTTTCCCTGTGTCTTTCTTTCTTTCTTTCTTTCTTTTTTTTGATATTAAGTTTATTGGGGTAACATTGGTTAATACAATTATATAATTTTCAGGTGTACATTATAGTTTGACATCTATACATTCTATTGTGTGATTACCACCCAAAGTCCAGTTTCCTTCAGCACAGCCTGGAGGCATTTAACTGCATTCACAACTAATCCAACGGCAGGCAGGAGACACAAAGGCAGCAAAGATTTATTACTCCTGCAGGAGTCATGGAAGGCTTCCCAGAAGGTGTGCCATTTGAGGTGATTTTCGAAAGTTCTTTAAGAGTCCGTCAGGCATAGAAAAGGGGAAAAGGTGTCCTTAAAAGGGACAACCCAGAAGCATGGAAATACAAGAGAGTATGATGTGTTAGGGAAATGATAAGTGATTCGAAGTGGCTGGAGCAGAGGATGTTTGAGGGTAGGTGAAGGGAAATGAGGCTGGAAAAGTAGATGGGGCTCCTATGTTGTGTCAGGGATCTTGGACTTTTTCTGGGGCTCAGCAGGTAGCTGCACCAGAATTTCTTATGCAGGTAAGTGACACTATCAGATTTGTTATTTTAGAAAGGTGACTCACTATGGAGAGAGACGCTTGGATTGTGTTGACAGATAGAGTGGAGGTATATTTTTAAATAATAAACCAAATGAGCAATAACTTGATCATTCCTGTACAATAAGTAAGATTTTGCCAGCATCTTCATAGAATGAAGGGAAGCCTGTATTTATCACCAAATATTTTGAGATGTAAATATAACACAACGCTATATTCCATCTTTGAGGACAGTCATCCCCTATAGTGTGTGAAGAGGACTACTTCAAGTGTGGACAGACAAGTGAATGCAGCAGTTCTCTGTCACAGGCAGTCAAGAAACCACACAGGATATTTAAGCTATGGCTATTGGTATTGGCAAGTGTTCAGCTCCAGGGAAAATAAATATACGGAGCTAGTGGTAGTGATAAGAGAGACATAAATGGAGTTTTCTATTCCTTTTTGTTCTGTTCTTAGGAAAGCAAGTTTTAAACTTAATGAGATGGGTTCTTGTGAGCAGCTTGCTGTTCCTTCACTTACTGTTTATGGTTCTTTGTCAACAGTGATCTAAGGGATCCTCCCATTAGATAGCTGAGACCTCATAATTTGTTTCCTCTGAATTGCTTCCCATCACTGACATGTTCGGGATTTTTGAGCTCTCGTGGAACTTTATTCCTAATTTATGTGGGAATAGAACTTTGAAAATCCTAAAGTCATTCATTGACCAAGTATTTATTGAGGCACTGCCTCACCTCATTGGTGAGGGAGAGACTCATAATTTGCCTTCATGGAGTTTATAGTCCAATGTGAATGTTGCAGGATTGTAACTGAATTTAGGAAAAAAGGACTCTGGCATCAAAAATTAAAACTTCTGCTGATCTAGCACTTGAAATATTTTACAAACTATATATATTGAAGCCCAAACTCCAGTTCATTGGCAAAAAAGTAGCATTTATATTAGAGTTTTGCTAACAGCATGTTGGGATAAGAACTTGTATTTCTCTCCTGCTAGCTGCAGGTTGCTTTAATCTTTGGACCACTGTTTCATCATCTGTAAGATTAATAGGCTAACTAGATTAGTGGTTTTTAACTCGGGTTGCATATTAGAATCACCTAAAAGCTTACCCATGACCCACTATATCAGAACTGCCATTGGAGGAGGAGGCAGGCACGTATATTTTTAAAACTGCCAAGCGGCTCTGTTCTTTTTTTTCCTTTTAAGCCAAGGCCGAAATTCACTGTACTGGGTTGGAGGGCCCAAGTGAAAATCTGTGAGTTTTCTCAGCACATAGGTACGGAGCTTAATTACTTTTAAAATTTATTGCCAGCATTTGAAAAAAAATTTCCAATTTTTCTTGGAAAAAAAATGAAAAGATTGGGCAACAATTGGGCTTTTATTTCTGAGTGGCAAAAATTCAACAAAGCAAACCACAGTTTTTTCAGGGCCCACTTCATTCATTTATATTCCTTCCTGGCTCATTCGTGGAACCGAACTAAATTGTCTTTAAAAATTCAAATTATTTGAATTGCTTGTTTCCAAAGACAAAAAAACCAATGGCAAACAAATGACACCTTTATCTATAAACTAGTTGCCATATGAAATCAAAGGAAAGGTAATCTTTGAAGATGCAAAAATCCCAGGGTCCTGTAGAGGGGAGATAGAGCTTGTTAACAATAGAAACCCCCAGACCACTACTAGAGGACACATGCTGGGGAAGGGGGGTGCTGTCAAAGGGAGAGAGGTGGCAAAGGATTAATTCCTATTCTGGGGATTTCTAATGAAGCTCCTCTTCCCCTTTCTCATTCTTTCCTGTTTGAGAGCTGGATCATTAGTTGGGATGTGATTGGCTTTCCCTAGGGATCAAAAGGCCATTTTCAGAGATTTGCTCGCTTCTTCCTGTTCTTTGCAGTGGAAGGCTCCTGAGGTTCTTACTCTCCTCCCCCTGCTTCTTGCTGTGTCTGCCTGAGAGCAAGTACCTGGGCGGGCGGGAGGACTGCTTTGTGTGGTTAATTGGCAGCTGCTTGGCATGAGATTTAAGTGGGATATATTTGAATTAATGGGATTTTACTTCTTACACTTTGAAAATATGTACTTAATTTCTGTAGGACCTCTTACCCGAAGTGAATAATCCTTTGTGCCTTGCTCTATTAAAAAAATTTACACTATCAACTTTATGATGTTATATATGATGACAGTAATAAAAATGATTAATGAGCCCAGAGTGTTCCAGGTGCTTTACGTAGCTGTCTAATTTCTTCCTCACAACTCTCCTATGAATTTAGATGGGATTATTTCTGTTTTATAGTTGAGGAACACTTAGGCTCAAAGCAGTTATTTGATTTCCATATTTTCAAAGCTAGAGTGAGATCTATTGTATAACCAGACCTCTGTTTAGCAGTTTTTGGTAAATTCAAACGTGCATTGGTTTTGCCGAATACAAGGCACAGTGTTATATATTAAATACTATTTTTTTTTTTTTTACTGTTAAAGTATACAGCTGAAACTTATTGGATTTCATTAACCAATGTCACCATAAATAAATAAAAATAAATAAATAAGTAAATAAATATTATTTTTTTCCTAGTTCCTCCAATGACTTCATTGGATATGTTGTTATTGTCTGGTGATGCTGTTTACACACAGTGGATTACTGAATTCCATGTAACTTCAGAAATTTTGCATTTAAGTTTATTGCCCATATTTCCCACCTTTAACTTAAAAAAAAAAATTGGCATTGGTAGCCCAAGCAAATTATTTACTAATCTCCTGATCTTGGGCCTCTCTGCCCTAGTTTCCTTGTTGGGAAAATGGGGATTATAATGTACATCTAACCTCAGCCCACAGGGATGTATTCAAGATCAAGTGTGATAATGAATGAAAATGTATTTCATCAACCCTAGAAGACGCCCATGTGTATCTTAGATCCAATGTGGTATTATGATGTGAAATACAAGATGAGCATGCTTTTGCTTAGAGACAACTATCCACGGAGAGTTTTCCGTTTTAGAGATTTAATGCCACTAATGTTTTTAGGTTTATTGGGCAATGAAAAATTTTTTTGGCTCTGACACCCAGGCCGAAAGTTAATTTCATTCTCCCACTCATTTCTGACAAATTTTTCTTCCATGCTGTCTCGAGGCAAGCCCTTTTCAGTGCATATGGATAATTTCTCTTGTCGAAGCCATGTCTACTCTTCATGGCTGAAAGGTTGCTTATATATGTGCTCAGCCTCTGCAGTAAGTTGACACGTGAAGTGACTCTCTTCTTGTACAGTTTATGCTAACTTGTCAGGAAAGGATTTGTTGGGAGCAGGAGGGGGATGGGGGCACACTATCTCTTGTTTGCGAAGCAGTTTAAATTATGAATCGAGCCTTTCATTCATTGTTTTATGTGTGGTTGTGTGCTTGTCATAACTGTCTTTTGAGTTTATGGCAAAAACAGCTGCCTTTAAAAAGGTAAAGACTGAAAATGGGTCTGATCTTCTTAGGTCCCAGTCCCTGTGTGAGTATGTACACCTGTATGTATGCACGTGCATGCCTATATGTGTACGAATTTAAATATATATAGGTGGAGTGTGTGCATACTTACTAAAACTAATGCTGTGTATAATTACTGCAGTGAATTCAGTAATGACAACAGTTACAAAAAGGCTCATACATATAATCGTTTTAGCTGCCCAAGAAACTTCTTTGTTTTTCACATGTGGGATAAAATAAACATTTCTTTGAAAACAACTTTCTCATCAAGTTCTCCGGTTGGTCCATACAAAACCAATATTTGTTAACTCTAAACCTTATGAAGATAGTGGAAGGATAAATGCTCTGAGCTCTATAATCTCTCCTATTCTATTTAAAAATTTATAAAAAATAAATTTAGGAGTTTAATTTTTTAAATTAGAATGTATTTGTGGTTTTATGTTAGTTTCAGGATGATTTTAAGTCTTTTAAGGGTGCTTAATAATACAAGTTTTAATTCTTATCTGTTCAAATTCAGTTAATCCAAATTTCTGCTTAGAGGAGAGGATTTTTACTTCCAGACTCTTCAGTAATGTCTAACATTGACAGAAAATGATGCCAAACTAGAGACACTATATAAATCATACCACCTGTTTTCTGGTATGAATAAATTAGTCTTTAAAGTATGTTCAACATAACATTGAATTAACTGTTTGTTTATATTTCAGTCACAAAGGCTCAATGCCAATTCTTATTGCCCTCTGTTTCAGTCAAAGGTTTTTACTAAACTTTGCTCCCTGGTGTGAAATGCTAGACAGGGGAATTTGCAGTATAATCATGAAAAATTTCAGTTTCATTTATTAAGAGCCCATAAGCAAGGTAAAGAAGAAAATAAAAGACGAATGAGTATGACAGTAGCACAATGAAATGAATGGGCTACTTCTTTGTGTTTGCTAGCGGGCTAGAGACTTGATAAATAAGTTCCGTTACCTTAACACACTAATGATGATGTTCTAGCTCTTTGAAGTTCAAACTGCTATACCTCTTACTCTGAGAGAGACAGCATGAGAAGTAGACTGACTGATTGTGGGCTTTGATAATCAGTCTAAACGTGGGCATATCGTTTAGATATGCTCTTATCGTTTTCTAGTCCTGTGTTATGTATGGACTAAATGTTTGTGTGCCCTATCCCTAAAATTCATATGTCGAAGCCCTAACCCCCATGTGACTATGTGGGGATAGGAACTGTGAGAAGGTGATAAAGGTTACATGAGGTTATAGAGGTGGGACCCTTATCCAAAAGGGCTAGTGAACTTATAAGAAGAGGAAGAGAAACCACGGCTCTCTTTCCAACATGTGAAGACACGGTGAGAAGGTGCTGTCTTCAAGACAGGAAGAGAACTCTCACCAGGAATCAAATTGGCTGGCACCCTGATCTTGGACTTCCAGCTGAAGAACTGTGAGAAATAACTTTTTGTCGTTTAAGACAGCCAGTCTATGGTATTTCATTATGGCAGCCCAAGCTGAGGGTACAGCTGCTTGGCAGGCAGGCAAGTTGGCTGAGTTTTGCTTTCCCCCGCTACCTTGTCTGTTGACCACGTTTGTCCAAAGTGACCTTTTCCTAAACTCAGATATCGTTATTTTATTTATTATCTGCATAAAATTCTTTAGTTGTTCCCCAATGCTCTTACAATAGTCTTTACTGTTTTCTTCAAAAAAACTGCATGGTCTGGCACTGGTTTGTTTATCTCTCCAGCTTTGTGTCACAATCCTCCTTTGGGGCAGTGTCCACATTTATCATCTTCCAGGTATTAAGACTGTTTGTTCTTCACTGTGCCCCCCTTACACAGTGACTGTCGGTTTAGTGGTCATTTCCTTAGGGAGCCTTCCCCTCGGCCCCCGTGACTGGCTGTGTATTTATCTATACAATTATTTGCTTCATGTTGTCTTCCTCCCAGTCGTCCATAAGCACCACGAGGGTGGGACTGTGTGTTTTCAGTTCCAACTCTGCCTTCATCACCTAGTTCAGTGATGGCTTCATCACTAGAGCTCTCTTCGTATTTATGGAAGGGAACATAAAAAGAGGGAGGAAAAAAGGCATGAAGATTTATCCAGGGAGAGTGAAGCATGAGCATATAACTTAGAAAAGCAAAGTCCCAGCAGGAGAGGCTTGTGGAAACTAATTGAGAACAATGGAAAAGCACAGGGAATGAGCATTACCCTCTTTAAGGTTTTGCCTGTGGCATATCACCTCCAAGTCAGATACCTAAAATGTTAGAGAAATAATCCCTCTGCTGTAGCAGGTCTCCTCTTCCTGTCAGAGGCATGGTACCCAGGGACCAAGAGCTGCTTCATAAGAAGCAAATTCCAATTAAACTGTTCATAAATAAATAAAAATAAATAAATAAGTAAATAAATATTATTTTTTTTCCTAGTTCCTCCAATGACTTCATTGGATATGTTGTTATTGTCTGGTGATGCTGTTTACACACAGTGGATTACTGAATTCCATGTAACTTCAGAAATTTTGCATTTAAGTTTATTGCCCATATTTCCCACCTTTAACTTAAAAAAAAAATTGGCATTGGTAGCCCAAGCAAATTATTTACTAATCTCCTGATCTTGGGCCTCTCTGCCCTAGTTTCCTTGTTGGGAAAATGGGGATTATAATGTACATCTAACCTCAGCCCACAGGGATGTTTCAAGATCAAGCGTGATAATGAATGAAAATGTATTTCATCAACCCTAGAAGACGCCCATGTGTATTTTAGATCCAATGTAGTATTATGATGTGAAATACAAGATGAGCATGCTTTTGCTTAGAGACAACTATCCACGGAGAGTTTTCCATTTTAGAGATTTAATGCCACTAATGTTTTTAGGTTTATTGGGCAATGAAAATTTTTTTGGCTCTGACACCCAGGCCGAAAGTTAATTTCATTCTCCCACTCATTTCTGACAAATTTTTCTTCCATGCTGTCTCGAGGCAAGCCCTTTTCAGTGCATATGGATAATTTCTCTTGTCGAAGCCATGTCTACTCTTCATGGCTGAAAGGTTGCTTATATATGTGCTCAGCCTCTGCAGTAAGTTGACACGTGAAGTGTACAGTTTATGCTAACTTGTGCAGTTTATGCTAACTTGTCAGGAAAGGATTTGTTGGGAGCAGGAGGGGGATGGGGGCACACTATCTCTTGTTTGCGAAGCAGTTTAAATTATGAATCGAGCCTTTCATTCATTGTTTTATGTGTGGTTGTGTGCTTGTCATAACTGTCTTTTGAGTTTATGGCAAAAACAGCTGCCTTTAAAAAGGTAAAGACTGAAAATGGGTCTGATCTTCTTAGGTCCCAGTCCCTGTGTGAGTATGTACACCTGTATGTATGCACGTGCATGCCTATATGTGTACGAATTTAAATATATATAGGTGGAGTGTGTGCATACTTACTAAAACTAATGCTGTGTATAATTACTGCAGTGAATACAGTAATGACAACAGTTACAAAAAGGCTCATACATATAATCGTTTTAGCTGCCCAAGAAACTTCTTTGTTTTTCACATGTGGGATAAAATAAACATTTCTTTGAAAACAACTTTCTCATCAAGTTCTCCGGTTGGTCCATACAAAACCAATATTTGTTAACTCTAAACCTTATGAAGATAGTGGAAGGATAAATGCTCTGAGCTCTATAATCTCTCCTATTCTATTTAAAAATTTATAAAAAATAAATTTAGGAGTTTAATTTTTTAAATTAGAATGTATTTGTGGTTTTATGTTAGTTTCAGGATGATTTTAAGTCTTTTAAGGGTGCTTAATAATACAAGTTTTAATTCTTATCTGTTCAAATTCAGTTAATCCAAATTTCTGCTTAGAGGAGAGGATTTTTACTTCCAGACTCTTCAGTAATGTCTAACATTGACAGAAAATGATGCCAAACTAGAGACACTATATAAATCATACCACCTGTTTTCTGGTATGAATAAATTAGTCTTTAAAGTATGTTCAACATAACATTGAATTAACTGTTTGTTTATATTTCAGTCACAAAGGCTCAATGCCAATTCTTATTGCCCTCTGTTTCAGTCAAAGGTTTTTACTAAACTTTGCTCCCTGGTGTGAAATGCTAGACAGGGGAATTTGCAGTATAATCATGAAAAATTTCAGTTTCATTTATTAAGAGCCCATAAGCAAGGTAAAGAAGAAAATAAAAGACGAATGAGTATGACAGTAGCACAATGAAATGAATGGGCTACTTCTTTGTGTTTGCTAGCGGGCTAGAGACTTGATAAATAAGTTCCGTTACCTTAACACACTAATGATGATGTTCTAGCTCTTTGAAGTTCAAACTGCTATACCTCTTACTCTGAGAGAGACAGCATGAGAAGTAGACTGACTGATTGTGGGCTTTGATAATCAGTCTAAACGTGGGCATATCGTTTAGATATGCTCTTATCGTTTTCTAGTCCTGTGTTATGTATGGACTAAATGTTTGTGTGCCCTATCCCTAAAATTCATATGTCGAAGCCCTAACCCCCATGTGACTATGTGGGGATAGGAACTGTGAGAAGGTGATAAAGGTTACATGAGGTTATAGAGGTGGGACCCTTATCCAAAAGGGCTAGTGAACTTATAAGAAGAGGAAGAGAAACCACGGCTCTCTTTCCAACATGTGAAGACACGGTGAGAAGGTGCTGTCTTCAAGACAGGAAGAGAACTCTCACCAGGAATCAAATTGGCTGGCACCCTGATCTTGGACTTCCAGCTGAAGAACTGTGAGAAATAACTTTTTGTCGTTTAAGACAGCCAGTCTATGGTATTTCATTATGGCAGCCCAAGCTGAGGGTACAGCTGCTTGGCAGGCAGGCAAGTTGGCTGAGTTTTGCTTTCCCCCGCTACCTTGTCTGTTGACCACGTTTGTCCAAAGTGACCTTTTCCTAAACTCAGATATCGTTATTTTATTTATTATCTGCATAAAATTCTTTAGTTGTTCCCCAATGCTCTTACAATAGTCTTTACTGTTTTCTTCAAAAAAACTGCATGGTCTGGCACTGGTTTGTTTATCTCTCCAGCTTTGTGTCACAATCCTCCTTTGGGGCAGTGTCCACATTTATCATCTTCCAGGTATTAAGACTGTTTGTTCTTCACTGTGCCCCCCTTACACAGTGACTGTCGGTTTAGTGGTCATTTCCTTAGGGAGCCTTCCCCTCGGCCCCCGTGACTGGCTGTGTATTTATCTATACAATTATTTGCTTCATGTTGTCTTCCTCCCAGTCGTCCATAAGCACCACGAGGGTGGGACTGTGTGTTTTCAGTTCCAACTCTGCCTTCATCACCTAGTTCAGTGATGGCTTCATCACTAGAGCTCTCTTCGTATTTATGGAAGGGAACATAAAAAGAGGGAGGAAAAAAGGCATGAAGATTTATCCAGGGAGAGTGAAGCATGAGCATATAACTTAGAAAAGCAAAGTCCCAGCAGGAGAGGCTTGTGGAAACTAATTGAGAACAATGGAAAAGCACAGGGAATGAGCGTTACCTTCTTTAAGGTTTTGCCTGTGGCATATCACCTCCAAGTCAGATACCTAAAATGTTAGAGAAATAATCCCTCTGCTGTAGCAGGTCTCCTCTTCCTGTCAGAGGCATGGTACCCAGGGACCAAGAGCTGCTTCATAAGAAGCAAATTCCAATTAAACTGTTCAGGGCCACATTTTGGAAGTAGGTTCTAAAAAATGAGTGTCAAATCTAATGTTCACATTTTAAACCCAAATACAGACACTGCCTTGAACAATGAAACTCGAAATTACTCTACAGCACTTACTTGAATTACTGGGTTTTTCTTGTCCGTTACAGGTCATAACTCTATTTCTGTCATTGGAATGATTTTTAACATTTCTCAACTCAGGCCTCTATGAGTCAGGGAGAAGTTTCATTTTTTAGTATGACCATGGGAATGAAGTGACTTCTTATTAATATGAAGGTAAATTAAGTTTAATAGTACTTGTCTGGGATTTTTTTAACTTTTGCACTCAAACAAATGTAAGCGGGGGGAAAAACTTTAGATTTAAATAATTTTCTTAATTCAGATATGTATTGAAACTTTGTCATAATATGTAAATTAATTACTTCCCTCCTCCCTCAGGAGGTCTGTTTTCAAATAGATAATGAGATTACTCAAATATTTGCTTTATGTAAGGTTATAGCCAGTCGTTATTATTA
>NW_011888953.1:358343-364099 GCF_000151845.1 Pteropus vampyrus | reverse complement strand
AAGATGGTAGATGATGCAGGTAGGAATGTAGCCCATGAAAGGGTGACCCAGTCAGGAGAAGAAAGAGGCAGGTGTGAAGCAGTGGAAAAGTAGGAGGGTCATGAATACATTCTGCAGGTGTATGCTGATGGACCGAAGAACGGAACCGGGGAAATCTCAGTCATGTTGCCTTAGTTTTGTCAGGTGGATAGTGAGATCTCAGAGTCGTTGACAGAGCTACTGTTTCTCAGTTATGGATGTTGTACACACACACACACACACACACACACACACACACACACACACACACACACACAGTTATGTCTATCAGTATGAGTGTCTTCTGTCCTCTACTACAAATAATGGGAAAGAATCCAATTAATTCTCTTTCCAGAAGTAACTAGGCCATAGTGACCCAAGTGAGTGAATTAAACTGAGTGAAAAGGTACACTGAAATATATGTACTTTGGGGAAAATAAGAAAGAAATAAAGTAGGAAAATATTCTCTTTTGAAGAATGTTTCCTGTTGCCAATTGAGCAACTCTGTGACCTTCTTGAAAGTAGAGAACGATCTTTCTGTAAAAAATACTAGGATTGTAGGTACTATGTAACAGAGTCTGGTTCCTTATAGTCTAAGATATAATGAAAAGCAATGCAATATGCTGGTTAATAATGAGCATCTGAATCAAGAAGAAAAGCAAAACAACTGGGCCCAGAGGTGGCCATCAGGTTGGCAGAGCCAGAACATAAGTAACTTTGATCAGAATTTGTTTTTCTTATACTGGAATGTGATGATTTTGAAGAAGAGATTTTTAAGATGATGTCTGTCAAGTGTCAGGCAAGGTAAATTTCAATATGAAGTTTTAAAGTCCATAAAGTAGAATCATATTTAATTTATGACTTACGATAAATCCCTTATTCTGGGAAAGGGGCAGCTTGGAAGTTTGAGACAAGACAGATACAAGACAGATAGTGTTTATTTTCCTACTTCCTGCTATCACACTGCATTCTCTCACTTTCCCTGGGTAAAGGTTAGGTCCAGGGAACTTAAGATAGCTTGATGGGATGTGAGAAAAGAAGAAGAATTATCCCATATATTGTTGTGGTCTATGAACAGTTGATAAAGGAGAAAATGTGGTGGGAGGGAGGTGTCTTAGTCCACTCATGCTGCCCTCACAGAATACCATGACGGGCTGGCTTACAAACAACAGATTGCTCACAGTTCTGTGGGCCAGGAAGTCCAAAATCAAGGCACTGGTAAATTCTTTTCCTAGTTCATAGATAGCTGTCTTTTTGCTTTGTCTTCAATGGGCAGAAGGGGTAGGAAGCTCTGTGAGGTCTCTTTTCCTTTAAGCATTTTATTTTATTTTATTTATTTTATTATCAGTTTCAAGTATACACTACATTGGTTAGACATTTATATAGTTTATGAAACAGTCCCCCTGATTCCTCTGTCATCCTCTTTTATGAGGCCATTCTTTGATCCTATTCATGAGGGCTCCACACTCATGACCCAATTACCTCCCAAAAACCTCCATCCCTAATACCATCATATTGGGCATTAGGTTTCAGCATATGAATTTTGGGGGAACACAGATATTGTTTATAGCAGGTGAATCACACACATTGGGATTTTAATGGTGAGCTTTCGAGATGAGATAGTATAAGTGTCTCCACCTTACAGATAAGAAGATTGAGGTTTAGACATGTTCATTTCTAGTATATTCTGCTTTGATAGACCAGTCCCTCATCTGCCTTAGCCTATACTGGAGGAGTACCAAAAGATGAGGCGCGGGGTGGGGAGGAGGGAGAGAGAGAGGGGAGGGAGGGAGAGGCTGTCTCATATTGGTGGAGTAGGGCTTGCTTTCTCTTTGCCATTTCTCCTACTCACCTCTGTCTCTGCCAGGTGTGTCGAAGCACTTTGTCTTAAAACCTCATGAGACCTTCTCCTTTGGCCAGTATTCAGGCATCTTCCCAGAACCCTAATTCCCGTGACAATAGGAACAGCCAGACTGGCAGACAGAGCCAAAGGGTTTGCTGAGAGGAGAGCAGCCTCTGCAGAGCCCAAGAGACCCAGGACATTCTGGGCTTGGTTCCTGTGATGTCTGTATCACCTGAACAACTGGGAAATGGAGCCATTGGTACCAGAACAAAAGCATAAGCTGTGTTTGAGTTCTCAAGTTTGGACTTTACCTGGGCTGTTGTTTTTCTGTTTACTGATTTTTTACAGTGTAAGAGTTTCTGGAAAGTTCCCAGGGACACTTGCTCAGTGGGTACAGTATTCACTTTGTCATTCAGAAACAAATGTCAAGAGTTAGCCTGTCTCCACAACCTAACGATCTTACCTCCTCACTGGGGGTAGAGAAGGACGTGTGTGTGCGCACGCACACGCGCGCATACTTACATACATATATATTGCATTATTTGCTTAAAATCATGTCTTGCGATTAACTGCTTTTTCTTCTCTTCATCCCATATGTCAGAAGAATATTTCAATTAATAAAAGATGAAAATCCAAATTTATATTTGGGTTCCCAACAGATTTCCTCTAGAATCTCAGAGATCATTCCATCCATCTATAACATTAGTTCTGTTGCTATTCCAGTGGTGCTGCATTAAAATGAAATGTGACTTTTGGTCATTCAAAAGCCCAACAGTGCCTTTCTGATGATTATAGCTGATTACCATGAACTCCTTTCAGACATAAATTTTCCAGTGAGAAAATCTGAATCTGGAGACTGGTTTGTCGAGGGCCAAACCAGTGAAAGCTCTTGCCTTTGTGAGGTGCATTGTGAAACATAAGCATCCCCTTAGGGGTCTGGCTCTGTGCAGTGCTTGTGTATTTCTTATTCAACTGAAGGAAAACTGAATTCAGTTTGAATCTAAATTTGGAATAAAAAATACCACTCAGTAGAGCTACTTCTGTGACCACTTCGCCTTCCAGCTTGCTTTTCCTCCTTTTCCTATCACCCCACATTCTTGAGGAGTTTGTTTGTTTTAGCTGTTGTAGACTGACTTCAATTACTTTTTAAAAATTCATTGCACTGAACCTACTGGGATCATGTACTGAGCATCATGTACTGAGTATTGAGCATCAAGGAACTACTGCCTGCAAATATCTGAGTACCTTTCTGTTCCTTCCTTCAACTGGGCCAGCGCTTAGCTCTGGAATAGTCTGCGCCTTGATGTTTTTCCTAGGAAATGCATTTTTCCTTTTCCCTGAGATTCTTGGTGCCTGGTGTAGCACTTTTTTGATTTGCTGTTGTTCTGGCAATAGGTCAGCTGGCTCTCATGGTTCTTAACATTTCGGGTAAATACTTCCAACAGTTGTGACTGGAAGGAATCCAGATCAATTCAAGGCATTTACATCCACTCTGTATTCAAGGTACTATATTTTGGGTAATTTTTCAATTGGTTGGTAACTTTAAAAAGTATGACTCAGGAGGAGCTACTGTCTGAGCAACTAATGGAAAATCAAGCAGTTTTTGATATACTAGATGATTCACTAATTATGTGAGGCATGTGATCATTATCAGTCAAAATGTCAGAGTCAGAAATAAAAATGGGGGATACAGTGAGAATGAGTGGAAATCCATATTTCTACCAGCACTTGACCGTGGGAAACCAAGGCTTTTCCCCCTCATCTTTAGGGTCTCGTTTGAACAGAAATATTCTTTGTATGGTACAATTTCATGTATTAGTTAAGAAAAATACATCAGGTTAAGTGATTTTTGAAATCACAAATTCGTAAAGTTAATGCCAGTTGACAATGAGTTAATTATGAAAATAATGGTGAGAAACTGCTGACTGAAGAGGAAGAATGTTTGAACATTCTTCTTTTCTGCTGCTACTTTACATAATCATAAAGGCTTCTCCCAAAGTTCCCCTTTGTGGGAAAAATATGGCCAACAGAAATTCAACAGAAATTGGAGGCTTCTGAGTTGCAGGCAATACACAGTGCCTCCGGGTGTTACCTATTAATAGGTTGTCAGTGAAATCCTGTTGGGTCTGTGTGTTCTGCCTCTACCCCATCTCTCCTTACACACACTTGTGGCTCTCGTTGGTATTCACACTTACTCTCTTTTTAATCATCAGTGTACACAGCTTGCAAGAAATCTGCCCAAGGAGCCTCAGCTTGGTGAATAAAGGCTCCTTTCAGTCCCATCTGTGAGTTTATGATTCTGTGAGATCTTAAAGATGTATTTTATTTGGACATGTAAAAACAAAACAACCAAAAAACAAACAAAACAAAAAACAAAAAAACCCTGGTTCTTCACAGCATCGAAATATTTTATTGATGGTGATAAAAATTATTGAGGAAAGGGTAATCGTTCATGATTATCAGCACCTTCCCAAATGATACCTGGTTAACATGGTAAGGTTAAGCACCGAATCTAAGAGCGATGCCAAGTGATGGAAATATATATATAATATAATGTGTATAATAAATATTATAAAGGGAAATCTTAGCCCAGGTCCAAAACGTTATCATTAACCTAAAGCTAGGTTGCCAGAGAGAGTAGCAATTTGATCAGTTCACCTAGATTTGAACTCTAAAATCTCAGGCACTGTCATTTTGTCAGAGCACTGTCAGAGAAAGGATTAAAAACCAACAATTATGATGTTCCGGGTTATATTCCAGGGGCATGAATTGACTCAGATTTTTATCTTGCAATTATGGCCAGCTGCTGTTGTCCCTGTGCTCAGCACAAAGTAGGTGCTTAATAAAGCTTTCTGGCCAGCACACAGGCTGGTCCTAAACACTTTGCTCTGGGAGATCATGTCCCTATTGGAGTTTTCATACTAGAGACATCCTTTAAAAGTTCAGAAAAGTCATCTCTATACACAGGCATGTGACTCATTCTATGTGAATTTAGAACTCAGTGAAATGTTGTTCTTTGGCTCATGCGCATGGCATACAGTTCATGAACTAAAAATATGATTCATTCTGTACCTTGGGTAGAACCACAGGTATCCACATTTAGGCTGCCCTTAAAGTCTTATAGTTTGGAAGGTTTTCAGAAGTTGTAAAAACATGACTTATCGGAAATAAACACTTTCCAGAAGAGGGAGGTATGGTATTGTGATTGATCAGCCTGAGGCTTAGTCCCGGATCATGAAATCTGATCGAAATGAAAAAGATGCTTGCCTTGTGTTTTCTTCTGGAAATAAAGCGCCTGCTGCTCTTTTGTCTTAAGTGTAACCGTGCCGCCCTTATGAGAGCCCAGAACTGCTTTTAAGTTCAAGAGGACAACTGCTTTCTGCTCACTCAGGTCCTCTGAGACTTAACCTGAAACAGGAAAAGGGTGCTTAGAGGAGCTCTTCGCCAGAGATTCAATATATGAATTTACTATGAGAATAAAAAGTTGGCCAACTTATTAAAGGTTAATCAAAAGTTCAGTGTAATGTGTTCTTCTTTCTTAAGATGGAACCAATTTAAATTCTGGCCTCTGAGCAGCTATATTTTTCAAAGAGGCAAGCAACCCTCCTGCCAAGTGGCCCCAGAAATACCTGTAATCCCCACGGTGGGAGTATGGAAAGTGGAAGGGTTGGACACTCCTTTGACAATTTACATCCCTGGTTCTTTTACTTTAAAGCCAGCTCAGGAGAATCGAGAGAGGCTTCTACCCAATTCAATATTTATAAACTGTTGAAAATGAAAAACGTGTCTTAGCACTGGGTTGGTTGATAAAATTGCACCATCAAATTTGCCTATTATTTTCAGGTTGCTGAAAATCATTTGAAAAATTAGTCCTAGAGCTGGAAGTGACCTTGTT
>NW_011888953.1:341154-357353 GCF_000151845.1 Pteropus vampyrus | reverse complement strand
TCCCTGGGCCTTGTCCCCGGGGATTTTGATTCAGCCGTGGGGTTTGTGAATTTACTTTTCTGACAAGCTCCCAGGTGATGGCAGTGCTGTGAGTCTGAGGACCACACTTTGAGAACCACAGATTTAGTCCATCCTAGGTGACAGGGTATCTTCTCCAGGACCAAACCTCTCTGGATTGTTATCCTTACCCTCTTTCTGTGAGCCAGAATTCAGAGACGGCTTCTCTTCTCTAGCCAAACCTTTTCACCACCAGGTTTTAATCTCGTCTTATTTCAACTGTTTCAGGACCTCGTTCCACTCTGTTGCCTTTATTTCCTACTTTACTAACAAAATTACTTGTATATCCTCTCTCAAGTGTACTTTTTAAGATACATAGCTACCTCTAATGATGGTAAACAAAACGATTTCTATAAGAATACATGACTATTCCAGATTCAGCTCAGTTGGCTAGGACCTGAGCGCCTATGATTTGGGGATAGGCCTGCAGACAGCAGGATTAAGAAGCCGTGTGCTTTTTTTTTTTTTTTATGGAGGTGAATGGAAGAGACTAATGACATCACAAAAGAGAGTTACCTTGTACATTTCTGTATTCTAATAAAGGGCGGTCCCTTTAGGTATTTAAATAGCAAATTTAATTTACTGGTCTGAATTTATTCCCTTCTGAGGCATTTCAGGATTGGCATGCCAGGCAAAGGCACCCCAGCCATATATTAAACAGTCGGAGGTGGGAGAAGGGAGGACTAGTGTATAGCAGGCCCTTGAATAATGCCATTTTGTTCAATGTCATTTCATTGTAACGTCGATGAGAAAAAACATCAGTTCCATGCTGGGGCCACTGTCTATCTAGAGTTTGCACGTTTTCCCCATGTCTGCGTGGGTTTTTTTCAGGAACTGTGGTTTCCTTCCACATCCCAAATGTGTAAATCGGCATGTGCAAATTGTCTCAGTCCGAGTGATGCGGGTGTGGGTGTGAGTGACCATGCAGAGGAAGGGTGTCCCGCCCAGGGTTAGTTCCAGCCTGGAGCCCTGAGCCGCCAGGATAGGCTTCGACGACCCATGACCCTGAACTGGAATAAGTGTGTTAGAAAGAATTATCTTGCTTGATTTTTATCAACCTTACCTACATGTATGTATAGCTCACATTTATTTTAGTGTTTAATATTAGAAGTGTTTTAGGTCTTTATTTAGAAGATTGGTGATGTATTTTTTGTGGCCAGAAGCAGGCCATAGGAACTTAAGTCTTGTTTATATCAGTCTGTGGTAAAATTGGTTTTGTTATATGTTATTTCTCTTAAAGTTGCAGTTTCCAAGAACCTGTCTAGGACATTAAGTGAGGATTTATTTGATTGAACATTTCACATAAACTACTTTGCATTCTAATGACTGTTCTCTTTACTGAAGAACTTTGCTGCATAAGGATGCTTTGTTCTTTTGCTGATCACTTATACTCTTCATTTACATTCACATCGCTTCACTAATCTTGATTCCTTATAATGAATCATAATCTTACCCAATCATACTTATGTGACTCATTCCTGTGTTCTTACTATTAATGCTTTTCTTAGTTCAATATTGATATTCTTTAGAACACATAAGAGTCAGATGAAACATGGACGGAAGGCATATAAAAGAAATTGAAACTTTTTTGCCTTTTTATTCATTTTCTAAATATTGTTTATATTACTGTAATACATGTAACTTTATTTGTTCATCTGTGACTCTACATTATTTTAAATTATCTGGCACAAACCTAATAAATCATTGTCTCCTATCAAAGGTATATATTCCTTGAGATCAAAGACCATATCTCTTACTGCTTTTGAACCCTTAATAACATTTTAATACAGTGCTCTGGACTTATCGAGCCAGTCGAATGATTGAATGGTATACATGAGTGAAAGAATGCAAACTTCCAACTTCATCCTTCAAAAGTCTCATTTTTTTTTAAATTCAAATGACATTCTTTAAAAAAATGTTTGTGGTATGATTTGTTCAAATTTCCCCCTTCTCCTTTTTCTGCATGATTTATAAAAACACTTGGCTATTATTACTTAATATTTTTTTAATCCAGAAAGTAGATTCTAAAACATCATTGTACAAATTTACAGAACGCAGTTTTCTACATGTGATATCCTTAATAGGCTCAATAATTCAGGGTCCATTTTTTTCTCCTTCTTTTAATGTGTTATTACTATTGTGACATGATTTTCTTCAGAAAATTTTATACACTTAGAATATCATTTTTCATGGTGAATCTCAGTATTCAAAATCCAATGATTGAACTCTTTTCCATTGGTCCCTAAAGGGCCAAAGTGATTTGGATTTTAAGAACTGTGGAAAGGTTCTCTTCTATGGAGCAGTTTTATCAAATAGAATATCAACTTATACATGTTAGTGTACTGGTTTACTGTATGGGAAACACTTTTTTTTGTCTAATAATCCATTGGCATTTGACTATGTTATTTTTAACTTAAACCTTAGCAAACAGGTTTAGGCTGAGAAAAGCTCTGTCTTCTGTGATTATTTTAGACATCTAATTTAACTTCGTGCCTCAGTTTCCAGATTTGCTAAATAAAGATTATACCTTGTTGTCACTGTACTGTTCACTAGTAGGTTTAAAATGGATAGAGATCATGAAATACAACACCAAAATAAGACTATTATGGGCCAGATTGCAAAATTGCTCCAAATCGACACCAGTGACCTAGTAAAATGCCAGATTCCTAAATGTGATTTCTCGACTGTGGGCCATATTTGTTTCTCACTCTTTCTTTCTTCCATGACACCTACCAAAAGTACATTTCAACTAAGAGGCAAATTAATTCCATTTGTCCTCTACTGTAGGAAGACCTTATTACTGAGAGAGTTGTATATTCCATCCATCAACTTGTAGGCAGAATTGTATTTAAAACACTAATAAAGATTACTGCCTATATATATATCTTCAAAACTCTCCAAATGAAGCTTATACTGTTGGTGATTTTTGTCAGTGGCTCTGAATATTTGCATATCATGAAAGTTTTCTGTCAACATTTAACTTAAAACTCTTTCTTTTAGCCAAAAAGTGAGAACAACTGCTTACTTTTTTGATACAACTCTTCATGTGCTTTTATTTCTGCCTCCTACTCCCACCGCAGTGCTCAGTCTACTAGCTGACTTATCTGCTGTGCCTGTGCACTGGCTCCTGCCTTCTTTTCTTCAAGCTTACTACTTAGCCTAGTTTTATTTTGTTCCTCATAACAAGGTGTTCTCTAAATCTACTATGAGCTTCAACTATAGTACTAAACTCTAAAAAGTAATAATGACATCACATTTATCAAAACACTATGCAAAATGTATATATTTTCTCATTAATCCACATAGCAATCTTATAGAGATTTGTATTCACTCTGTCTAGGTAAACAGAGGTCCAGGAAACAAATAACATGTTCAGAGTCGCCTGGTTAGTAAATGGCTTAGCTGGGATTTGATCTCAGATCTGTACAATTCGAAAGTCCACCCTTTTAACTATTAACACACAATTACTATATTCCTATTTGTTCTCTGACTGTGGTGCAACACCTTATTCACATTTGATCTCTCTTTCAAATTAATTTTTGTTTAACTTGGCAGAATTTCTGTATATTCGTGTTCTGAGTTCTTTAGTGCATATGTTAATATTGACCAACCAAATATTTCACTTTTTATGTAGTAGAGATTCTTTTGTGTATATATTTTATCTTCCTTCCAAATGTACGTTTCTGGAAGAGAGAAGCTATAAGTTGCTTATTTAGGGACTCGCCATAAGATAGCTAGATAGATAGATAGATAGATAGATAGATAGATAGATAGATCGATCCAAACCAAAGCAGTCATCATCTTCATCACCACAGCTAACATTTTGGTAATGCTCGCCATATACAGAACATTTGCTTAGATTATTTTAATTAATCCTCACAATAACCCTGTAAAGTAGATTATATTGTTAACCCCAAGGTTAAGAAACTTGCCCAAGTTCATCCAGTTATTAATGGGAGAGCTTAAGTCTACCCAATACCAAATTCCACGTGCTTAACTACTCCAGGGGAATCTAGAGTTCTACCTACTTCCCGTTCCTTCCATTCTTCACTCTGCCCTCTCTGCCTTCTTACTGTGTTCTCTCTGCTCCTCACTTCTTACGCTACCATCACCACTTGCCTGCTCAATCTTTTCTGTCTCCCCTTCCTTTCTCAGCTTTGTTCTCTGTCAGTCCTATCCTGCTTCCCCAGTGCCCTCCCAGCTAATTTTTCTGGCCCCCTTTTCATTTTTCTTTAATCTCTTACTTTTATTTTTAAAATACACCTCCAAGCCTGAAAATGGGGCCTCTGGCTCTCTTGGCAATGTTTGATCATAGCCATATAAGCTGATAATTAGCTCAGGGAAAACAGAAGCAGAATATAGGCTTGAAATAAAAAAGATCCTCTTTACTTTTTCTGTTAGAAACTTAAATAATGAGTAACTATTACATCTTGATCTCCATAATTTGTTGGGTAGCTAAATGGGGCACTGTTTAAACACACATGTGCACACACACACATATGCACACACACACACAAACTCACACTTGTTTTATGCATTGATTGCCATTTTACTGAGCAGCATATTTTTGGCAATACAGCAATAACTACAAAAGAATTTGAGTTATCATCATACAGAAGCAAAGACAGGGTCATCATTTTGCCTCTGTTCATTTGTTTAATTGTAGAGAGAGTTGCTTTGGAGAGCATTGTACTTTGGTATGAATTATAATTGGAGTTGCATTTGGATGTTTAAGCTTAGGCATTTTGCTTTTCTCTCCAAATTCAGAAGTTATGGCCATTCATCTTTATAAATAAGACTTTTAAAATAGCACAAAGCTATAAAATAAACATTTGGGAGCCGTGTCGGATATGCCCAGCTGAATAAACTGCCCTTCTATTTAGCTTTGAACTCTAAACCTCATTTGAATACCCTCTCTTTTTTTCTCTCTAAAGAAAAGACAAGAAAAAACTAACAATTACACAATTACAGCAGATTCTAAGGAAAAATATAGCAAGAACATTTTGATAAGAGATATTCCCTCATGGAAAATACAAAAATTGGCAAACTCTTGCAGCTGACCAGTAGAACTTGGAAGAAGAAATATGGAATGAACTACTTAGGCTTGTGGAACACTGTAGATAAGTTCCGAATACTGACATGTTCACAGAGATCCAGCCTTTACCCATTGGAATGCTGGAATGGTTCATATGGTCCCCAGTGACTTCTACCTTTTTCTTCCAAAAGGATTAGGTTATGTGCCACCTACAGCCACATTTACTCTCAGTAATGGCATCACCACATGAATTATATTATGAATACAATATACCAGTGTATAAAAGGATCTCACTGATTTCTCAAAATTGCATGAACTATGGTTATAATCCTGGCTGAGAAATCTGAGCTATTGTGGCAGAGTTATGTTGTGCAGTTAAATCCACCTGATTATATTTGCATTTGTCACAGCTGGGATGGCTTTCATTGGCATATGCCACTTTGCTGTGCCCAGAACTGTGAATGCAAAATGGAAGATCAGCATGATCAGGTCCAGAGACCCAGGCTGCACAGATGTAGCTGCCCTCATGAACAGCGCCTCATCTTTAACCTGGCCCCAATATCCTTTGTGGTCTTTCTAGACTGAAATTCCCAGGACAGATTTGTTCCTTAAAAAAAAAAAAAAAAAAAATCTGACACGTGTTTTCTTTTTCTAAAAACAATTATGACTGCCTCCTGTCTGCTACCAAAAACAACACGGGAGTACCCATTGTACCGTGTCTTGTAATTAAACAGATTCAAAAATCACAAGTAACTCGTTTCCTATGACATTACTCTGGTCTGTAAAACTCGAGTATGTCATAGCCTATATGACACAGAGGCTAGTTCGATATTAGAAAGCAAATTTTCTGTATTTTAAATAATCAGAAAATCCAACTGTCGACTCATGGACAGTAGACTAGTGGTTACCAGAGGGCAGGGGGAGGTAGGTGAGGTGAAGGGGGGTCAAATATGTGGTGACAGAAAGAAATCTAACCATGGGAGGTGAACACACAGTGTAAATATATATATGCCTTACTGTTAAAATGTACAGCTGAAACTTAATGGATTTCATTAACCAATGTCACCATTAAAAGAAATAATTTAAAAAATGAAAAAAAGAGGACGAGAAAACCCAACTATTGAAAAGAAAGCGAAGGTGTTAATTTTGAAGTAAGCTTAGCACTTGAAGAGAAACCCATAAATCTTACTTGGAAAAAAAATGGAAGTTCCATTTTGGACACTGCAAATTATAGTGCCAGCTGTTGTCATAATATTTCTAACATCCATGGAGGATTAATTCCAGGCCCAGCAACTTCACTGGATGAAAGAAACAGCCATGGAAGTAAACACTAGTGCTTGTACTCTGACATCATGAAATTAGCAGGAGACCTCTGTGGAATTGGGTGTCTTGCCAACACTGGATTATCATGCCTGTGGACCATTTACTTTGTGGATTATCTGCAGAAATGTTAATCCTAAACTTGCTTTCTACTGCCTCTTGGCCCTCTTCTTCCAGTAGTAGTATACTCAGAAAATGTAATCTCATTTGAATATAACCTTTCCATGAATATTCATGAAGTGCTCATAGAGTACAAGATGAGGGACACTGAGAGGTGTGAGACACAGGCCTGATTTTAAAACATTCATTTTCACTGCAGAAATAAAGGCAATTGGCATAACGAAACAAACATGGGTTTCAGAGATGGGTGCGCCTGTATTCAAACCCTAGTTCTATTAAAGTATGACTTGGGCCCATCACCTAAATTTTCTGAGTCTCAGGTTCCTTTCTTATAAAATATGGGTCCCAATACAGTGTCACAGAATATTTTTGAGAATTCGAAATATTTATACAATCCCTAGATCACTACATGGTAGCCATACTTCCAGAATAGATATGCCTTTTTGTGTATGTTCTACAAGACGGAATATGGAAAGTGCCAGCTGAGGAAGACAGTCAGAGAATTCCTCAGACCCTCAAGAGGCAGGAGGCATGGATGAGGAGGTCTGCCGTCCAAGGGTTGGGCTCCAGCTAAGGCAAGACATGTGGGTGGGTAACCAGGCGGAGGGAGAAGGCATTCCTGGCAGCAGGTGTGGGTCACACCAAGGCATGAAGACAGAAATGCAAGTGGCATTTTCGAGGCAAAAGATTAGGAAGTTTTAGATAAGATTGGACATGGAGACCTTGAACAGCAAGCGAACTAGGAGTTCAAGGAGTAAAAGAAAAATACAAGGCCTCGTTCCTCCCTCTTGCTTACATCATGTTCAGGCAGTTCCAGCTTTTTCTTGCACTGTATTTCTGTAAGTGATTTTAAAAAGGCAAAACTGCAGAAAAGATCACTTTTATGTCTGTATTTGCATGGCCACTATGAAGCTCTTCAGACTGCTGGATGATGACCCTGTAATGATCAGGCAAAAGGCTGACTGAGTTTATAAGACCAGCAAATGCATAAAGTGGATAGTGGTAGGAAAAAAAGAGTGGCTAATATTGCAGAATGGGAGGATTAGGATAGAGAAAAGTAAAATATAGTAAATTAAATAAAAATTAAAGTGAAACATGGAGAAGAAACAGCTTATGATTCAGGTTAAAACCACATAGAAATTATATTAATTAATGGAGCAGTGTGTCTGATATGGGCAGCCAAAAACTGACTGGGGCCTGTTTCTGTTGTTGGTCTGAGAATCAGAATGCATGTTCAGGAAGATGCAGAAGGGGTTTTTCTGCCATGGGCGAAA
Organism: Pteropus vampyrus; assembly: GCF_000151845.1. NCBI lineage: Eukaryota > Metazoa > Chordata > Mammalia > Chiroptera > Pteropodidae > Pteropus > Pteropus vampyrus. Next base: position 349,547 of record NW_011888953.1, on the reverse strand, counting down.
GTAGCGGAGGTGAACCCAAGTTCGTGACACTGTGGATAGGGCTGTGGTACTGTTTGATGTGAGGTTATCTTTATATGTAGAGGAAAGAGTGATTTTAAATGTAATTAACTAATGGTAAATTAGGAACTAACACTCGCAAGTGTTGGTTATAATCAGATTTTGTTGCTGATTTGAAAAAAATCTTTGAGGAAATATGTTTGCAATGGATTACATATTATTTTAGGGAGCACATTTTGGTGTCACAGCTTAAAGGTACTCCTAAGACAAAGCTTTACAAATGTAATAATCTAAAAAGACATATTTTATGTGCATTCAAATTCAAGATGAGGGAACCAAACATTCTGTTGCCTCAGTAAAGGTTTTGAGAGTTAAATGGAAATGACAAACATTGGGCAAAAATTGACTTAAAACACAGATAAGCCTGCAAATATGTAAAGAGCAAAGCTATCAAAGAATGTAAGAAATAATTTAGATCACCACAAATAAAGTAATGGAATGTATAACAGGAAATCAGAATCCATGCTGTCGAGAAAAAACCATCATTGTATAGAAACTCTATTATTTTGGTACATTTATAAAATGGAAACGGTGTTTTCAAAGGATTGGCGCCCCTTCTCCTCATGAGTGATTGGGGTCTTTTCTACTTTCAGTGATTCTGTAGGCAGAAAACAGGTTTTGCTGCCAAGTGTGTTAGTAGAGGCGGGGAGATAGAAGACTTACTGGATTAAATGAAAGCTATTGCTTAGAATAAATCCAGCTTTTCTTTGGCATAGAGAAAGAATTTTGTACATCAGATTATCAGGAAAAATGTTCTTTTAATAGTAGATTTCTAAAATTTTGGTTATCAAATATGTTTTTTAAAAAACTAGTGCCTAAATGTTTAAACATTTTCAAGTTCTGATTTTAAAAACAGAATGGAAACATGTTTCTATAGAGGGTTGTGTGTCTAAAAATTATTTTTTGTAGTTACTTGGATAAATGTGATTCATAGTTTCAGACCTGCATATTTGACTTTCTAGGAGGACTATGGTATCCAATAATTAATGATTTCATGGAGAGACTTAACACATAATTGGAAGGATCATACATTATCTGTTTCTTATTAATGGGATCCATATACAGTGATAGCAAGAAAGTAAACTTTTAGGGTCTGTTAATGCTGATAAATTTAGAGCAAAAAAAAATGTTTCTAAAAGTACCACTTTTGTATACATACACCCAGTTACCAGTTTGGCGCACATTTTATATACATATTAGGCTTGAACTGTTTCTTCCAGTTTTCGTTTGCCAAGACAGACCATAATAGCGTTATGTAAAATACAACCGGAGTTGAGGGATGGGTTTTCCTTATCTTGCCTACACTGCAGTCATGCTGCAAACCTCCATCATGGTCTTTTGGCTGAAGTAGGTCTTAGCTGTCTAGAGGTCAACTAAATGACTACTTAATCAACTAGGGAAGCCTTTAAAGAGACTGACACTGAGCTCTTGGAGGACAGAAAGTGAATCTTAAAGTTTATTGGGACTATTCCTCACTGCACCAGTGAATAGGTGCTCTAATTTAGTGGTCCCCAATCTTCTTTGGCATCAAGGACAGGTGCTTCTGTGAGAATCTAATGCCTGATGATCTGAAGTGGAGCTGAGGCGGTGATGCTAGTGCAGGGGAGCGGCTGCAAATACAAATGAAGCTTTGCTTGATGGCCCACCACTCACCTTCTGCTGCACAACCCGATTCCTAACAAGCCACCCACTTGTACCGGTCCTCAGCTCTGCTCTAATGGATGCCCGGTAAATGCTTAAGAGAATTTAAGTTCCATAGGACAGCATATACTTAATTCTACTTATCATAGCCAAACTCTTTGTAATATGTAGCTGAACTATTTTAGGAACTCAAATGTAACAACAGGAGCTAAAGGAACATCATTGCCAAGATTGCACCTTAAGGCTTTCTGGCTGACTGTTGGAACTATCGGCAACCAAACCCTGGCTGGTTGGAAGTGGTGGGGTGGCCTTTTTCAGGGGGACAGAAAAGGGCATACATAAATTCTTGACTCCTTAGTATTCCTTTTGCTGGGTACTAGTAGCTTAAGAAGTAAATGGAATTCTATTCAAATGCTTAATATTCAGGAACTGACTCTCATTATTAAAAGCTTGTCAGGGAAAAAATGTCTAATGTCTCCTTTGTCTAAAACTTCTTAAGTACCATCAAGCATATGTAGATAGATAGATTAGATAGATAAATAGACAGATATTATATATATACATAATATCTGTCTGATATTATATATGTATATATAATATCTGTCTGTTTATCTAATATCTACCTATCGAGAGAGGCAGTATCCAGGAGACACACCAGCTATGTAACTAACCATAGAATCCTAAGGGTTCACTCAACACTCTGGAAATTTGCTATGGGGAGCCACAGACATCTCTGTGTACCTTAAAGCACAGTTTAGCATGTATGAGAGGATGAGGGAGAAAGCATTCTGCCTTAAATACAACTTATGTATAGCAAGCTGATCCTCACAAAGGTTGATGATATTCTCACCCAGAACTTAAAAGTCTAGTGGAGAGTCTTCTTGAAATGTTGGATTTTTATTTCTGTTCATTGTCTTTTATAGATGAGCAACCTACAGTGAAGGTATTCACCTGTACTATAAAAATTCATTAGTTCTCTCTGGTGGGGTGCTTGGTTATCAGAGCCAAACATATGTGTTGGATTATACATTTCTGATTTAGCATCCTTTTTAGGTGATAAAAGCTCCCACGTCTTGGTGTTTCTATTTCTGAATATCTGCCATCTCACTGAGGCAAAATGCCAGCTTATAAATTTTATTGTTTCATAGGTATGGAACCAAGTGACATATCTTCCAATTCCTTCTTTTTTTAGGGGGATAGATTACATTATGAGGTGTAGCTATTTCTCGAGGTACTTGTTGCTTTTATAGAGAAGCAAGAACAAGAAAAGAAAATAATAGAAGGAAGGTGTGCCCATACCACTTTCAGTTCATGCCATCTATCTAATAAGTACTTATAGAATGTTCCAGGTTCCTTGTGTGTCCTGGGAGATGTGCACACAGAAATGGAATATAGCAATAAGCTGTTTTGAGAGCGATATGGTGTGGCTGAAGAGTAAATATGCTTTTTCTTCCCAACTCCTCAAGAGATTTATGAATTATTTATTAGCTAATTTTTCCAAGTTATCAACATCTCACCTGTTGCTTGTCAGTCTAGAGGATTATTAATATTGGTTGCTCTATTTACATATTTTCCTTATGTATTCTATTCGTCCTATATTAATTAAATACAACCCACCTGTCACCATCTCTTATTTTTCTTCTGGACAGCCTTTCATCACTGCTCTATTACTGTGAGCTTAGAACAATATGCACCGACCTCAAAATTAGCCCAACCCAGACCAGACCTATGGGATAGTAGGTTCATCTGGGTTGAGATAGAATGCTATTTGTGCAGATAACCGAAGCTTGTGTACATATGTCCAAATTTCAAGAAGAAACACTTGTAGAAGAGGAAACATGAAAGCCTTGGCTTGTAGTGATCAAATGGAGGTGGAGCTCAGGAATCTCAGAGGCGTTTAGCTCTATGTGTCTTCATTATACAGAGGATTATATATTTTTATTTTACATATTTTATCTCTTGCTGTGGATTAGTTTTGAAACCATCATCAGAAACTTTCTTGACTATCAAGTCGATCGATCCTATCTGTGCTCACCTTCACTATATATACATAGATCCACCCTTGACAGCAGCTCTGTTGGCTAAATCACCAGTAATTCTACTAATTACGTCAAGTAGGGCTTATTCTTTGTGGATGTCCTTCTTTTTATTTAAGAAAAAGAAAGAAAAAGAAAAAGCTTTCTGTATCTGGCCAGCTGTGATTTAGCCTTGGTGAAGTTATTATAGGTTAAGATGGTGCCAGGCTGCTCCTATGAGTCATCTCTTCTCTTGTCAAGACCAGTTGAGGTAATGCAGTTGGAAACCTCCCTGCTTTGTGAAGAGGTGCATTATGAAGAGGTACTTTGTGTTGGAAGGGGAAATATAAGCAAAAAAAAAGTAATGATTAGGTTTTCTAAGCAGAGAATTAGTTCTTTCTGATGAATGAACAATTCCTGCCATTTAAGGTCAAAAGTATTGTCAACCAATTCTATATACAAGCCTTCTTCATCATTTCCAGTGACTTGTTCTTCCTTTGAAGGTCATTTAGCAAATCAGACCAATTATTTTCTTAAAATCTGGTTGAAGACCTAATGACATTCAGAAAATTTAAGGCCAGGTATATTAGATACACCTATATCGAGATCTTGGTGTTGTGCCTGATCCTGGGATGCCAAATGGAAAATCATGCATTGCATTGTGGGAGTCTAGTTTCTGGAAGTCAAGGCAATATTATTTGGCTTGTGAAGTTTGTAAGTTTCAGGTATGCTATGTTCAACAGCTGTTGAAGGACAGATTGCCTTCAGGACAATTGGCACCTATAGATAGTTGAATACCCAGATTCAGCAGTGTCCAGACAGAACACTCATTTACTCTCATCTGTTGTTTTCATCCCATCATTTTTATCCATAATTTATCCCCTGAGTTTCAACATATATCTCAGTATAGGGCATATTACTTTTCACATTTCATTTTATTCAGTATGGTCTCTTCCTAACTTCACTAATTTCACCTTGTTTTTTTGTCTTGCCAAAAAACCAGGGCTCTGTGGCTCAGCGGTGACATTTCAAAAAAGCTTTCACTAGATTGGAACTGGGTAATCTATCGTGTCTAGTGTTCTGGCTGGCTTTCAAGGGTATGCAATTTAAAAGAGAAAAAAAGTTTTTTGAATTATGGATCTTCATGGGAATTTTAATCTAAAATCTTCAGTTTACATATAAAACACTTGAGGTCCACAGTGGTTAAGTGACCATTTAAGGCTGTTCAGTGGATCAGTCGTGGGGCTGGGATTAAAACCTAGGTCTCTTGGGACAGTGCTTTGAGCATAACACCATGTGGCCTTTCGCTCTGTCATGTATGTAGATGTTTGCTATTCCTCTCTACTGAGCACTTCTTTTCATCCTCTAGTCCTGAGACCTATGGGTTCGATTTTCTTCCTCCTCAAAATTTCTACCCTGAGCTTGTCAGAACATGACGAAGTATTGGCCAGGAGGTAACAGAGGGTAATGCTTCATTGCAATGAGAGTACTTTAGTGCCATTTGAGAAATTCATTCCTTAAGGAATTAAGTTGCGGGTTATCCCAACATCTCCAAGGCTTGTCTTTCAGAAAGAACACTTTACTCTCATACTTCTATATAAACTCTTCCCTTATGCTTTAAAATATCTACTGAAAAAGGAAAACAAATAATTCATATACATACAGATAACATACTGATACCTCTAGAACCACCTCCTTGCTTGAAGTCTTACTCTTAAATCCTAGTATGTCTCTCCTTCAAACTTTTATAAAACTCATATTGTATAAAATTATCAACATATACCAAAGTAAGCAGAATAGTATAATGAATCCTCAGATACCCATCACTGAGCTTCAGTAGTAATCAACTCGTGGCCAATTTTGTGTCATTTCTGCCCCACCCAACTTTCCTCTCCCGTGTTATTTGGAAGCAAATTTTAGACATTATTTCATTTTATTCATTAGTATTTCATTATAAAATCTCTAAAAGATAAGCATTTTAGAGGTATATTAATATCATTGAATATTCAGATATTGTTCAAATTGTAATTGTCCCCAAAATGCCATAATTTGTATTTCATAGTTTGTTTATTTGAATCTGGCTGTAAATAATGTCCACATATTGCAAGTGGTTATAATACTTTTAAGTCTCTTAATTTATAGGTTCAAAATCAATCTCTGTCTCTCCACAATCTATTTGTTGAAAAAATCAAGTTGTGTCTCCTGGAGAGTTTGCTAAAGTCTGGATTTGCTGATTGCTTACCTATGGTCTTTCACATATTTTTCTGTCCTCTTTAGTTCCTATCAATTGGTAATTCTATCTGAAAGTTGTATTAAATCATTTCCTTGAGAATATGAAAAAATACTTATTGATATGCACTGGAAGGTGGAAGGAGTTGTTGGTATGAGGTGCCAGTCAGGGTTGGCTTTTTGTATGTGGAGAAGGAAGACTGTGACCTCAGGATAATGTCAAAGTTGAGAGCATAGACTCTGGAGCCATATTGTCTGGGTTCCAGTTCCAGTTTCAATTCTGTCACTTCTTAGCTGTCTAGCCCTGGGAATATTACTTAATCTCTCTGTGCTTCCGTTGCCTTATCTACTCAATGAGAACATAATAGGACCTACCTCGCTGGGTTGTGAGGATCAAAAGGATCAAAACATGTGTATATAATGTGCTTGGAACATTGGCATGGTGTGCATACTTTGTAAGTACTGGCTGTTACTTATGAAAGAAAAGCTAGAGGGGAGCTCAGGATAAGGGGAATAGCAGGAACAAGGGTCCATTTGTGGAGGAGAGCAACACAGCCACAGGACAGCCAGACGACCAGCCTTCCTGAAAGCGGTGCCAGGTCTGATGAACCTCCTCTAATTCTAATTTTCTCCATTGTGTTCTCTATTTTTTTTCATCTCTCTCCATGTTCCATCCCACTTAAGCTATGTTCATCATATGAACCCTTTGCATCTCAGTAAGAAGGAGGCAAAGCAGTAACACCAATGCCAAGTGGTGTTGGGGCCAAGAGTGAGGGAGTCTCAGATGTACGGAGGACATCTGTTTGGACTTTCTCTGTTTTTGTACTGCCTCAAGCTCATATCTCTGCCTCTTGTTCTAGTTTTGTGCTTAAAGGGTCAAAGGCTGGAATTCTTATTGGTATTTCCCATTCATTCTTAGAGTACCTTAACCTTTCTGTGGAACCCTCATGCTGAGGTCCACAGATTATTTTATTTTCTTAAATTTATTTATTTAACTTTTTAATGTAATCAGGTTGTATTCTCTGTCTTTCCTTGCTTATCAAAATTTGCATTAATCCTTGAACATTTTGAGTCTTAGGAACTGTTAAGCACTGTTTCTAATGTCGTAGGAATGCCTGCCTCTCCCATTTCCTTCATTTTTCTCTGTTGGTTTTCCCTTCAAGCCCTCTGTTTTGTTTCATGGTAATGATTATTGGTGAGTCTTGTTTATTACTAAATGTTTCTTGTTTGCTTTTGCATGGTCCCCAATGTCCTTTAAAGCAGAGATTGCCAGACTACAGGCCACCTGTTTTTGTAAATACGATTTGATTGGAACACGACCACACCCATTTCTTTAGGTATTATCAGTATTAAGGGCTACTTTCTCACTACCACAGGAGAGTTGGGTAGCTGCAATAGAGACCCTGTGGACCACAAAGCCTACGATATTTACTCTCTGGCCCTTTACGGTAAAAATTTGCTGATTTCTGCTTTAAAGAGAAGGAAGTTATCAGAGTCACATGATGTCAAAGAGCTACTGACTAGAAAAGAGAAATTGTGGAATTCTATGATTTTCTTAAAAAGTAGAAAACATTAGAAAAGAGCCACCTGTTCACAGGTGACATGCATGCGCATAGGTATCAAAATAATGTGTGTGCTTGTAAACTAGGGGAAGGAATCGCAGGTCTTTTCTTTGTGTCGGGGTCTTTAGGCCCTGAAGTCATACAAAGGATTGCTCTTCCTCTTTGCTTTCCCGGTTGCCATAATTTTCCTGGAGGATGAATGTCTTGAGCTGTCATAGGATTTGGGATACTTCTTAATGTTTGGTTTATTTCAGATGTTCTTAGGTTCCCTACTGAGCAAAGCCACACTTTGTGCTTCAGCCTGGCTGGTCCCAGTCAGCTTCTTACCTTGGGCTCCTACTGCTCACCTTGAAGGGAATCTCTTTCATTTGCCCAGGGCCTTGTTTACACTCCATAGTATCTGTGCCAGTTGGCACCAGTCAAAAAACACTTTAGAGAGAGGCCTGTTTTAAGTGTTACGTAGTAGCAGTTAAGTTTGGCTTACTTTCTTCTTGAGTCTGGAGATCTGATTGGAAGGGACAAAGAACTGATTTATTTGTTGATTTGAATTGATAGGTGTTTTTCCGTCATTCTGAGCAGTTTTGCATTTAAATCCCCATAAAAACTCTGCAAGGGAGGCAATATCATACTTCAGGAAACAGACTCAAAAATTGAGTAAATTGCAAGGTTCCCATGCTATACGTATTCTAGGCTCTCTCAGTGTCAGGAGCTCCCTCTAGCTTTCTGTTCCAGAATCCTCACCATGTTGCCCTCTTCCTCATGCTCATAAAACGGCTGCAAGAGATCCAGGCACCAAGTTTCCAGGCAAGAAGAAGGTGAAGGGTAGAGGACCAAAGGTAAACAGATAAGCCTGCCACATTGGTCCTCCTTAAAGTCCTGTTTAGTGACT
>NW_011888953.1:336449-340379 GCF_000151845.1 Pteropus vampyrus | reverse complement strand
TACCTGGCCACCCACAACAAAGTTGTATTTTTTTCCTGTCAGACATAGAGACTCAAGAGAACAGTGTGTCCTAAAAAAAAAAAAAAAAAAAAAAAAACCCAAGCATTTCAGCCTGCAAAGGAAAACAGGATCCACCCTGTTTGGTCACCTGAAGGCATCAATCAGTGCAAGAGAGCTGGACTTGCTTTTTGTTGTTCTGCAAAGGGGACTAAAACTTTGTTGAAGCACCGTGACTGAACCTTTTTGGGGAAGAGAAGGGAGCGGATTTTAACATAAAATGCCAAAAGTGTAACATACTTCAGAGGTCACAAACACGGAAAGCCTATAGTGTCTTGGCAGGTAATGTAAATGTGTGAAATGAACCTGTTGCACATAGGCGAGCATGTGTCCCTTCTAGAGAAATTGTTACCACAGAAGAATGCTGGTTCTAACTCCTCCCTCCCTTCCTTCTCTTCCTCCCTCCTCTCTCTAGACCTGGTCTTCTGAATCTTAGCACTATTGACGTTTTGGTCAGATAATTCTTTATTGTGAGGGCTGCCGCTCACATTGTAGGATATTTAGCAGCATCCCTGCTCCCTACCCACTATATGCCAGGCACACGCGTCCTCCAAACTGTGACAACCAAAAGTTATTCCTGACATAGTCCAATGCCACCTCAGGAAGAGTATCTTCCTGGTTGAGAACTACTGCTCCAGAAGAAAAACAGCCAGATTTGTAAACAGAACAGTTTTGTGGGGTGTTTTTTGTTATGTTTTGTTTTTGACAAAAAAAAAAAAAAAAGCCCTACAGATGGAAAAGTTTTGAAAATCAACTCATCTGCAAGCTATACTGACAAAGTGCTTAAAGAAAGATCCTGTTACCACATGTTTGGCAAATGGGTGGTTTTGCTAAGCTTCAGAGCTGCTTTTCCATGGGTTGTGTTAATGGCTATCAAACTAACCAGTCTAGAAGAGTGAGTCACCATCATCATCCATATAACCCTTAAAGTATTTGTCCAGGCTTCTTCCAAACAGGAAGGATGCTTGTCCTTGGGAAGTGGCATATAAAAACTCAGCAGGTGGGAGTAAGAGAAGGACCTCAGAGATGTTTAAGTCCACTTCTCATGTTTTACAGGACAAGACACTGAGGTCTAGAGAGTATAGTTTGCAGCACAATTTGTGATAAACCTCAGTGATTCAGACACTAGCCCGAAATTTTCAACAGCATGGGTACAGAATTGTTATTGAGTAAAATGTTAAAATTATACTCTTACGGCAATTTTCAAGGTTTTAGGAATAAGAGAAGCCAGAGGCAAAATTAAAAATGTTTTTTTTCAACTGAAGGTTCAAAAAAATTAAAGGTACCATCAATGTGCCTTTTGCTTCAGGAGCCAGAAACTTAGATTCATTTGCTCTTTATAATGCATGTTTGTATAATGTCAACAAATTGTGAATGGTAGATTTCTATTAATTTTTCTTATGTCTACTAAATAATTTGGAACTTGAAAGAAATAATGGTTCATAATTGATTTGTCCTTAATTCAGAACAAATAGTCTCTCTGTCTCTCTTCTTATCTCCGTACAGATTATCATCTTCACTCAGTTCATGATTCTAAAATAGGGTGATGTGAATGAATTCATCCCATTGATATAGAATACCCATTCCTGTATCCAAATTTGTTTCACTAATTGGAGGAAACCACTAATTGTATATTTTATTAATTTTGAAATATTTAAAAAATGTATAGTATTCATGTTTTTTCCATGCGGTCAGTTCCTGACCTAAAGGAGAAAAAGTAAGGCAGGAAAATGATCAAATTCAGATGGTGTTCAAGTGGAGGATGAGAACATCACCAAAAGAAAGGTACAACATGTTCTGGTATGCATTGGTTTTGATTACAAGGTATACTCTTGCTGCCCGGTGTAGTGCCTCAGGCTCTGTCTAACTTTACTTTGTATTACGAGGGTCTCTGAAACAGAACTCTCCAGATTCAGGTATCAGTCTAATTTTTCTCCCACCATGTTCTAAATATTTCTTGTGCCCAAGCTTCTGAGCAATAAAAAGAAAGCTTCCTACCGTGACGTGGTATAAAGCTTATTGAAAGACTTCAGGAAGTGCCTTTGACTTTGTTTTGGACTTAGAGAGTGATCTCATTCAGAAATAGGTACAGTGTCAAAATATGGAATGTGCTAGTAAAATAAGCACATGATTCACTTAAAAAACTTTTGGGGGACACAGAGATATAATCCATTCTAGATTTCATGGAAATAGTTGAAAGGGATGTGGTATTTTTTACCTAAAATGTATCACCTTTTGGCAATGACATGAACTGAAGAATCCCTTTGAAGAGTGTTAATGCATTTAACAAATATTTATTAGAACCTGTATGAGCCAGTCACTCTTAATAAGTGGTAGAGATTCCACAATGAACACCACAAAGTCCTTTTTTGCATTTAGTTAAAAGAGACAGTCAGTAAATAAATGTGTCGTATGTCATGTGGATTTTTTCCATGGGGAAAATCTAAACAGGGTAAGGGGATAGGCGGAGTGGATTGGGCCGAGGAGTTAGTATTTTACATGCGATAGTCAGGGAATGCTTCTCTAAGAAGGTGATATTTGCTCAGAGAACTGAAGGAAATAAAACAGAGAGCCTTATGGATATCTACAGAAAGATAACAGCAATTGTTATAAATGTTCCAACAGGAAATTTATTAGGCTTCCGAACATCAGGCCTGTAAGTGCTTAAAGGCAGTGGGGTAATAGGAGAGGGGGAGCTTTGGAAAAGCATTAAATATCCGTTAAATGTATACACTGAATATATATACAGCATGGATTGGACAGACCATAACAATGGATTATGTGTTTGTAACTTCTTACATGGTTTTAAATGTGAGACCCATAGCCCTATTACGCATCATGGTCTTTTGTTTTAGTTGAATTTTCATGAATATGGGATTGTCTTTTAGAGTTACCCTGCAAAGTTAAGGCTAACTCAGAGAGCAGTAATTTGTGTACATTGCCCGGGTTCGGCGATGTTATTAATCTGGGTTCGCAAGCAATACAGCCAGATCATGGCTGACTGTGGGCCCTGATCTGATGCACTAGATTCTGTGCCCGATTTTTAATGGGAAGAGAGAGCTTCTGGGCCAGGCAGGAGGGAAGAAGGGTACAGTTTCAAAGAGGACATAGGTAAAGATCCCCTGTTACCTGACTTTATACCCCTCAGATGACCGTCCTACCCCAGTCTGCAGTATGAGTACTGCATTCTTGTTTTTTTTTTTTAATTTATTATTTTTATTTGTTTGTTTGTTTGTTTGTTTTGCATTATTCTAAGTTAAGGCATCTTCTTCAGGCCAGGGCAAGGATGCAAGGACTTCAATCACAGCACCTTCCCAAGAGAATCTTCTAGGAAATTCTTACCTTATATTCTGGGTCTCTTCATTATCTCAAGAGGGACATCATTTTCTTTAAATGTGAAAAAGAAAAGAGGCATCAGCTAGCACTGCCCTTTTTAGCTAAGAATTGCTCCAGGTTCTTGAATGCCTGACATTATGAATGCCTGACATTAAACAGGGTCACATGTACCAGTTGGAAGTGGCTTCTCTGTTCCCAAGGACAGTCAGATTTCACCTATACCCTGTTGGGCTTGCCCTGCCTCGGGGGTTGTTGAGCTTGCATGTTGGGAGTTGCTGACTGTTAAAGTAGGACTGGCATAGAACCAGCAGGGAGAATATGCTAGAACTCTACTTCTTAGAACTGAGGAAAACTTCTGTTCAGGCCCAGTCCTTGGACCGATGAATCAAGAGTGATTAAAGAAGCAAGGAAGCATTTCTTGAATGCGGATGGTATCCAGGTACAAGTCATCACTTGAGCAATTTTGTCCATAATTTGTTTGTTCCAAGTGCTTCAGTGCTTATGGTTTTTCGCTTTTACAGGTCATTTTTTTAATGC
>NW_011888953.1:299860-335740 GCF_000151845.1 Pteropus vampyrus | reverse complement strand
ACCTCAGTGGATGCTTCCTAATACTAATACTAATGCTAATAATAAAACATCAGTATTTACTGAGGACTCGTAATACACTCAATGAGATGGATAACCTTGTCCTGTTTCCTAGATTCTAAGTTATATTTTATCCAGTTTAATATTTCTGAAGTTGGGTTACATTATATATTTGATAAAGTATATTTAATGTGGTAATGTTTTTCTTTTTACTTTTTCAAAAGCCATTTCTAAGTGAGATAGGAATTTTATAACTGATGGGATCTTTGAAGGAAGGGAAATGAATATTTTTTCCTATATTTTAAATGATGAAACTGGTGCTTAGAAAGGTTAATTTACATGCTCAGGATCAAAGAAGTAACTAAAGCAAAGTCAGAATTTGAACAGATGTGTGTGTGGTGTTGCTCACTCTAACACACTTCTTAGGAGCAAAGGCTTAAAAAGTCGCCAACATGTGGGCCTTCGTTTACTTCGTTTTCCATAGCAAGGTATTTTTGATCCATCACTAGATTGAACTGTAGATTGCTGACTTATTATTTCCTGAGAAGGAATACAGTTTTAGTCTTCCCAGCCAGAGTCTATAGACTGTGTGTCTTGCGCAGTGTCATGTTAGTGTCTGATGTTGACGTCACTGGTGAGGTTGGTCAGTCTGAAAAGTTATTTTCCTTAAGATCGAACTTGCTAAATTCATAGATTTTCTTTAGAAATTTTATCTTAACCTGAATTTACTTGGGTAATAAAAGCAGATTTTTCCCTAGACTTTCAAGATCCTTGGTTCTTATAAGGAAATAGGGATATAGTCATTAACAGTTGATTATTAAGCAAAATTCATTGAAAATTAACAGTAGTATTCTTTGACCTCAGTCTTTATAGCTAAAATAATCTTGGGTAAATATAAGATTGTATTACTAATTTTTTGACAGTTAGCACAAATTAGCTATCAAAGGGGCCAGTTGTTACTGTTGAAAACTTTTTTGAAATATATTAATATTCTCATTTCCTGTGTATTTCTTTCTCTGAAGAAAGAATCTTAGGGCCTTTTATTAGGCCAAGAGAACCTCTCAAACAGTCTTATAACTAGCTGATTAATTGTCTATGATATTACATTAGCCCTGTCATCAAAAAAACTAGTTTCGAGGTTATAATTAATAGAAAAAGATTTCAGCAGTCTTTTGAAAGATTGTCAAAACATAGTGACCACTAGCCTTTGTAAGTGTCTTTTGTCTAGGGAAGTGAAACTTTTATTGAAAAAAGCTATTTGCAGACTTGGTTTCCTTTTAAGTCATTCTGAATTTCTTAAAGTAGAGGGTTCTGTTCCTGCTTTTAACAAGACATAGGTGTTAGCATATTGCCCTGGAATGAGTGAGTGAGTGAGTGAGTGAGTGAGTGAACGAACACATGAAAGAACAAATGAACGTATTGCATATGTTTTGGATTTGCCTTTCCTTCCTCTGGTCTAGCAGCTAAGTACAGTTATGATGTTACACGTGGTGGAATTTGAAATGGTGTGTCAGTCAGGGTCCTGTCAAGAAACAGAGTCTAACTTAGGAGTTTCAAGAGATCTTAATGAAGGGGAGATGTACACAGGGTCGAGTAGGATTAAAGTCTCCAACTTTATCTCTCTTCGCCGCACGGTGGAAGGCACATGGACCCGAGTGACAGGCGAGGCTGTTTCCACCCCTAGACCTGGAGCAGCAGTGAGAGGAAGCAGTGTCACTGTGGTTCTCGGAGAGCAGGAGCCACAGAAGAAGGGCTACAGGATGGAGGCGAGTCCTATAGTGACCTAGGCTCTGCCCCAGCATGGGTACTGTTGGGAAGTAATTTTTGTCCTCTTTTAACCTTCTGATCTCCATTGTTCAAACCCAGTAGAAAGTCAGCCAGCAAGGGAGCCCAGAGATTCGTCCCACAGCAGTCAAACCTCCTGAGGTGTAGGAGGAGAGAAAGATGGAGAATGGATCTGCCGGGGTAGGAGGGCCAAACAGAATAACCAGTCCAGATGGGAAATGCTATTTTAGAACCTGAAAGAATGGTATATTCAAGTTGCCAAGAAAGAATGGTATACTCAAGGAATTCAGGGCTCTGATCTCATTTGATCTTGAGTTAGCATCTACTTTCCGAAACTTCCAAATACACTCGTAACACCTGACAGCAGCCAGAATTGCTCGTCGGTTCGGCCTGTACCGGTCTCACCACTCAGGTCCACATGTGGTGAGGGACTGAAAGGGTCGATCCTCTGGCTCACTGGTGGGAGAAAGTCCAAAGAGAAAAAAGTAAAGAGCAAAGTCATTGAGAATCTCTTCAGGAAGTATAATAACTAGGGATAGAATAAGACTGGAAAGGAAGCCTGCTGGCAGCACGTGCATGAAAATGATTTGCAAATGATTTCATAGCTAAATGGTAATGTTTCGTCTCACACTCCTGCCGGCCCCACTGTCTTCTAGAGCCCTCATTTGAGAGCAGGGTTGGTTATTATACGTAATAAACCTCAAGAGATAATTACTGTCGGTATTAATGTTAATATTACACATCTTACCCATCTCCCAACAGGAAGTTTGTGTTTAATGTTACTTTTGTTCACCAGCTTGAAAGGGAAAAAAGATATTTTAAAAAGAAAGGGGAAAAGATATCGCTATGTGATGACATGTGTATCCATTGATTTTTGTTTACTATAGGGCAGTTGCTTAAAGTCTATATTGGTTAACTCTCCATTTACAGCTGACAAGAAGTTAACATCCTTAACAAACATCCCATGGTTCATGTCTTTGTCCTTTTGGGCTGCTATAACAAAATACCATAGGCTGGGTAGCTTATAAACAAGAAGTTTATTGCTCACAGTTCTGGAAGCTAGACGTCTGAGATCTGGGTGCCAGCATGGTTGTGTAGGAGCCTTCTTCTGGATCACAGACTTCTCGTTGTGTCCTCACATGGTGGAAGGCACTAGGGAACTCTGTGGAGTCGACTTTTGTAAAAGCTCTAATGCCATTCATGAGGGCTTCTTTTTAATGGCATAATCACCTCCCAAAGGCCCCGAGTACTAATACCATCATCTCTGGGTGGTAGAATTTCAACATATGAATTTGGGGGAATACAAACATTGAAACCATTGCAGCTCATTATCGTAATCTTTTAGACTTCCCTTGCTTCATCATACTTTTTTTCCGGTACAATTCCAACCCAGATTACATCCAGCCCTTTATCTACACCATGCCTGTGCCTGACAGCAAAACGACACTGGAGACAGCGTACAACATGCTGACTGGTTTCACTTTGAATTCATAGCCACTAACCTCACTGAGCCCTCAGTGTGGTTGGCAATGCCCCCGTACTTCCCTCCTCTTCTAACTATTTCACACCTCCTTCTCTCTCTTCAAGCCTGTAACGTTTATTTCCCACATCCTACCTCTGTGCAGATAATCTTTCTTTCTATTCTGCTGCAAAACAAACAAACAAACAAACACACACACACACACACACACACAAACAAAAAAACGAAACAAACAAACAAACAAAAACACACCAAAGGCCAGCAAGAGAATCCACAAGCGCCCACCACATCTACTCAGCTCTCAGAATCAGTGTCCACATGCTGCGTGTCCTCCTCTGAACAAAGGGTTTCCAAGACAAATCTCTCTACTTGCCACTTGCTTCCCCTCTTGCCTCTGCTCAGGGATGTTCCCACAGCACTTCTCCTTCTCTCTTGTACTATCTGTTTTCTCTCTCCACTGGATCATTCCAGTCATCATAAAAATATGCTCTCATATCCCAATATTATTAGAAAATAAGCATAACATCGTTGATCCTGTGTCATTCTTTATCCACTACTCCATTATTTTTAAATCCCTCTTTTCAGCAAAACTACTCGGGACAGTTGTCTGTAATCCACTGATTATGGTGAGATAGCAGATGGAAACTGGGCTTGGCCACTGGGGCAATTGCTCAACTAATCTGGTTGCTAAATTCGGTAGCAAATCCTCAGTCTTCATCTTCTTTGACCTGTTTAATCATCCACCCTTCTCTACTTGGTCTCCAGGATACCGCACTTTCTTGATTTTCCTTGCACTTCACACGTCTCCCTTGTAGCTCTTTTTGCTGTTTTTGCCCATCACCCCAACCTCTAACTATTAGAAGGACCCAGGAACCAGGCCTCAGACCTTTTGTTGTTGTTGTTCCCTTTTAGCACCATAAGCACCCGCTACTCTAGGAATCTAAGCTCGTGTGCTAAGAATTAAAAATTAAGTCCACAGGCTTTGGAAATATTAGCCTGGGCTGTAGCTGCTAGTGGGTTGCTGAAAATCAATATTTGGTGGGAATCTAAATACCTTTACTCTTGTGGCTTTAAATAATATGTATACACTGAAAACTTCCAAATTAATCCCCCTCTGAGCTCTGGGCATGTCTATTCAACTACTTAGTTGAAATCTCCACTTGATGCTTTATAGACACTCAAAATAGACGTCACCAAAATTGAATTGATCACCCTTAACTGGATCATCCTTCGGTCATCTCCATCTCAGTTGCTGGCACCTCCATCATTCAGTTGCTTAGACTGAAAAATATGGGAATCATCTTAACTCCTTTCTTTCTCTAATTTCCCAAAGCCAATTCAAAACCTTCCTAGTTCAAGCCACTATCCTCTCTCACCTGGATTATTGTAAAGACCCCTAACTGGTCTGTCTGCTTCTGCACTTGCTCATCCTCTCTCACCCCGCCTCTATCCCCATCAGTTTATTTTCGGCACATCATATAATCTCATGCCTCTGCTCAGTGCCCTCTAGTGCTTTCTCATTTCACAGTGGCCCTTAAGACCCTTCATGATCTGGTTCCTTGTAATCCTTGACTTCACTTGGACAGGAATGTTTGCTCTAACACTATATATGTGTCCTGAAAAACTTTGTGTTCTGCAAAATGTACTCTAAAAATAATAGGGCTTATAAGAAAATTGAGATTAGAGCAGACCTCTTCTGTCTTATAGAACTTTAAAACTTCGGCACTATTCAAAGCAATCATGGATACCTTGGAAGAGCTTGAGAAGGGGACACATTTCCGGGAAAACAGCTGTGGTTCATGTGCTCATTTTTAATTCTCTTAAATGGAGCTGAAATCACTCCAGCCCATGCAGCAGTCAACCTGAGGGCTTTGTCCTGTCCTGCTAAGGTTAAAATTTTACTCCTGCTGTTCTGGCTCCTTTTGCCAAAGAAAAATCTTGTTTCCATGTTATACCAATATTATCCTACTATTTACCAATAGCCCATGAGCTAATTGCTGTTATTAGAAACACATGTTGTAATAGAACAGCCTGTCCTCCCTTACTGTCATCTTGGCTGTTTCTCAGATTTGTCAGGCAAGCACCTACCTTGAGTCTTTTGCACTTGCTCTTCTCCCCACTTGGCATGCTCCCACCAGAAACCCTCCTGGGTGTCTTCATCTCTTTCAAATCTTTATTCATATTTTTCCTTGAGAATGCCAGCTTTTCTGACATCCCATTTCAAAGTACAACACACTCACCCCCCTGCAGACATTCTCTCCTGCATGTCATTCATTGCGTATTTTTCTTGATAGTGCTTATTGTCATCTGATATATATTACTCATTTATTGCCTGACCCATATCCATGAGTATATAAGCTCTGGAAAGGCAAGGATTATGAGGGTTTTGTTACATTTGCTTCCTTTATTTTTCTCTCCTATATCTTCCGTGCCAGGAATATGATCCAGTACATGCAAGGCATTTCATAAATATCTGTTGAACGAATGAATAAATGAAACTCAAAACTTCTTTAGAATATATCTGAATTTCTTTCTTACTTACAGAATAGTCTATCTGCCTGTATTTCTTCTCTGGTTTTGTTTATGCATTTATGTGTGTATGTGACAGAGAGGATGGCTTTCTCAAGCCTGGTTTCATATTTTCTTTGGTATGCATCAGACTTGCATGTTCTTTCATACCTACCACACAGTCCCTGGGGATGTTCAAACTTTCAAATCTTTGATATTTTAGTAATTCAGTATAAAGGGTGTTCTGGAAAAAATTCTGATGCAGGTTGTGTATATCTTTTTGTGCCCCTCTACCAACATAAGCACACCTTGTTCTCTAGTAGTTTGCTGAAAAATCAAATTTTTATGAAAATTTGAATACATTGCCTCTGCACCCACTACCAGTTTTGATGTATGGTCAAACAAAAAGGTCATTCCAGTACTCTACAGTGGTGGCCATGTTGCAGTTTTATGCTGATGTTACAAAGGGACAGGGACATTGTGATGAGAATACCTTGGGGGAGGGATGTTTGGTAAGTACAGGGATTCTGGATGCAGAGAATGGTGGGGGTGCGGGGGTGGGTCAAGGAACCAATATGTTAAAAGGCACATAAATGGAGAGGTTCCTGGTGGATTCGTTACTGGGAACTCAATGTTTGAGTTCGTCTCCCTGGTCAAAGAAATGCATGAGCAGGAGTTTGCAATATAGCAAGAAAAATAGTTTAATATTAAATTGGCCAATCTGGAGTAAAGACGTTGAATACTTTAAAAACTTGGCTTCCTGATAGTGTGTAGGTTACAGATTCTGTAGGGCAAAATCCCAAGACACCATGGCTTTGGGGATTCGGAGTCATGCTGGGAGCTGATTGGTCTGAGGTGAGGTAAAGGTAATGAACTATTTTTTCAGGTCTGAGGACACTTCTGAGGTCTGTTCTGGTGTCCCTCTGTCTGGTCTCATGGGAACCAGGGGTTTGTTTTACCTTAGGGCTCAGAAGCTGAAACCTAACAGATCAAGATGTTATCTTTAGCCTGCCAGAGATCTGGACCTTGTGACCATTTGTCAGGTCTCAGCTATTGTCTTCTGCTGCATCAGGGGTTACTGATTATTTGGACGGAAAGGCTAGCTCTCTCTCTCTCTCTCTCTCCACACACACACACACACACACACACACACACACACACACACACACACAGAGAGAGAGAGAGAGAGAGAGAGCGAGCGAGAGAGCGAGCGAGCGAGAGAGCGCGCGCGATGATTTCTAGAACTAGGACTTAAAACTAAATTAAACCAAAGTCATAAGGACCCTTGGTTTCAGATTCAGGGAACAGTCTGGTGAATCATTTGGCATGAAGGCAGGGAGTGTAAGATAGGCTGAGGGGAGAGGTAGGCTCATATGCCATAAAGAGTTTGGATTTGATCCAACTATGGAGCTATTAAAGTTTTCAGTGATATGACTGCACTAGTCTTCCCACTCCTCACCTTTCCCAACCAATCCCTGGCTTCTTGAAACTGTCAGCTTTACACTTGTATGAACTTTGCCCAGTACTTAGATGAGTACCTGGCATATATAGAAAGACCTATTTGTTTCATGAATATATATATTCACATCCGCATTTTCTCTACAGCTAACTTATTCTGCATCCAAATCCTTGACCAGCAGGTTGCCCATCATAACATTTTTTGACTTGACCTAAAAGCTCTGACACTTCCTCCTTCTCAGGTCTTAGGTTCCTCCTGCCAGTTCTGATTCATCTCTCAATTTGCAGTAGTATCGTCCCCTTCCCCCCACCCCCCGTCCCCCGCCCGCCCCACTTTGGTGTCCTGAACTCATGGCTTTGGGAGAAAACAATTTTTTAGGAATCACAGAAATAAAGTTGAATTAGAGAGATCCTTAGTTTGTGATGAAAACAATAACCTGCTGTAAGAAGCATCTCAGCTCTGCCATGGACAGGTTGTGTATCGTTAACAAGTTGTGCCACATTTCTGCATCTCAGTAGACTAATGTAGCCAAATTTCAATAATCAAATGATTACTAGAGATCTGATGCTTTAATACCCCTCCACCCCAAATGTACCTCTTTGGTGAGATTTCAACTGTATAGGGGCAGTTATTTGGTAGAAAAATGCCTACTTCACCTCTTAAATCATACTTCCAAGGAATGGCATAAGAAGTATACAGCTTCTTGCATAGTATTCAAATGACTGTGGATTGGCCAGCCTCTAGTCTTCTCCCTCCCATATGGAGCCAGCTATCTTTGTCCATTTCACAGCTCATTAGCAGTCCAAATAGAGGCCAGGGAGAGGAAACAGATGAGATGAAGCTTAAATATGTCACATTGGTTATCTCTTAGCAGCTCTGATAAAAGACTTAGCAGGATGAGGTTAAAACTTGATTAAAGAGGTTTGGGGATTATCTGTGGCTTTAGCTTATGTACGTCACCTTCCTCCTTTTCTCGCCTCCCCTTTTCCAGTGATTAAGGATGAGTTGGCTGAAAACATTAATGAGGCCAATATAAAATTTTTTTACTATCCTGTAGGTCCTTGAAAAAGTTACTTTATTGCTTACAGTAAAATCAAAATAAAATAAAACTTAGTTTGCTCAGAATGTTATTTTTCCCAGTCAAAATTGGCAAGCTCTTAAACCAGAACTGGTCTTGAAGACAAGTGGCTAATGATAGTAAAAGATTCACTAAAGTTAGTAGACGCATCTTACTTATGCTTTGGATTCTACACACAGGCATTTTTGGCTGCTTACAAGTGGCTCTGGGTGCAGGCCCCCAGACCAGATTGTTTCTGCAAATCTCCCAGTAGCAAAGGCACCTCTTTAGACAGGCGGTCCAGAGATTCTACACTGAGAAGATAAATTTCACTCTATACTTCTTGGTGGGATCTCCAGCCTTGCTTCTCTGATAACCGGGTCTCTCTTCTCTCCTCTTAGAATTTATGATCCTCAAAAAGCAAGTTTTGGTGGTTCATGCAAACACCCACCTATATATGATGATGGACATAAATGGTTCTAGATGCAAGAAGAAAGAAACTGTTCAGAGATCTAGAGATACCTTCAGACCAACATAAGTGGGGAAGCCAGCAGAGCTAAGTGCTGGGTTTGAGAAAAAGAGGCGGAAGATTGGGGCACAACCTAATAGAGGGGGGAGGGCTAGCGCAGTGACTAGACTGGGGTCTCTAGTAAAGTAATGCTTAGGCTTGCCCTTGGAACTCTGCCGTGGTGAGGACATTAGTGAAGGTCTATAGTCATTACAGAATGAAAAGATTACAGGAAGGTCAATGGAGGTCCCCTTAAGTCGTATGATTCCAGTTCTGTTTGCTAAAGGAGCTATGTAAGGTTTCCTTTGTTTAGTCTCTAACATCTGCAAGAAAAATAGACCTTTAAAGACCAATGAAACACATCATTTCACTGGGAATTTTAGATATCTCAGAGAAGAAAGAATGATGGAGACAGGTGATGAGGACAGCTAAATCTTAAACAGTCTCCTGAAAGGTGGCCAGGAGAGGGCAGTCACCTTTTATCAAGAGCACAGACTATAATTGCAAAGAATACTTAGGCTACAAGGTCATAAAACATGATGCAGGCTTAATCAAAATGCAATGTCTTACACACAGTAGGCACTTAATAAATGTTTGCTAAAACACGTTAGCTGCTTCTTTTCCCCCAGAACTCATCAGAGTTCCATAGAAACCCTGAACCTGGTCCCTTCCTGAAAACCAACAAATGACTCTAAAGGAAAATGATTGCAAATTCAGAAAGCAGTTTTCCCTTACTGGTGAAAAGAGTTTTCTTTTCCTTGTAGTTTACTTTGGCATAGGCTAGTGTCTCTTTCATGTAAGCAGCTACTGTTTACAACTGTTGTTATCATGTTTTTCCTTCTTCATCCAACTTCATCTTCCTAGACAGGAAGCTTCTCTTCCTGTTGTTAAATATTGTCAGTTTATTAGTGGAACCCACTTTATGAGCTGCTGCATTTTTCTTTTTCCAAGGGATCAATGTTATTATTTTCTGTGTCATCTATATTAGGTTGACTTCTGTGTGCCAGGTTGTTATTCCGAGGGAAGAAGAGTGATGGTGGACACAGGTTGAGGATCCATCCGCTAAATGATTTCATGCATTTGGCAGTAAGGCTTAATTAAGGTCCCAGTTTCGTTCTGTTGGATTTAGTCTGTGACCTGCTGGAACTCAGGTTTGAATTAACACTGGGTGGATATAAAAACAGTAAGCCAAGAAGTTTGCACTTTTCTCAACTGTAGCTGTTTATTTAGCTGGAGAAAATTTAGTGGGTGGTCCAACCTTCACGACCAGTGAGAACAGAGTTGAGTTGTAAAAGTTTGGTAAAGAAGAGCAGCAGTGATCCTTCCATTTCTTTTCAGTTTTATCACAGACTATAAATTAGTTCATTAGGTAGGTTGATCTTATAGGAGCCAATATTTTAGCTTTCTCTCCATCACGTTGTTTAGTTTAAATCTAAGAAGTATGCCCACTGAAAGTTCTTCCTGACCCATGAAATGAATAACAGTAATAAATGTTAATAGAAACAAAGACTTTATTTGGCTTATTTTTGGAGTAGGTCCAGAGAATACCTGTGACATTATGGGGTAGATTTTTGTTGTTTATTTTTTGTTTATCCATCTAGATCATTATAACCTCTAATTGGTATTTGTTCCGTACTTTTGTCAATGTGCTCGCACATGGGAGAGGCCAAAGGCCTGAAGTTGGTGTAGTCAAGACATAAAACTTTAAATTGCCCCATTAACTGCCACTTTCATTAGCACATTTAAAGCATTTTAGTGCAGTGAGAGTTTATTAGATTTTTCTCAAATGTAGCAAAGATTAAAATTAATTTCTTATATATCACTGCTTTTCTACAGAATGGCTAGAAAATAGTTCATCTTTATCATAAACACTTAACCCAAAAGTCATTTAAGAGGCAGTGTGGAGCAGTGGATGAGGACTCTGGAATCAGACAGGCTAATTGGAATCTTGGTTCTGCTGCTTCCCAGTGATATGAACTTGGGCTTCAGGGTCCCCATCGGCCACAGAAGATGATTCTTGATAGAGTTCTTCATAAGGTTGCGAAATGAGGTAACACATTTAAAGAACTTAGAACAAAGCTCACCTGTAGGGAAAGTAGGGGAGAAAGAATGAGGGGAAAGGAGACAAGACAGTCAGTGAGGGTAAGTTAAAGAAGGAAAGTGGAAAATCTCAAGTATAAAACGGCCACTCTTTAGTTTTTCCCAAGATATGTTCATATGGTTTTGAAAATCCTTAGCACTCATCAGCAAAAGACTGGTGCTTTTACTGAAGTAGAGGTGTAGACCTGTATGACTTACGTCCTGGCCAATTGCCTGGTGTCCCCTGTGGTCAGATTGATTCCTATTGGCACACAGAATTTTATGAACAGGTGGTTGGGGCAAACTTTGAAACCTGATTGTTTGCACTCGATTGCCAGAATGTGTAATTATTTACCAGTACTTGCTAAGGGTGTCGATTTAGCTTTTTTTTTTTTTTTGGCAGAAAAAAGGATTAAGTTTAATATTTGAAGATATTTTTTTTCAGTTGGACTGCCCTGGCTTTTGTTACAGCACTTAGTTTGGCATGTAGCAACCAAATCTACTGATTAACTCATTAGATATTTATTATTTAGAATTTTTCTTCTCAAAGCAAACAAGAACCCTTTATATGCCATAGCTCTTTTCTCTAAGACTGACAATAACTATGAGTCTAATATCAATGACCTAATTGGAGGGTTGAAAAAATAAGTTTTGGGAAGACAGTAATACTTTAAGAATTTTCCTTAGATGGAGGTTTCCTTTTTAAAACCTGACTGAGCTTTATCAAAACAATAACTGAACTTTGAAAGAAGACCACGCTACCAGCTTGAGGAGCTGGGATGTGTGTGTGTTGTTTGTGACTATAATTTTTGGGCCTAAATGAGTATCTAGCTTATAGTAGGAACTCAAATGCTGAATGAATGAGTACAATATTTAAATTAGCTTAGAGATAATAAGTCAAAACGTTATAGAATGCATATTTAACCAAGACCTAAGTCCTTATATGCTTGAAACTCTTTTTTTTTTTTATGGTTAGGCCATATTTCATTTGTTCCAATTTAAAAAAAATTATGATGTAAAGGAATATAAAGTGAAATGTTCTATATTCATACTGTGTTTTGACATCTACAATAGGTTTTAAGTGAAAATCTCTCAAATCCTATTGTATTATAATTACTATATGTATCTTAATGATGCCCTTCATTCAGACTTAAGTGGTATTGTTCATTCGGGAGATAGGCTGCTGCCAGTCAGAGTGGACATATGGTTTTCATTATTAAAAGGGCACGTCTTCTGGGCGTTGTCGTGTACTCTAAAAAGCCTGCATGTTTTCTCTTGATGCTGTGACCTATTACAATTGCAGAATCTAAGAACTAAATGAGGTCTTATTCCCTTCTTGATATTGTTTTGATCATTTTAAAATACTCTAAGTCCATTCACACAGCT
Source organism: Pteropus vampyrus (assembly GCF_000151845.1). NCBI lineage: Eukaryota > Metazoa > Chordata > Mammalia > Chiroptera > Pteropodidae > Pteropus > Pteropus vampyrus. The sequence goes on along the minus strand of NW_011888953.1, from coordinate 323,481 downwards.
AACTGGCTTAGTTCTCCCAGTTCTCTGGTCTAATCATTAGATTGTTCTCTACCAGCTAGAAGTTTAGACATTAAAAAGAATAGTTGTAATCTTTTCCCTTCACTACCCTCCTCTCCCTTTCTTTCTATAAAACTTGCCTCTTGATCTCATGATACTAATAATAGTATTAATAGTAATATATATTAACATATTGATAATTTCATTAATAATATTAATAATAATGAATAGTGTATGTATGTGCACACACATATGCAGAGGGAGAGAGATTGATGGTGGATAATTTGACTTACTATTAATGCTGAAATTTCTTATGAAACAAGTTATGTGGACATGTTATAAATAACATTGTCTTTTGGGGATGTGGTATGGAACACATATGCAAATGGAATGAAAGGACTCATTTTCTCTAGCCAAGGCTCTGTGAGAAATAACACTGGTTGAGAAAAAGATTCAGAAAAAAGTAAAAGTTTATGGCACTTTTCTCCTGGCGGATTACCTCATCTTCATCAGCTTTTCCTGTGCCTCAGAGAGACACATTCGGAATGACCAAAGCAAAGTGCCCGGCTTCTCGGCTCAGGCTTAGCTAGCCTTTGGATCGCCATCTTCCTCTTCCCAGTGTGAGTGGAACATTGCATGACCGGTTCTGACTTTTCCTGCCATGAGCACACTCATCCCAGATGAATAACCTAGATGAGAGGGGCAGGGAATTTTGGCGTTTGCAGGGAACCAAGTTGCTATCTGATCTGTCCACTAGAGAAAAGTGAGAAAGAATGATTCTTTGCGACTGAAAATATAAACACAAATAGAAAATTAAAACCGAAGAATCCAACTTGGAGTCCATAAAAAGTGTTAAACTCTCCGCTGATCATGTGACTTATTTTTGGCATTCAAGGAGCCAGAGGCTCTTGTGGTCTAATCTGGAAAGAGTCTCTAACTCTCTGTGTCACCTTGGCAAATTGGTTGATCTCCTTGTGCTGTAGTGCTCGGTCCAGCTGCTGGATGGGATGAAAGCAAGGCCTCACTGAAACCAGATGCTGCCTCTCTGAAAAGCTTTCAGCAATAAATAATATCGTATATACTTTGTTCCTGGCAGCGAGTACTGAACTGTTATAACCCCCTGTTTTCACTTGCTTCTAAATTTCTGGAAATTTCTCCTTTGGGCTTGAATTTTTCCATGCTTGTCCTCAGCCCAAAGCTTTTTGGAAAGTTTAATCAAAGTTTTACTTAGCTGTTTTTCCTGAATGATGGGAGAATAAGGGCCATGCATTGTTTTTCAGTTCATAAAATAAATTTTAGTTTTTTCCTAGTATATCAGATAAATAGCTGAGTTGCAACATTTAAGCTGTAAAAAAAAAATCATGCTAAAGAATGCCTGCAGAAGACAGTTTTATGTTGCTGAGTGTATCCTGTCTCTAAACAAGACCACACACAATGAGGATGCATATAAGAAGCTCTAGTCTAGTTTTAAAGATGGCTGAAGAGGACGATTCCACATATTCTCTCAGTAAACCATTCTCAGTTACCAAGAGGCAGCTTCAGCTACCATCAGTTATCATGTTTCCTGACCGCCTGCTCTCTGACTCCAGACCTGATTCCTAAAAAGACTTCATGATTATGTGTTGGCATTGACCCCTTGTCTACATTTGGAATAAGTTGACCGTGTCTTTCAGAAGGTCTTCAAAAAAGCCTTTTATGATCCATAAACTGCATAATGAATTTCTTCATAGCACTTATAACATAATTACGTGCCTGTGTGATGACTTTAGTCGGCTTCCCATGAGACCATTACAGCAGGACGTGTGTCTGTTTTAGCCATTATTGTCTCTGTGGCACTTAGCTTCGTGCTGAGCACGTAGTAGGAACTAATTGCTGAATAAATTAAAAGACCCTGAGTACAGTGTTCTTGTTGGAATAGGTTCACAGATTTGTCCGCTTGGGCATATATTCAGCAAGCCTCATCAAGTGTCTGTTTTATGCCATGCATTGCTGGGAATCTTCCCCTTGGCAGATAGTGTGGAAGTTCTTGAGGATTTATACTTATACATCAAAGCAAAACCATCACATTATTTAGGTACCATTACAATACATATACTTGAAATATTGAGCTAATAAAACCAATCAAGGAGAATTTGTCACTTATTGGGCATTTATTGTGTGCCTGGTAATAAAAAGAGAACGATTAGTAAGGCACAGTCTTCGCCAGGAAGTCACTTATAGGTTAACAGTGGCAAGAAAACAAATTCTGAAATTACTATTGTTCAATACAGAATATAATAGTCAGGTGGGAGTTAAAAGCAATTGATAGTACTGTACCACAAGATACCTTGTGATCTTGTGCAAAACTCTTGAAAAATCAGGAAAAGCATCATGACATTCCCTTATGGTCAGAGGTCCCATGAAAATAGTCCGTTGGTTGCAGTTCCTCTCATAACCATATCCTGCACTCCTCAACGCCACTAGCCATGCCCGATCAACTCGCATGTTCTCGCTCTGTCTTTCTGTCCGTCTTCAACCCTGAAAAACTAGTCAAATCTATTAGTTCTAGAAGATAAACTGGAATGAAACTCAAGCCTTTGACATCCAGGTTGTAAGGGTCATTATTTTGTACATGAGACCCTAAGACCTCTTTCTGCTTGTGCAAGCATGGGTATGTTTTTGTCCCTAGATTTCTTTGTTTCATCCCATAAGTGTGTGAAATCGTGGGTTATAGAGTTGAAGAAAAATGGCTCACTGATCTCCAGCTACCCTGACTTTCCTTCTGTCTCTTAACCCACCAAGCTATCTCCTTGTCTGGAGTACTTCGCCCTCAGATTTTGCATCATTGGCTCTTCTTGCCATTCAGGCCTCAGTTCAACTGAAGGGTCTCGGTGGCCCCAATTACACGAGTAACCCCCTCATTTCATCACTCTACCATGTCACCCTGTTGTGCTTTCTTTATATCATTTATCCCATCTGTTAGTTTATTTTTCACTCATTTGCTTACTTTTTATTGTCAGTTTTCTTCAACTAGAATGTCAGTTTCAGGAAATAAGAGAGATCTTTACCAGTCTCTTATTTTATGGAAATAAATGCCCAGGAAAGTGCCTGGCATATGATTAGTGTTCAAACATGCTTACTGAATGACGGATTAAATGTGTGGATGGTGAGAGGCTGAGGGAAACATTCAAGAGTCCTATTCTGCTCTTTGCCTGAAGAAAACCTTTGCAAGGACATCAGCTGTTCTGGAGGTGCCTTTTCCTTGGCTCTAGCCCAAACCTCCTCTCTACTTGTACAGCAGTGGGCACTAGGAACATACACATCCATGCTTTTCAGATTAAAGGACAGTGTCTTGGATTCAGGCTCCATTTAGTCTATACTGTGAAGCTACGGTTGCTGAGGCCAGTATCTAAGGATTTAATCCATATTTATTCTTAGCCTTCCAGGCATCTGATGAACTGGATTTGAAGGTATAATTTAGAATGTTGCTTTAGGTTTATAGGCTATTTATGCTATAGATCTTCTCTGAAACTTTTCCAACACCTTCAAACAGCTTTAAAATTTCTCTTACAAATGATTTTCATCTTCTTGTCTAATTAGAGCTTGTCTAATTATAAAGGAAATCACCGAAGACACTGGCACGTATTTTTCATGTTACTTAGGCTGATTTTTTTTAAAATTTATTTGTTTGTTTGTTTGTTTACTTTTGCTTCGCTGGGAAAACCTGTTAATAAAGGAAAAGAAAAAATTAACTTCTCTTTTTTAGAAGAGAAGATGTTACTTAGGTTGAGAGTTCTAATTACATAAAATATATTTCTCTAGTTCTTAGCCATATGAAAAATAGAGCTAATACACAATTTGGGGAAATGGTTTGGGGTGAAAATTTTTGGCATGTTCATGAGTTCTCTCAGCTATTTAAAAATAATTTTGAAAGATTTATTTGTATTGTCCAAATGAAAGATTTTGGCCAAAAGGAAAGGTTAAAGTCATGGTTTTTCTCAGCTTGACTTTTTGGGCGTTATAAATTTATAAGCAGAATTTTTTGAAGGGGGAGCATAGATAGGACCTTTGGCCAAAATAAATGCTCCATTGTTTGATAGTTTTGTATTGTACACAGGAAAACATCCCTATCATTTTTCTATTACGGGGACACAGATTACCAGATTTGCAAGAAAAATCCAGTGGTTGATTGAGCCACTATGTATGTAAAGGGTGGTGCACGTTGACTGCCAAATTTCTGTCAACACATGAAAAAAAATTATATATCAAAAAAATTCTTTTTGCTCCTCCATGCTCATCCATTATGTAAGAAGTTTATGCATGTTAGTAGTTACCAGAAGAAATGGCACAGATAGTTTTCATTTTCAGCAGTCTGTTGAAATATCTTGATCAAAGATATTTTCTATTTTAAGCTTAAAAATGACAGTGCAAGTATAGAGAAATTGAGTTTTAGTAGATTGGTCTTCTCATCATTTTACTACTTATTTTTTTACCCTGGCAACAATATTAGCTATAGCGATCAACATAAAACTGCTAAATATAAAAATATTTTTCTCTGATCTTAAAATGGCAGGTCAACAAGCCCTCACTGCTACTCCCAGCTCATCCTGAAAAAGAGATTAGTGTTTAATCATTACTGCTTTTTGCTGCCAAGGTGGGTTGGCATCATGGTTGCTGGTTGGGCAATTTTTCTCACTCCAAATGTTATTTCTCTCTTTATAAGAAAGAGTATCAAAACCCAAAGATCATGCACCTTGTGGTGAGAGGGTTGGCTATGTTTTTATTCAACTAAGTCTTGTTTACTGGAGGAGAAAAACATTTTATCAGGGCCTATAATTTTCCAGGCATTATGCAAAATAATAGAGGAGGCAAAGATGAGGTCTTGCTTCTAAAGTTTTATATCTGTTTCCCTTTAGCACTGGGGAATGAGAAGGCAGAGCTGAAAAGGTCTGGAAAATTTTAAAATTTATTTTGTTTTGTAAACCACATGATCACATTTATCGGGCACCATTTCCAATATTAAACGGTGTCAGTTTAACACTAAAAATATTTTTTTAGCCTCTCCTATCTTATGGGAATTTATAGTTTGGAAAAGAGAAGACAACTTATGCCTCATTGTCATAGATATACTGTGATAGACTGAGGAAGAGAGTGCCAGAGTGAGTAAAATGGAGTTTCAGAGCACAGAAAAGTTCCACCGGCTTCAGGGGTCTGAGGAAAACTTTCAGAAGGAAGAGCCGAGGGGCGGGGCGGTGAACCTGGAAAGTTTGATAGGTCTTAGAAGATGAAAAGAGCTGAAGTGTGGAGAGAAGGAAAAATAGAGGGTGCTCCAGGTAGTATTGAACATATCGAGTAAAAAATTGGGTCTATCCATGTAGCAAATTGAATGAAGGTGAGTGTAGAAGGGAAAGTAGCTTGAAAGGTAGACCAGGACCAGTTTGGATGGGCCTTAATTTCCAGCTAAGGACTCAGGGTCCTAAGCCATGAAAAGTCGGTAAAAAACAATAAACAAGAAAATGTCAGAGCCTGACTTTTGATTCCTGGCAGCAAAGTACATGATGGGTTGGAGACAGAAGAGTTAGAAAACAGGGAGACCAATGAGGACTGTGTTGTAATAGTCCCTAAAATGAACAAAGAAAAAGATGCCATCTTGTATATGATGGCAACAAAACCTCTTCACAGATTAGTGTCTTTCAAAGGCGTAGTAACTCTTTAGAATGCAAATGAAGTGGAACAACTTAATGGAGTTTCATTGTAATGGCATTTAATCTGGATTGTTCAACTGTAGAACTAGGAACAAAATCTAATGACGTTACAGATCAGAGTCAGCAGATATATACTATAAGACATATGTATTCAGTTATATACATCAATACTAATCCCCTTTTACTTGTTAAAATTCTGACCATCTCATTATTATCTGTGACATTAAAGCCAGCAGGGCTGTGTGCCTTGACTCTCAGTAAAGGCTGCTTTGGCCATTCCCCGTTGTCCTGTAGTGACGCAGACAGACATCCGAGTCCTGAAGGTAAATCTGTCCAGCCAATGTTGAGTGTGACAGCCCATATGAATGGTGATATGCCACACTGTGTAACCGAAGTCCACTCTCAGGGACACAGCTTTACTCTTGGGTGGGTCACTTGGTTCCTGCTCAGTTGAGTCATCAGTAGGTTTTAGATTTCCAATGGAAATATTCTACTTGTCTACAGTGAGTTATGAAGTATATTCACTCTTGTCATCTCTTCCATCCCTAAGATATAGGATCTGTTACTTTTCCTAGATCTATGATTTTTTAAATATTCCATTAACTAAAAATGGAGCCAAAATTTATTCTCATGACCCAAAGGAAAATGAACAAATAGAGGGACTCTTCAGTCCATCTTCCCTAACTTTATTACACTGGCTCCATCTTCTTCACCTAAAACAAGCTAAAAGGTAGAATTAGCACTAAAGAGAGAGGGAACATGCTCACTTTCAAATACTGGCTAAAACCTATAACGCAAATTAAAATTCCGATAGAAGAAGACAGGTTGTCATTTGGCTGTTCAGTTTTAGAAATGTTAACTGACAAAATTATAAAATTTTAAATATTGTTTTAAATTTTTTTTTAAATCCAAGCCTTATGAGGAAGACTCAGACAAACATTTGTGAATGAGTGAGAGCACTTACCCTTGAAATTGTCATGGAATAAGTGTCCATCCTGTCTTACAAAGTAATTCACATTGCCAATTTAGTTAAAAGGTCAAGATGAGCCATGGATGTAACTCAAAGTGGCAACTATGATGTCCTTACCTATTGCCTACTTTGCCATTTTGCTCTAATGTGGGACCACGTTAGAACTCGAAGAATAAAAAGCCTTTACTTTTTCAGGGGAAAAAATTGGAAGGACTTTTAAATTTTCTAGATACTGGTGCAACTCAGTCGTGGCTATGGAAATTACTACTAGCACCAAATCTTGTATTAACATGTAAGGTGTGCCAGTTTTGCACAAGCTGTGTCATATGCAGAGATAGATTGTTGGCACAAACTGAGTGACTCATTCTTTTTGTTTTTCACCTTTTTCAATGAGGATAGCTAAATAGATGATTTCTATATAAGCAGTTGCTCTGATCAATTCTTTGGAAAATATTTGTGAAGGATATTACTATGAGACATGCAGAATAAATATATACAGGAACAACTTCTGCATACATCCATTGAGATATAAATGGAAGCCTATTGTAATAATTATATTATTTCTTAAAAGTTAAATCCATTTTATTTAAACCATTGATTCTATGTCGAAGGAATTCTTGGTCCAGCTTACCAAGGTCTTGTTGTTGTATATGATTCCAGGGAGGGAGATGAGAACCATTTATTAATCATTGTGTCACCAAATCAGGTAGAGGTTTTTATTGGAGTACTTAGCACTCAAATTAACATGCTTCTTTAAGGCTGGTGACAGATACAGCATTTTCTTTTCTTTTCTTTTTTTTTTTTTTTTTTTTGCATTAATCAGACTATTGTCACCAGACTTCTGGGAAACCTTGTGACACCATCTGCCCTGTGTAATGTTACATGTGATTTGCTTTTCTTCTTGGAAGGTCCACTCTGTGGCTTTTCTCTGGAATCTATGAAGAAAATGTTCCTCAGCCTAGAAATGGGGATTGAGAAAGCTCCCCTTACTTGTCATACGACGCTAAGTATGGTGAGGGCCAACTGTTGAGCCATGAGGGTGGGTAGGGTAGATGTGGGGGTAACCATCATGGATTCAGCGACTACAACTCACTGGAGTAACCATTCAGCCCTCTCCTCTCAGTAATATCACAGAAGTAGATGCCCTACATATGGAAAGTCATGAATCTCTTTTATCTTTCCATCTTTATAAATTTTTATGGGCTTGTAATTGTTGACTCTTAACAGGGATATAAATGCAGAGCTCTCTGACTTATTTTTTAACGCACTAAGGATGCTACTATAAATTCCCATGTACCTGCCACTCAGACGAATATATCAAATGTAAACCTTCTTCCTATATGTGCTTCATACCTACTTGTAAAGAAACAGATTATCCAAACGTATTTGAAGTCCCCAGTTTTACCTTCCCTAGTCTCAGCCTGCTCTTGGCCACCCCAGAGGAAACAACTGTTATGTACTGGCATTTGTAGAGTACTGTTTTTATACTTTTATATTTTACTGAGTATATGAAGCATGCTTATTAATTGCTGTATATTACTCCATTTTATGAAAATATCACAATTTATCCATTTGAATGGATTCAATTGTTTTACTAAAGCAAGTTATACTGAAATAAATATTCATATATATTTTCCTTAGGACACATATGACAGTTTTTCTGGAGTATATATTAATAGACTTGCTCCGTCAGAGGATATGTGCATTTTTCTTTCTGTTGGATATTGCCAAATTGCTCTCCAAAATGCTCATACCAATTTACACTGCTACCAGTAATGTGTGAGAACCTTCACTTCCCCAGGTCCTTGTAAATACTTCATCATTAGATTTAATTATTTGTGAGTTGATGGATATAAATCACTATCTCATGGTTTTAATTTGTATTACTCTATTTATAAAATTCAACATCATTTTTAAAGAGCCATTAAGTTTTCCTCTTCTCTCAATTATCCGTTTTCACTCTAGTCATTCTTTTATTGTCTATTCTTTTTATTGATTTATAGAAACATATGGGTGTATATATATGTATGTGTATAATTCTAATGTATATATACCTTAATATACGTTTATAGTTCTTATATATAGATCTAATCCTTAATTTGTTTCATGTGGTAAAATTTCTGCCTCTCATCTGTTGAGTGCATTTTAATTTTTTATGTCATCTTTTAACAAGATAATTTTTAAATTTTTAGATAGTTAAATTCCTTCTATTATTCTGCCTTTTGTGCTTTGCTTAAAAAATTATTTTCTCCTCCATGATTATATATAAACTCCTCCTATACTATAAATTGTTTTAATTCCTTCTGAAAGTTTTGCTTTAAATATGTAGACTTTGAATTTATGTGGAGTTAATTTATTTGTAAGCATGGATTATTTTTTTTCATATGAAATACTAGTTGTCCCAACACCATTTACTGAATAGACCCATTCTTTGTCTGTTGTTTATAATGCCTTCTCTGTTGTATACTCAAATCCCATATATGCTTTGGACTTTTCTAGGCTTTTTTGTTGTCGTTGTTGTTGATCTCAATTTTCCTGTCCTTACAAGGTATCATACCATGTAAATAGTGTCCTTTATAATACATATTTTTATCCCATACTGCGTAATAGTGCGACTGCTTCAAAAATTATAGGTTTTTGAGTGACATATTTTTGTCAGATTAGGAAAACTGCTCTCAATTTCTAGTTCATTAAGAATTTATCATAAATAAATGTTAAATTTTAAAGTATTCTTCTTCATGTTAGAATAACCATTTGATTGCCTTTTTAAAATTATTAATGCAGTAGATTATATTGATAGCTCTTTCTGGTATTGAACTATCCTTATATTCCTGGTCTGACTCTTACCTGAACAGGGGGTTTTATTGTGTTATTTTTTGGTTTTGTTTTTGGTTTTGTTTTCAGAAAGTCTTAAAACATAATTTGGTAGACTTGCTTTCTATAAATATTGATTTAAATAATTATTTTTTCAGAAATGTTTCTTTGACAAGCTAAAATTGTAAAAGTTTTCCTTTAACTTTAATTTCAAATATAGGAATTCTTAGGTAATTACCTAAGAATTCCTATATTTGAAATTATAGGAATTCCATTTTCTACCTATCAGAATGAAAACATCCACAGAACATAAGCCTAAAAAATATCCTTTTCCTATTTGTAAACTATATAAGGTCTGTCACTTTTCAAAGAGTTATGATCAAGTTCAGCTTCCCTCTTCCTTCCTAGGCTCTAAGGTAGGGTGTGACCTCCTCAGTCCTCCCTGGTGTGGGTCTCCCCAACCCCACTGATTCTTATGGTGGCAAAGCCTGCAACAATCACATTGTCAGTGCTTGCCCCATGCTCATATGCTCATGCACCCCTGAGTCAGGCTGCTCACTTCCATATCAAGCAACATTAGGTTGCCATTTCACATGCATTATCTATACTTCTCCCAAACAAAGCAGGAAATGTAGTACATTTTAGTTGTTCTTTGAGATCATCTTACCTATTTTCCTTACTTTTATTGTATAAGATTTACTTTAACTTCTTGATCAACAGAAAGTATGGTCCATAACTGGAGTGGTTGAAAGAGAACCTTTTTTTTTTTTTTTTAAGAGGCAAGAATTTCAGCATGTCGTTAAGATAATTCCTTTCTTTTTGCAAAAACAGCTCCTTTATTCCTTATTTAAACTACAATCTTTAGGTAGTAAATTCCCAGTTCTTATATGCCCCCTCAACACACAAAATACTTAGTGATAGTTTAACTAAATATCAAATTTTGAATGGGTGATTATTTCTCTAACACTTCAGAGGTTTTCATTTGTGTCCTGGCGTCTGTTATTGCTGAGGAAAAATTTTCTACTGATCCATTTCCAAAATTGACTCTTTTCAGTTGAACTAAATGCTCTCTTTCTGGAACTCCCATCATATATGTGTTGGAACTTCTCAATCTGCCTTCCATGGTTCCTAATTATTCTTTCACATTCTCCAGTACTATTTTCTTAATTACAAAAAAAATAAACCCACCATTGCATAATTTGGCACAGAGAAGAAACTTCAAAGTGTAAACTTGTGGTGCTATATGGACAGCACTTCTGACATTGGTTATTTTTAAAAAATATTTTTAAGGCTGATATACCTTGTCAGAAAGTTGATCTCAAAATAAAGTGAAGAATAAAAGCCTAAAGGTAGCCTTATATCAGCCTAGCAAAATCAAGCTGGTTAAAATGCTCCCTTCCATTTTATCTTCCTGCTATACCACCATCCCTAGAGAATAATGAGGGAGCTTTCCTTAAAGAGAAGTGTGTGAAAAAGCAGTGAGAAAAAGGTAGGAGCTTCAACAAAGGAACTCAACAAAAAGTGGGAGGGCATACATAGGTGATTGCATTAAATGTTTCTAAGAATTAGACTCACTAATTCTCAAATAAATATAAATTTAAAAAATGGAAGATCATTTTTACCCTTTGAATTAGCAATGATGGAAAAAAAGAAAATTCGTGCTGACAGTTGAAGTTCTCTGCTGGTCTGGTCTAAGTTAGGACAATTTGAAAGTAATTGATTGATAACTATCAAAAATTTCACGAATGTTTCACACGGCAACATCACTTCTGGGAATCAAACATTAGGCAATAAATGAAAATACAGGCCAAATCTCCTTGTCTCCAAGAAATGTTTACTATGTCATTATTTATAATATTGAAAAACTAGAAGCAGGCTATATCAGTGGCCTACAAACTTTTAAGTGCTGTCTATAGTAAGAAAATATTGGGTCTGCGTAGTGAGCCAACAGATATACACACGCATTAAAAAGGCCCTAAATACCATCACACTGGGGATTAAGTCTCAATATATGAATAGGAAGGGGGCACAAACATTCAGTCCATACTACTGCTTCATTTATTTAAACAAGTTTGAAAAGTACTGAACTGAATGGCCAGTAATGTATCCATTAAATTTTATATTCACGGTTTTTGTTTTTATTTTTTATTTTTTGGGGGGCGGGGGGTGGTGTAGTATACATTATGTTGCTTTAACCAGCAAAGAAGAGAGGATTTTTATATAACTCCATATAATGGGGATTTATTGCAGTGATCTCAGATCTGTGTTGCTGTCCACAGCTATTCTCATGTATCTCTCAATACATCATGGGTCCTTCATAGATTCTTTTATGATGTCCTCAAGCTCCCTCTCCTCTCACCTGCAACTTCTCACAGCTGATAAAATCTGCCTGGGTCACCCGACACATTTAATTTCAACTATTTTCCATTGGTTAGCCATTGGTATTAGGACTTCGTTCTTAGCCGAGCTAGTTTGATTTCATTTGAACCAACAAAGAATTACTAAAAGCTGCTTTTTCCTAGAAAAAGTGGCAACTAATTGGCAGTTACTTAACAGATGCTAACGTTAAATGCAAAATGAAAAATCAAAAACAAAAAAAGACAGCTTTTTGCATGGGGTCTGTTTGAACTTTCTTTAGAAATTTTATTAGAAAGAGAGTGACATGAAAGGAATCTAGCATTTATTTTGCATTATATTAATATATCTACCAAATTCCTTCATAAGCAAGTATTGTGCATTTATAATCAGAAAAAAATTCAAAATTGGCTGTGGAAAAAACTATCATTTTGAAAACCAACATCATATGTTTCTACTCTTAATTTAGCTCATTTTCTTGGTATAAATATGAAGTGTCTATGAATAAAATTCTTTTTGAAGCAGAAAGCCTCATGTTTGTCCTACTAATACTATTTCAGAATACGTTCCTCAGTGTATAATTTTAGGGGGCTGGGTACAAAAGCCTGGAAAGATATAACTCAGTAATAGGCCAGCTCCTTTTCCTGTGGTCCTATACTTCCCTGCTCTCTTTATATAACCATTATTTATTGCCTGTCTTTATTTACTTGATAAATCCCCTAATAACCTGAGGTTTGGAAATTTGATTTGAGATAAGGTAGAGGCAGAGTATTTCCTGTTTTCTTATTAGACCAAAATAATATTTCATTTTTGTGGGCCTTAATAATTCCCCAAATAAAGCTATTCATAAGTTCTAAAGTTCCAATTACTTCTGGTTCCAGAACACTGAAAGGAGTCATAACTCTGTTAGAAAAGGTAGGACTATCTCTTACAGTTTATAAAAAAAGCCACATTAGAATGTCACACGTTCAGGTAAATTTTCTTTCTTTATAGGAGTTGAGAATAAAATTTCAGCTTATATTTTTATACAAGTTCTGTATATTTATTCTTTCTCACTACTCTTTAAAAAGTTAATTCAGGAAAAGATCTTTTCTTTCAAGGATAAGCTAGAAAGATCTGGGCTGGCTGGTCACAAAACTGCTGGCTACTTGGTCCTTTGCCCATGTTTAACCCCTCATTATCTGGGATCCTACTTCATGGTGAGTTTCAGAAGTGTTCCACGGATCTGGGTAGCTCTCATCCGTGTGTTTGGTGATCTGTTCCACCAACATCCAAGCCAGCAGGAGTGGAGAAGGAGAAGTGGAAGGGATGTGCATTTCCCTGAAACATGTAAGTGCCACTTCTGCTCACATCCTGCTCACCAGGACTGAGCCATGTGACCGCAGTTAGCTGCTAAGTTGGCTATGAAGTGTAACTTCTCACTGGCTTCTATTACTAATTGAAAGTGAGAGAGTGAATATTGGGAGACAACTAGTAAATAGTAGATCACGTTATAGGTTGTGGTTTTAATCCTGTGAACGAGGAACGTCGTTTCAGTGTTTTATTAAGAGGGATGTCGTGATCATAAATGTGTTTCAGGAGATAATTTTTCTGTGGAAATGGATTGAAGAGAGAGCCCGAGTGGGTGTCAGGATGCCATTCCAAAGTCTAGTTGAGAGATGGTGGCTGGGACCTGAGCAATAACAGCAGAGAGGATAAAAGGGATAGAAAGAAATAAAAAGATACTGAACAGGTAACACTGACAGCTGAAATGAGAGCAGAAGAGGTAGAGAAGATGTCCAGATAACTCCTAGGTTTCTGGCTTATGTTGCAAACACTGGAAGAAGGCCAGATTCAGGGAGGGGGTTGTTAACAGACCCCAGAGTTTAGCTTTGAAAATGTCCTTTAGAGGCATCTGTCAGACACACAGTTCCTACACATCCAAACTATGATTTTAAAATAAATTAACCACCAATTCACAATCAGCTGAGAGTCTCATATCTAGTCATTATTAACAATCTATTCAAACGAATGTTCCCCTGTGAGGGTTTCTTATAGCGAAGGGCTTTGTATGTCTCCCATGTCACAGAATGGTTTATCACATGCAAACAGAGGAAAGCCAGCCAAGCAGAGGGAGTCTTTTAACCAGCAAAGGCCTTGCTAATTCTGTCTGTGGTCATAGGTCATGAACAGTCTTCTCGTGTTGATAGTGTGGACAGGACTGATGGTCACACAGGAATATTAGCCGCAGAGACTTGCTTGTGCAGCGGCTCTGCCCACATTCAATGCTGAGAATTGTCATGATTGTTCTAACCACACGAGGAGCTCCAAGAAATATGGCGAAGCTCCAGAGCTAAAAGGCAATTGTTTTGTGTCTTGTGTTGCTTGTGCACAGAATTCATTAAATGTTTAGTGTTTTGCACCTTTTTAGTTGGCTCGTGAATTTTTTTTTTTTAGAAAGACCTTCCCTCTATTACAAGTTAATTAAAAAGAAACAAAACCACTTCATCTAAGTGCTGTGTCCTCCTGCTCAATGGACCAAAATGTCCTACAATTAATGTGTAGGTAGTACTAGCGATTTTCTAGTCAACTGCTTTGCACCACTGATACCATGGTTAAACATATGCAATTAATATATTAGGATTTCCAGTGGGCACTAATGTTTTGGAATTCATTCATTATCCTTCATTTAACAAACAAGGTGCTGCCTTCTGGCCACTTGGGGTACTCCAGAAAGATACCAGTGAACACAATGAATGGACGTCTCTGCCCTCGGGGAGCTCTCGTTCATACACTCCTTAGAGAAGCCATGAAATTAGATTCAGCTAAATCCATTACTCTCTTCAACCCATCCAAATTGTAGTGTTTGTCACATTGTAATGCTTGGCCTTCTCAGTGGTCTAGCTGGCTCTATTGCGATGGGTCTCCAGCCCAGGCTTGGCCTTCACTTCAGTTGGCAGAACCCTAAGAAGCACTGGGCAAAGGTCGGGGGTTTTGCTTTATGAGGCAATGGGCTATGTGCTTTCATTTACTCTTCTTGTACCAAGGCCTGTGTGTGTATGTGTGTGTGTGTGTGTGTGTGTGTGTGTCTGTGTGTCTGTGTGTGTGTGTGAGAAAGAGAGAGAGAGAGAGAGAGAGAGAGAGATTGGGAAACGGGCAGGAAAGGAGGAAGGAAAAACGAGGGAGGGCGAGAGAATGTAATTGATTTGGAGAGGATTTTGCAAAGGTTTATATATGAAAGCAGCAAGACTGAAAAGCTAGAGATTAAGACATCCCAAGTGGAGACCAAGAAACTTTCACCATATTCTACCTTCGACCCCATCCTCTGTGCCAGATTTTAACCAAATTAATGCAATGTGATTTGCTTGCATGCAGACTGAATGAAAAAGGAAATTTAAAAAGTTCTTGCCATAAAGCCTAGAGGAAACCCTATGAAAATCCAGTCTCTATTTCAGGAAAATCTGCCGGACTATCGGTTAGTATTCCCTTCTTGTTAACTTTGATTGAAAGGCTGGTAGTCAGGTCTCTTTTTTAAACTTGAATTGCATGTTGTAGGTGTAAATCTCCCACGTGGCTTAGGCCGATTGTTTTTCTTGTCCTCCCACCTCATTCTTCCCTCTTCTGGCTTAATTTCTTCTTGCTCTCTCTTTCTTCTCCTTCCTTGCTCTTCTCCTTGAGACCCTCAGCAAAATGTCATTTTCTTGTCTTGGAGTTTATAAAATATTCTCATTAGGCAAAGCCCCAGACTGCCTTCCTCCTCGTCTGATCATCATTAAGATATAATATGGGCTTCCGAAGTTCATTCTCTGAATCGATGAGTGAAGAAGCATAAGCTGTATGTGCTGCATGTGTGTGGGGTTGGGGGTCGGGGGAGGGGGGGTTGGTGGCTGTAAGTTTTCTGAGCATTTAAGGAATTGGTACAGTCGACCAATCTCTTTTGAGACAGTCAGCAGAGATTATAATTTGCACTCAGGAAACACTTCAGAGTTTTAATTTCAGTCGATGTTTTACATTTCGACCGTCAGTTTATATTTTAGAAGAGTATTGTAAAAAAGAAGTGACACCACAATTGCATGTTTATTTTGCATTTCTTCCAGGATTTCTAAAGTCTTAGGGGTGATTAGCACTTTGAAGAAAAAGAAAATGAGACTCTTTTTATGCTTCTAGCCATACCTCTTTGCTGATTTTCTGCAATAGTTTGGGCTCCTTGCTGTGCGCCTGATTAAAACCGTCCCATCACACCTGACGTAACGGGAAACGGCACTTATTCCATTTCATTGAAAAGCATTCAGATGAACTTCCAACAGAAGGACATACTCCCACTTCCTCAAAATATCTATTTTGAAATAGCATCAGGGGTCTCTGTTTATTCCGTCAACAATTTATGTAAAACTGAGTGTGGCAGGCACTGTGCGAGGTAGTGGGGGATACAAAGATGACTTTTAGGAGAAAGATAAGAAAACCACGGATATCTCTTTCGGTGCTATGACCGAGGTCTTTCAAGGCTGTTAGGGAAGCCGAGAGGACGGGCGCCTAATTTCACCTAGAGGGGAGCGGGGATGTTGCTAGAAATTCGTCTAAGTTGGAGTTGCCTTGAGCCAAGGTTTGGGGGGATGAGTAGCAGAGATAGGTGAAGTGGGAAGAGGAGAGGGGTGGCTAGAGGTGTGAAAAGCTTGACACCTTCTGAGAAGACTCCTCCACAGACAGAGGAAATGGGAGGTTTGGGGAATTGGTGGAAGATGGCAATGGGAAGGTGGAAAGAGGCCAGATCAGATCACACAGGACTGATGTACCTTTCTAAGTTTATCATTTGTACTGGAGAGTTTAAAGCAGAGGCTGCTGATATACAGTTTTATAAAAATCACTGTGGCGTCACTGTGAATAGATTTTTGCAAGGTTCTAATCAGGATTATTTTCAGAAATTGAGGCTCAGCTTGGTCCAGACGTGAGGGCTGGGTGTGAGTAAACTTTTCTGGATTACTCAGGGGCATTTTGCCTGCCTCAAACAAGGTGGCAAGGGGGACTCAGCTCTTGGGCAAGTGGCTGGGCAGCTGGGGCAGCCAGAAGAGCCTGGGTCCCCTATGCCCAAACTTGTTATAAGTTGTTTGTACTAAACACCTAATGATAAATGGTGTTATGCGTGACAGCACGTGTGTGCTTGAGGGTAGGTGTTGCTTTTTTGCTTCTTGAAGTGCTCCCTGAAAATAGAGTGGCAGGTTGAAGACAGTGTGGAATTCTGAAAAAACCCACTGGCCAGCGTTGGGAGACCTGGGTGTTGCTCCCAGCTTAGCTGTAACCAGTAGTGGGGTCTTATGCACCCCGCTTCATCTCTCTGGGCTTTGCTGACCTCATCTGCTAACAGACACCTCTGGACTAACATGGTCCTTAGGGCCCTGTTCAGCGCCCAGATTTTCACTGTGATTCTGGCTTCCCTGATGGCCTCCCCTGACTCTGATCATCACTAATCCAGGACATCCTGATTAATAGAGAAACTAGGAAAGCCATTTACCTTTAAACTAGATGTTGTTTAAGCATTATAATTTAGTGAACATGGGGAAAAACTTGCAAAAGAAAAATGGCAATTCATGTTCTGTCCTGTGCTGATGATAAATGAGAAGCAGAAAGTCACCTGTGTACATCTTTCTTTCTTTCTTTTTTTTTTTCTCTCTCTAAACTTGCTGCTTGTCCTTCTTGCAAAAGTAGAGAGGAGATTGGATGGGACTTCTGAGGGGACTGAGGAGGAGGCACTGATAGGGAAGGCTGACTTATCGGAAGCTGACCTCTGCCAGCTTCCAAAGGATTCAGCCCTAGGCCTATCCCCTAACCTCCAAATTACCTTCTACTCTCTTTTAACCAAACTAACTTCTCCTAAAGATCCAGAAACAATAGCTAGATGATGTTGTGGATATTCCTGGAGTAGGGGGACTACTAGTGCTTCTGGCCTACCTTATGCGCACCAACAACCCTCCCCCCCCCCACCACACACACACACGTGGAGTACGTAGAACTCATACCTCTTCACTCATCAAATCTCACGAGGCACTTTGGTGGTGAGGTCGAGTATAAATAGATGGATTGGGTCTGTGTCTTGCCCTGAGAACTCTACAGACAGCAGCCGGCACTGAGGACCCATTTGTTCCGTAAACGAGTTCATCATCTTGTGACTTTTGTTCTGTGGCACATTTTATATTAGAGATTTAAAGAAATCAGTGTGGAGGCACAGAGGTGTGAGCAATTAAGTTTCAGGAGCGTGCGGAAGACTTCGTGGAGGTGGTGATGTTGAAGCGTAATTTTGAAGACTAAAGGGATTTGTGTTTTGTCTGGTAGAAGCCTTTAAAGTGAAGAAAGAGACCATGAAAGAGGCCCATTCAAGTCTCAAAAAGTGCAGAGGCAGTGGGCTAGGGTTGCGGTAGGGAGCTATATTCCAGAGAAAATTCTGAGGTGGAACCACAAGTAGTCTAAAGTGTAAGGTGTTTTTTAATCATTTTTCAGTTTGATGGGAAGATGAATGTTTTATTACATTTTGTTCTACAAGATGTGAAAGAACTGATTTCACTCAACGGATTGCAACGAAAAAACATTTTAAGTGTCTGTTCCTTTGACTTCTCGATAGGTGGATAGTCTCAAATCAATAGTGGTTCAGGGTTTGGCTCAGCGTGCTCATTCCTGCCCTCATCTGCCAGCTGACTGATTTAGGAGAAACATGGCCAGGTCACCAAATTACAGTTTCCTGAGTTATGCTGTGAAGGCCCCATAGGGTGGTAAACATAAGGATCCCGGGAACTGGAGGTTTAATTTGGAAGCCCTGAAAACAGGCTCTCCTGAGCCAAGATGCTGGATTTACAAGGACATGTTATATAGACTGTCCCCTTTCATGCCACTTTTTGTTTTTTCCCCCATAAATACATACTCCTTGTCCTTATCTTCCCCCTACCCTAGTCTGTCATAGATTTTGACCTTGGCTTTAATTTACCTTTCAATTGACACTTCATCTCTTTTTAAATTTCCTGATTAGACTTGAGATTAAGATGATTTAGACAGGCTCTCTCTGGCTTTCTCACTTTCCCTGGGATCATTTCATGCCCAGATTTACGTGTTCAAATAATAAATGACCCATCCAATGACCCAGAGGTGATCAGACTCTAGGGGCCCGATTTATATTTGCCAATTTCAAGAGATGGTTCGGTATACCAGAATGTCAATATATTTGTTTATTCTCCATTTCCACTGTCAAGCAGTTTCATTTCATCTTGGTTTTGTTTTAGTTTTCCAGAAAGATAGCAAACCCAGAAGACAAGACAAGAATCAGAAAGTCGTTTGGCATTCGTAGAGTTGAATGACTTCAGGGAAGCCCCACCAAACTCTGAGGGACTATTATGCCTGTTTCTGTATTGGGACGTTCTTGTTGGCTGGTCAAAGCACCCTTAGCCAGAGGTAGATGGAGGAGACAAAGCCATAAATTATTTACTATCTAATTTTTTTCAGCATTCTTCATTTATCATTAATTGATTGGACTAGATTATCTCTAAAGTCACTTCTGCCTCCAAATTTCTATGCTCTTCAAAAAAGCCCCTCTCCTGATAGATATGTTTCAGTGGGGACTGGATGATTATCTTCATGACTGATGTTTAGGAAGTCAACTTTGGACTCTAAAGGACTTTTAGAAACTGTATTCATTTTCTATTTCTTCCATAACAAATTATAAACAGTGGCTCATAACAATTCCCGTTTATTATCTCCTAGTTCTTTAGATGAGAGGTCTGGGCACAGCTGACTCAACTGGATTCTCTGCTTAGAGTTCACAAGGCTGAAATCAAAGTGTCATTAGGGCTGCATTATAGAGGCTCTGGGGATGAATCTGCTTTGGAGCTCATTCAGGTGGTTGACAGAATTCAGTTCCTTGCCATTGTAGGACTATCTTCCCCATTTCTTTGCTGGCTATCAGCTAGGAGCCAGTTTTTACTCCTGGAGGCTGCCTGCATTGCATCTCGTGTTTTCTATGTGGTCCCCTCAAGCAATAGCAGGTCAGACCTCTCTCCAATTTCTAATCTCTCTGACTTCCTCTTCTGCCATTCTCACTGACTGACTTCCTTGTTTGCTTTTATAAGCTAATATGATTACATTGGCTCATAGGATGATCCAGGATAATCTCCCTATTTTAAAATCAGTTGATTAGTAACCTTAATTACATCTGCAGAGTCCCTTCAGAGCAATACCTAGATTTGTGTTTGATCGAATAACCAGAGATGGTCATTTTGAGGGGACCGCTGTAGCATTCTGCCTACCCATCTCATCAGCAGCACTTTGAACTCATGTTTGTCATTACTTGAGTGATCATATCTACTGTATCTGTGGATGACTAATTACATCTACTTACATGTATTCTTTTTCTCTTTCATTTCATAGGACAATATTTTCTTAGCCTGTCTTCATATTTAGTACTTTAACCACTTAGCATAGCTGGTTCTCTAGTGCAAAGAGTCTATCTACAGGTTGGTTGAATGGGGAAGATTAATATTTTTCTTTCACTCCACTCAGCTGAGGAAGTTTTCCTTCGGCAGGTGAGCCCAGTTTTCACAAGCTTAAAAATCATAGCACATTTGGTTTATACTAGATCAGCGATTCTCAATTCTAGCCACATTTTAGAATCATATAACAAAAATTTTAAAGCGTCAGTACTCAGGCCCCACCCCGGAGATTCTGATTTATCTGTGGCAAAGCCAGGACACTTTTTTTTTAAATTTCCCCAGGTGGTTCTAATTTGCAGCCAATGCTGAGAACTATTATGTTCCATTCTGTTTTGGAGGTAAGGGGGAGGCTTAAGGTGAGAAATGATTCACTTGAAGTCTCATAACCAGTGACAAGTCTGGTGTTCTGTGCCAGTTCTGTGCCACAAACAAAAGGTTTATGGTGTAATTTATGGTGTAAAGTTCGGTGCTCAGTAATTAATTTTATGCAAAACGAGTGTTGAGAAGGTCTGGAACAACCTGCTTCTTGCTTCAGCAGCAACACTATTTATTCCTAAGACTTTAACAAACTATTAGACCATGCAAAATAACTTTAAAAAGCTCTTCTCAACAGCTTGGCCTGCTCGCGAGCACTAATAAGCACAGATACATTCTTCGGTAGCCAGGCAGCTGGCCTCATGGATGCCCGTAATCTCTCAGCGCTCCAGAGCCTCACAGCCCAGTGCGGTAGCCACTTAGCTGACTGTGGCTATTGAGAACTGGAAACGTGGCTAGCGCCAGTTGTGATGTGCCGTGAGTGTGAAACAGACACCAGACCCAAGACTCTGTATGAAAAAGAGTGCGGAATATCTCATTAATCTTTCCATAGCTATTACATGATGAAATGATATTTTGGGATATAGTGGGTCAAATAAATATATTATTAAAATTAATTTCACCTATTAGCTTTTTTTTTTAACATAGTTCCTAGGAAATTTAAAATTACATATGTGGCTGGCATTTATGGCTCACGTTATATTTCTGTGACACAGCATTGTTCCAGAGAGCATTTCCTGCTAAAGCTGTTAACCATGCATGGTCTAAGTCCAAGCTGTTACACCTCCCATGATCTTGAAGAGTGAAGTGATGTGTTATAACCTTCCTGGAGATAAGACGTGACATTGATCTACCCTGTGTTGGCCATCTCTCTGGCAGCCAGTCAGTCTGGCCAGATAGATTTCTTTCTATTTATACGTATAGGCTTGAAGGAGGTGGGGGATGCCCCTGTGTCACGGAAAGAACACGTGTCACGGAAAGAACACACGTCACAGCTCTTGAGTAATGCACTCGCAAGTAGACCAGGTACCCTGGGAGGCTCTAAGGCCCAGAGATGATGTTATGTCCCTTGAGCAATACTGTTCCTGAAGAAACAGCTGTGTCAGCATTTAAGAATTAATCACTGACCTTGCTAGCCCCAAGCACTGGAAATACCACGGGGTCTGCCGCTGTCCGCAATCCCATCCAAACTTCACTCTTTCTCTTTTGCTGTTGTTTTTCCTGCTGCACTGGTGCTGTGCACCAAGACATTCAGCACGGTCCTAATCCCTACCCAGAAATATTCTGTCTGAGGGATTCACTTAACCTCTCAAAGTTCCTCTAAACTTTCATTTTCTCAGTTTTAAAACTGAGGATCTCTCTTACAGGGTCTGTGTAAAAGCTGAATGAAATGAGGCACCTGGCACACTTATTCAGATTTTTGAGGGGGGCATCTACTCCGTGTGAGGCCCGAGGCCAGTGAGTGAGACACAGCCACTGCCCCCAGTTCTCTCGCAGCTGAAAGGGGACAGGAGCCTGGCAGCATCAGGACACGAGTCAGCCTCATGAATGGCAGTTTTCATTACATCGCACAAGGGGGGATTTAGTGTATCACACAGTCATGGCATGGTGTGCAGACGAGAGAACTGAAGCCCACTGGGATCGAATGACTGCTGGAGTCACCAAGTCAGGAAATGTGGGGCTGGCACCGGGGCCCAGGATCGCTGGCTCCTCTTCGAGCAGTGCTTTTCCCGGGAGATCCCCTTGCCTCACATTCGGTTTCCCAACTTGTTTACCTTAAAAAGAAAAATTTCACCATTTGGACCTGATGAAAGGAAAGGCGTTTCTCCCACTTTTTGCTCTGTGTGTTACCTGGGTGTGCTAGTACACTATGAGTTATTGTACTAATCATTGTCAGATTATAATCTCATCAAGATAATGAATGTTTCTTTTGAAGACTTTATTCTATGAAATATTGCCTTCAACAGCATATCTGTTTCTTACTAAATTAAGTTAAACGAAGCCAATTCCCATCTGAGAGTATAAAAAACAAACAAACTCCCAATATCTTTAAAGCACCTTCTCCATATTCTGTATGATCTATCACAGTACTAAAAATTAGAGCCCTGTGGAAGGAGAGAAAGCAGAAATCCAGTAAGAGGTTTACTTTTTCAAATTCTGTTTTGGAAAAAATGACTTGGTAGGTGCAATGATATAAAGTACGATATAAAAAGGAACATAGTGTTCAAATAAGCACCTATGTAATTGATTTTCTCTTCCATGTGAGTCACACCTGCATTGTGAATCAGTGGATGTACCAAGTGAATAGGGCTGGGGGAATCGGACAGTCATCCCCAGGAACAGTTGCTATGGTGAATTGCCACTGTTGCGAAGTGCCAGAGGGTCTTACTGAACTCAAACAGAATGCCCCATGCACTGAGAAAGGTCGTCTCCCAACAGAATACCCATGCATATCAAGTTAGGAGCAGCACCAACCATTTGGTACTGAAATTCTCCTTATTCTTTCATTCTTCCAGAAAGGAGGAAATAGAGACTCAGGTGCCTGTAACCCAGCTGCCTTCTCTGTTCTCACAAGGAAAGTCCTAGCGTCAAGCCAACACTCTTATCATTGGAATTCATCTACCTGATTCAGCTCCAGAAATCTATGACTCACAACATAAATTATCCGGACCCAGTAACAACAGCGTGAAGTTTTCTTACAGTAGCTAATATAGTGATTAGGGGTGAAATCAGGCTCTAGATTATTTTCTACACAATTGGGCCTCCATGTCAAAGGTGTGCAATTACCTGTACACCTAAGCAAAAATGGGCAACATTCCTGCCTTATTCTGGGAGATGCACACATGGGTTATGATGAGCCTTCGTTTTCCCTAGACCCTTATGTGATTGATATAAGTGCTTAATTAAAGAAAGAAGTCTTACTTATTGTGGCTGCCCAAACACATTTGCTGATAGCTTTACCACCTCTTTAGGCTTCCATTTCATGACATGGAATTCTACTCCATAGAAACATTATAATACATAGTCTATTTATTATTA
>NW_011888953.1:297416-299810 GCF_000151845.1 Pteropus vampyrus | reverse complement strand
GTGCAGACGAGAGAACTGAAGCCCACTGGGATCGAATGACTGCTGGAGTCACCAAGTCAGGAAATGTGGGGCTGGCACCGGGGCCCAGGATCGCTGGCTCCTCTTCGAGCAGTGCTTTTCCCGGGAGATCCCCTTGCCTCACATTCGGTTTCCCAACTTGTTTACCTTAAAAAGAAAAATTTCACCATTTGGACCTGATGAAAGGAAAGGCGTTTCTCCCACTTTTTGCTCTGTGTGTTACCTGGGTGTGCTAGTACACTATGAGTTATTGTACTAATCATTGTCAGATTATAATCTCATCAAGATAATGAATGTTTCTTTTGAAGACTTTATTCTATGAAATATTGCCTTCAACAGCATATCTGTTTCTTACTAAATTAAGTTAAACGAAGCCAATTCCCATCTGAGAGTATAAAAAACAAACAAACTCCCAATATCTTTAAAGCACCTTCTCCATATTCTGTATGATCTATCACAGTACTAAAAATTAGAGCCCTGTGGAAGGAGAGAAAGCAGAAATCCAGTAAGAGGTTTACTTTTTCAAATTCTGTTTTGGAAAAAATGACTTGGTAGGTGCAATGATATAAAGTACGATATAAAAAGGAACATAGTGTTCAAATAAGCACCTATGTAATTGATTTTCTCTTCCATGTGAGTCACACCTGCATTGTGAATCAGTGGATGTACCAAGTGAATAGGGCTGGGGGAATCGGACAGTCATCCCCAGGAACAGTTGCTATGGTGAATTGCCACTGTTGCGAAGTGCCAGAGGGTCTTACTGAACTCAAACAGAATGCCCCATGCACTGAGAAAGGTCGTCTCCCAACAGAATACCCATGCATATCAAGTTAGGAGCAGCACCAACCATTTGGTACTGAAATTCTCCTTATTCTTTCATTCTTCCAGAAAGGAGGAAATAGAGACTCAGGTGCCTGTAACCCAGCTGCCTTCTCTGTTCTCACAAGGAAAGTCCTAGCGTCAAGCCAACACTCTTATCATTGGAATTCATCTACCTGATTCAGCTCCAGAAATCTATGACTCACAACATAAATTATCCAGACCCAGTAACAACAGCGTGAAGTTTTCTTACAGTAGCTAATATAGTGATTAGGGGTGAAATCAGGCTCTAGATTATTTTCTACACAATTGGGCCTCCATGTCAAAGGTGTGCAATTACCTGTACACCTAAGCAAAAATGGGCAACATTCCTGCCTTATTCTGGGAGATGCACACATGGGTTATGATGAGCCTTCGTTTTCCCTAGACCCTTATGTGATTGATATAAGTGCTTAATTAAAGAAAGAAGTCTTACTTATTGTGGCTGCCCAAACACATTTGCTGATAGCTTTACCACCTCTTTAGGCTTCCATTTCATGACATGGAATTCTACTCCATAGAAACATTATAATACATAGTCTATTTATTATTAGTATCAGAAAGAGTCTAATAAATAGCTAGCATTTATTAGATACAGCAGAGGACATGCCAAATGCTTTGAATAAATTATCTCATTTAATCCCCTCCTGATTTTTCTATGAAAAAGGTAATATAATTATCATCCCCATATTAGAGATGAGTAAACTGAGGTATGATAAAGCCAGAATTTGAACCTAGGTCTCTCTGGCTCTAGAACACATGCTTTTAATCCCTCAGCTTTCCCTAGCTATAGGTGAAGATCAAAGATAGCCTCTGAGGTAGAGGCTTATGTTAATTTCTAAAGACCTGGGAAAGTATGAGTGATTTTTAACTAAACATGATCAGCTGACAGTGGAAAAAAAATGGCATCAAATGAAATCAAGTGTCCAGGGTTCACTCAGAAGCACTCTCTTACATCTTGTATCAGTGTCAGGAGATTGCTTAATCTCTTTTTGTACCTGTTACCTACATGAAGCCTAGATAGCATCATTCACTTCCTCAACCAGTGGTGTGCTAGATCCAATTCCTACTGGCTTGTGAATCCACATTCAGTGACTTCAATGAATCTAGTAATTTGGTGATCCCAGTGATTTGGTGAATCCAGGTTCATGACTCGGTAGCTTAAAATCAGCCTCAGTAGAGGTGCCTACACCACAGAAATTGGCAAGTGCTACAAATGAAGGCCCTTTATTCCAGAGAGACAATTGTTAACTATTTATCAGTACACCACTAAGTATGGCTCAAACAGAGATACGGTGTGAATTGTCACACTTCTAAAAGTATACAAAGGCACACCGGGCACCTAAAATAGCCTTTCACAAATACAATCATACCTAACTCTTCAGTGACTCCCCATCATTCTGCATTTGGGAAGACCTCTTAAAACATAACTATAATGATTTTATACGTCATTAGAAATATAAAACTTTATTTGTTTATTGTTTTTGTTACAGAAGCAAATTTGCTCACTCTTAACAG
>NW_011888953.1:289628-296846 GCF_000151845.1 Pteropus vampyrus | reverse complement strand
TATTTTACACATTTAAAATACTTTCCATCCTGTGTTCCCCACTGGATCCTGAGAAGAGAGGAACCTCAGCAAAAGTAATTATATCAGTAATGTCTGTGAACTTTTTCTCCCTCACTAATGGGAAGAAAATAAGTTGACCGATGGCATTTGGAGTGTGATCAGTTTTCAAATGACCACCACATAAAAAGCGCGTAATAACATGATGAACTCCAAATGCAAACTGTTCAAATAAAACGCCGTTGCTAATTAGAATGGGTCATTTCAAATAGCCTTTTGGATTAACCTCTTCCTTTTTCAGTGCTGAGTTATTAGAAAAGCTTCACCGGGAAATCAATGAGATTCAGTTTTGCAATATTTCATTAATAATCAACACCAGCATCAGAAAGTACACATTTATTAGGTTAACTACCTGGAGTCTTGGTTTTGCAATATAACAATTCTACTTCTGTAGGGATTTTTAAAATCAGCTCTTTTCAGTATCTGAATAGCTAGATCAATAAAACAAAAATTGGGGGAAATTATTATTTCTGATGATTCAGTTGTCATTTTGGTATTTTGCCTTAATGCCAAGTATCCAAGACAGGCGTGTGTCCTCCTCACTCTGCTACTCGGATCCCAAATTTCTGATTTCCGTCAATGGCACCATCTTTCATCCATGCACACACACTGTATACTCAAGTCATTTGTGATAGACGCGTCTCTCTTTGTCATCTCATGTATCTAGTCGTCATGTATCTGTATTTCTAAGTGATACTAAGTTAAGAAGGTACAAGGGGCAGATTTAACCTAAGAAAATCCACTTTTGCACTTGGTTTACCAATTCCAAAATTGCTAATGACTTTCTGATTAATATGAGTTGAAAATGCTGTTTCAGTTGGTCCTCCCTTGCCAGTCTAATTTTATTCCCCTTTATTCATAATTCTGAAATCTCTTTTTGTACCTGTTACCTACATGAAGGGAACCTTGTTCCCTGTCTCACCAGCCCCTTCAGACTACTGTCCTGCAGTAATCAGAAACCAGACCTGTACCCGGGACATTGCACTGTCTGAGCTTTTACCCATACCAAAAGTTTCACCCACCGTCACTTATTTTTTCTTTCCTATCACAATCTTAGCTGTCATTTAGTTCTAATTTTAAGCCCTCAATTTAGTGACTGATTTTTTTCCCTACTCTGACCTTTCATATTTAGGCTGCTGCTTTTCCAATTTCATGTGTCTATCTGGCCTAAGTCTTGAAGAACAATAATTTCAATTGCTTTTGTATTCTCCACTGTGTCTTGCACAACTATTAGTGCTAGCAGGCACTAATAGTTCAACAAATACTTGCTAATTTTAAATTAAAGAGAATTGAACCCAATTGCTTTCTTTACTTGGAGTTGGTTATAACATGTTGGAAAATATTATATTTAATCTCCGTCTCTTGTCATGTGTTTATAGACTGTTTTATAGCCAAGGAATAAAAGTTAGTATATCATAGGCTTAACTAATTTGGAGGCCTCCTCTGCTGGGCAGTCTACGGAATTAAAACTCATGCCAGCTGGATCACACTGCTTTTTCGACTGGCTCTCTGGAGGGAGTGGGGAGCAGGCAAAATGCCTTAGGCTCTGAGAGTGGAAATGGTGTGTTTCATTACACAAGAATTGAAGCTTGTCCTCCCTGCTTGCACAGCCCCGCCCCCCCCCCCGCTCCCCCCCCAGGAAAATGAAAATCTTGCCATGAGGCTATAGCCAAAGAATGCATAAATATCATTAGAATTTAGAGAGGGATTTTCCCTAGAAAAATATTGCAAACTTAAAAATCCCAATAGGCTAAGGTACACTTTGGCAGATTCCTCATGACAACGCCTGCCTCTGCTTTGATTATTTTATTGGGAAAAGGGGAAAATGGGACTTTATCCTGCTCACATCCGGTACTTCCTTAATAGATTACATCAGAGTTCTAAACTTTGTGTTTTGGCACTCTTTCCTTTCCTAGGGACATTTTATCTCAGCTAGAACTTAATAAAGAAGGATCCTCTCATAGAGAGGCTGTGGCATGGAGCTTTGCAAAGCTGATAGGGACAGCTTACAACCAAATAGGATGGAATACCCATTGGCTCTCGAGAGAGTTCTCTAGGGGAGTGCAATGGGGAGGGGGCTGCTTTTGGATCACCCCCACTGAGCCAGCGACACCGCAAGGGAGGTAGGCTCTAGTGAAGCAATGAGCTCGGGCTGATTCCAGCCACATTTCTTTATCCTGTTCTCCGCTCCTACCCCTAGTCAGAGTTGGGTCCGTATGCAATGTCCTCAGTGGCAATGAACTGTTCTCTCTCCTGTTAGAATGGCAGTTTTAAAGACCTTTTTGTTTGTTTGTTTGTTTGTTTTTGCTGCAGGGATGCACAGATTTCTGGTTAATTTTGCTTTGGGAATTCTGATTGATTTGTTTGTTTTGTGAGATAAAACGCATCCTATGGAGATCTGTTTGTGAAGGAATCGTTATGATAATCAGTGCCTTATTGGGGAGAAGTGAAGTTCATTTACTGGCGGCCGCTTTCAGAAATTTGAGCATGGGACAGAATCAACTGCTATTCACCTGAAGCAAAATTCACTTGTTTCAGGCATCTGCCAAGTCTGAGATGTTTGAAAAGCTGACTTCCCAAGGAAACACCCTTTGATAAATGTACAGCTCTTCGTATCCTTAGTTGGGAAGCAAAATGCGCTGCCTGGGACTTGGGAATCTGTTACAACCTGATATCAAGAGAGCATGTGCCTGGGAAGGCTTCTTTACTCGACACTAAGTGTGTTGGGGGATGACTGTAAAACTAACTATATCAGAGTCCAGTTCCTTGATGCTCTTCCTACTTAAAAAAAAATACTTTAGACATAAAAATTTTACGGAAATATTTGGTTACCAACAGTATGGCATTTTCAGCCTATCACATAATTGCTTTTAGCCTGTTTATATATTCCTGATGGAGGCTTCAAACTAGGATTCCATAGCCTGTTCACCTAAGAGCAAAGGACTTAGAGAGAGATACTCAGTGGTTCACATTTGCAAAGTAGATGAGAATGATGCAAGGCCATTAACCCAGAGCCTCCCAGGTTAGCGATTTAAAACATGAATGTTATAACTGCAACTCACATTTTAATGAAACCTCAGTTGGCACAGTGTGTTCACCTGCACTGTCACTCTGGACCATGTGTCAATGACTCCACGAGGCAACTGGGGGGTGGAGGGGTGGGTTTCTTTTTCACATCATCATACACATGTATATCCAGACACAGGAAGATACTCAGTTCACATAAAGATATTTTATCTTAGAATTTAAGAACATAAAATTATATGGAACAAAAAAAAAAAAAAAAGAGGGGTTATCCACTGTCTAGAAATGAAAGTAGAGAACATCAGACTTTATACCTTGTCAGAAGTATCCAGCATTGCCGGGGACCATACCATTCCGTTACCCCTGAAAACAAACTTTCTTGTTCATCATTTCAGCCTGATTAGGGGTAGTGAGAAGGGCTATTTCATTATTGTTAAGAATGTGCAATAATAAAAATGAGACCAATAGAGGCCCTGGTGGATGATCCATCCCAGTGCGATGATCAGGTATACCTGAGTGACTTGTGAGTGCAAATTTATGGAAAATTGCGGCTCAGCTTCAAAGTAGTCGGCATTACTTAGTTGTCAGATGTAGCGACAGCTCTCCAAAGGGCTACGGAGTTCATTTTAAACTCACCAGACTCTTCTCTTCAGAGATCCTGGAACTGGACACCTGGTTTATTTATTCCAAAGAAGCTTATTTCCTCCAGGTATAGGTGTGTGCTGGCCGAGGCTGAGCCCACCTTCCTCACTCATCAAACTGAAGGGTTCAAGGTGTGGCCACACTGGGATTCCAAATGGCAGGAGGCTCAAACTGACCCTCTGTGAGCCTGAGCCTTCCAGATATCATGTTCTTGACACTAAAATCCCAAGAGGACTCCAGGTGTCCTAGGGAGGCCAGTCTACAGCACAGGTGTTTTCTTTGCTTCTCGCTTTCTCCTTTACGCTGTCCTTCTAGCGAAATCTCCTTAGGATGGCCTATCAGCATGGTATTTTGAGTGTTAAGTGAGCTCTTTCGTTCACTGGGAAACATACTAGAGAAGTTTTACCATCACAGTGGATTGCTTCGTTTTTCCTTTTATGGCCCGTCCAGCTCAAGGCTCTTTGCTTGGCGATTCTGCCAACACATTTTCCTATTTCCAGATCAAATTAAAATGAACCACACTGGCCCTGTTATTGAAGCAGTGTGTGGGGGGCATTTGTTGTGAGGTGGATCAATGGCCGGCAGCCAGGATGTGCAAATCTCTAGTGTCCATGTTATTTCCTGAGGCGAGCACCCACGGGAAGTAGAATTTATTGCAACCTGCTATCAGCTCTGATGACAATATGAGACTCTAGGGCAATGAAAGACTAAATAGGATTCCTTCTAGAATGGACATGCATGTTAGCTCATTCATGGTTTAGCCAGTCTTTAAATAGTATTTAATGATAATGGACTGCTTTTACTTGGCTTTATCTTATGTTTTTTTTTTTGTATGTGTGATTGCAGGTCCTACAGGTATGGATCTCTGGAAGCTGCTGTTGACCTTGCTAGTGGTGGGCTTAAGTGATGCTTTTTCTGGGAATGAAGGTGAGTTCTGCTTTCCCGTTCTCACCCCCAGCATTTTGAAATAACACTGAACTTTATTTGTTAAATCTAAGTTCCTTGGATGATTTAATCAAAAGATGTAAGTTTTAGTAGCAGCTAATAGGAAACTTGTCTTATCTTTAAAATCATAACTCGGAGGACTTATCTATGGAAGTTTTACAAGCAGTACAGTGGCCAGCTTTGGCATGTGATGTTTTCACATCAAAAATAAATGCTACAAATCATGCTGAGGACATTTATGTTAAAGGCAAGCTATGTCTCTTGGTCCTCAGGGTCTGGGAAAGATACTGAAATTGCACTACAGGGTTATTATCCTACTGATCACTCAGGTCATCTGTGACTAAGGACATCATAGCCTGTTTTCAAAGCTCAGAATTAAGGCCTCTTAATATTATTCTCTGAGAGTAGAAATTGCAGGTTTCAAATAAATTTCAACTCTCACTCTTTGGGTGATTACCATTTAGCTAAATTTGAAGGAAGACACACCTGAAATAGTTGAATAATATGTACAGAAGTCATGAGCTTCCTTGGCCATCTCTGTAATTCTCTTTCCTTGTTTAAACCCTACTCCTAGTGAAGAAATTTCAATCTATTCAAAAGTATGTCTCATGGAAATAACTAGAACGAGAAAGGGTAATGAAAGGAAGTGGGAAGAAAGATTTCTCTGTCCAGAAAGAAAACTGTGTTTATAAAGGGATGAGAGACTTTTTAAAGATTGTCTTGAGTACTTGATTTTTTTTTTCCTTGCTTGGCTTCAACAGAGGAAAGAAGCATGTATTTCTCCTGTGCTATAACACCACATTCACTTGTTGCTTTAAGAGTAGCTGACTTCACTACTCACGGGGCAACTCAGGTTGGAAAACACAGTCTAAGAGCAGAGGTAGTGCTTTGAGATGTCCTCCCTGACCTTTGAGACAAAAATAAATCCATAGTAGTGAACTGCTAAGGGCGACCAGGGTAACTAAGAAAACAAGAAGGGTGAAATATATTATTTTGTCTCTTAAAGCGATTTAAAAATATTTATAGAAAAGAAGTCATAATTGTTTGAAATATTTTTGGGTCACTCTGGTGTTATAATGTCAACATTATGCAAGTCAAACGCAGAGAGAATCGCAGGCTCCATTCGAGCAGCTTTTCCCATGGCTGGTTTTAGACCCTGGTTCCGAGCCAAAGAATTACAGCTGAGATCCTCCACTATTCCCAGGTCATGGTGGTTTAATCTCCACTTTCTGCTTTAAGGTGACTTTCACACCACTGAGGAAGGCTGGAGGAATTTTAAAAACCTGTGAAATGAAAAGTATGGCAAAGGAAATCTTTAAAGATGTGTCTTTAAAAATGCATCCCCAGCTGAAAGATGAGAGCTCAAGTTACATTTTAGACCTAGAGAGTCTGCAAGGAGCATCTATTTCAGCTGCCTTGACATTTTAGCTTTGACGTCAACCTTTAACTTCGTAAGGAAAGTAGAGAAAACAACACCATTAGCTGACTTTAAGTTTGCCTTTTGTTTTGCTTTTTGATAGTTTTTTGTTTGCTTTGCTTCTTTGTTTGGGAGGAGTGGAACTTAAGAAAATACAATGCTTTTATGGTGAACACAAATCAGGTAGCCTACCAGTAGTTGAACATAGTTAAGTTAGCAAAGGAAAATATTCCTTCCTCCTCCTTTTTTTCTCTTAGTGGGCTAACCAAAATCCCTTTAGAATATGTGGCTACTCCAGAATTCTACCTTGAAATGGCCTGGGGGTTGTTAAGGATGATGTTTATGTAAGAAGGTGTAGATGAGCATGTTTGAACATGAGCATGCACATGTGTGTGTTTGCCAGTTCTGGCCATTTATCTGATGGGTTTAGCCAAAGTAATCACATGACATGGCATGGATTGAATCTCAGATAGCATTCATGGGCCATGTGTTTCTTTTTTTGCCAGGTTTGGATTATAGCCAAACCATTTTATTTTTATTTTCTCTTCCATTGTATAAGGCAGACTAAAAATATAGGTGAGGATTAAAAAATAAAAAAAGACACTACTGTAGTTTAACCAACAATTCATTTGAATTCAGTTTGGTCAGTGAAAGATATGGCATTGCTGTGTAAGGGATCTGGGAAGTGTCACCTGGAGAAAAGTCACCCAGGAGCTGGTAGAAGATGACAGATCTGTATGTCTGGGAAAGGTTGGCACTTAAAATCTTGAGCATGGATTTTCTTGCCCGGGCAGATGAGCAATTAGAAATATACTGGCCCTAAGAGTATTTTTATTAAGTCTAATTGCCCTCTGGGAAATTTAATGAGAACCAAACATCGAACACTATCACCATTGTATTAACTAAAGTGTTGCAATAGATGCTCTCTCCTTGTCTTTCATCCTTAATATTATTAGTCTCTACATTTGCTCCTCAAGGCAGGTTACATAGTCTCAGGGAGAATTTCATTCTCGAATTAGGAATCATCAACAATGCCTCACTTTCAGAGGGCTTCACAGGGTTGAACTGTCAACTGGCTACATCAAAACTGCTCCTGGGATGATGGTTTTATTTATTTGTTTGTTTGTTTGTTT
>NW_011888953.1:284712-289578 GCF_000151845.1 Pteropus vampyrus | reverse complement strand
TCATTTGAATTCAGTTTGGTCAGTGAAAGATATGGCATTGCTGTGTAAGGGATCTGGGAAGTGTCACCTGGAGAAAAGTCACCCAGGAGCTGGTAGAAGATGACAGATCTGTATGTCTGGGAAAGGTTGGCACTTAAAATCTTGAGCATGGATTTTCTTGCCCGGGCAGATGAGCAATTAGAAATATACTGGCCCTAAGAGTATTTTTATTAAGTCTAATTGCCCTCTGGGAAATTTAATGAGAACCAAACATCGAACACTATCACCATTGTATTAACTAAAGTGTTGCAATAGATGCTCTCTCCTTGTCTTTCATCCTTAATATTATTAGTCTCTACATTTGCTCCTCAAGGCAGGTTACATAGTCTCAGGGAGAATTTCATTCTCGAATTAGGAATCATCAACAATGCCTCACTTTCAGAGGGCTTCACAGGGTTGAACTGTCAACTGGCTACATCAAAACTGCTCCTGGGATGATGGTTTTATTTATTTGTTTGTTTGTTTGTTTGTTTTTATTTTTTATGGTGACATTGGCTAATGAAATCCAATAAGTTTCAGCTGTACATTTTAACAGTAAGGCATATATGTATTTACATTGTGTGTTGACCTCCCATAATTAGAATTCTTTCTGTCACCACATATTTGACCCCCTTTATCCCGTCTACCTTCCCCCTCCCCATCCCCTGGGATGATGGTTTTAATGAGAAATGTGTATAAATATTTGCTGGACATAAATATTCTTCCAAGGAGTGCCTGTTATAAATTAGCTCTTATCTCTACTGTTTTAATCAGTCCAGAACTGAGCATTATTTTTAACCTCAGTAACCTAACTAAGGTGGGAGCAGACAAGCTCCTGCCCTGAAAAAGTTCAGTCTATTTGGGATGTGAGGGACTTATAGAAATTAATGAGGGGACTGTATAGCTTTAAGGTCTAGATTGTGTAATGAATACAAATGGTCAGGATGCTCTGAAAAAGAATAAATCGAGGTGGATTAGACTAGTTAACTCAACAAATTCAGTGTAGAGATATATTTTTAGAGCTTTCTATTTTCAAATATTGAAGTTAGGGCTATGAGGATATAGTGGTTCTTCCCTCAAGGAAATTTTTTACGAGTTAAGAGATCAGGAATATACACAAAGAACTATGGCATGAAGCAGCATCTATTGACTATGGAAATAATGGCCTGAACTGCACTCTTTGGAGTAAAGAGAAGAGTGTTGCTTCTGGCTGTACTGAATTAGAACTTAGTGGAGGAGGTTGATGTAATTCAGCAGAGGATAGAATACTGAGTTAAGACTTTAAAAGTCTGAGACGAGCAGGAGGTAACCATAGTCGTAGCTGATGTGATAAAGGAACCACATAAACAGAAGTACACACATGTAGATATGAGGTGTGTGTGGAGAACAGTTCATGCAGTTACTGGGTTTGTACTATGTACAGGGCACTGTACTAGGCACTGCGTGGTTTATTTCACACATTTAGCAATCAACAGATGTTTTTTGAGCGCTTACTTTTTGGAAGGTGTAGTATTAATTTGGCCAGTGTGATACATGAGCACTATATTTGTAATGGTTCACTTTGGAAGTAAATTTAGGTCAATAAATTTGAGTTAAATTATAGAAAGCCTATAGATGGTAAAAGCTTCATGAAAAGTCTTGCTGGGCCTTGAAGAATGGGTAGTGTTTGAAGAGGAAGAGAAGGGAGAGGAAGAATATGCCATATCTAGCAAGTCATAGTTCTCAAAATTGTAGGCCAGGCAAAAGTACTA
This sequence comes from Pteropus vampyrus, assembly GCF_000151845.1. NCBI lineage: Eukaryota > Metazoa > Chordata > Mammalia > Chiroptera > Pteropodidae > Pteropus > Pteropus vampyrus. Next base: position 287,809 of record NW_011888953.1, on the reverse strand, counting down.
AGCTCATGATGGTACATTGTGTGTGTGTGTGTGTGTGTGTGTGTGTGTGTGTGTAATATTTATATATAGCGCATATAAGATTTATGTATAATATATATTATATATATTGTAGACCTATACACACACACACACATATACACATATGTGTGTATACACATATACACATATGTGTGTGTGTGTGTGTGTATGTGCATGTATATGTGTGTGTGTGTGTATAGCAGCTTACAGGCAAAGCACATAATAAATATCTTATCACCCTAAAGGTTAAAAGGTGCTACATTGTTTTTATATACCTGTCAAGGTAAGAAACTTACACTAGTGGTAAAATGCCATGTCCTGAAGGAACCAGGATCTCCAAAACAACATTCTCTGCGTATCTTTGAACATTTTTTACAAACCTATGCAAACTAGCACAGCACTTATGTGAAAGAAAAGACACCTCTGTTCTCGTTACTAACAGATTGGAAATAATGGCTCAATAGAAGGAACATTTATTTTTCTAAATAAACCCTACTCCACTGTAATTGAAGCTCTATGGTGCCCTGAGAGGTTGCCAAGAAGTATAAGATATATTTCGAGCAAGTGTTAGAGTCATGGTTGTAATGGGTAACCAGTAAACAGTGTGACTGTTAAATGTTTTCAAGGAGAAACAAATAAACCATGGCTTTCCATTCACACTGAAAGAGATGGGGGAAGCCATAGAGCTTTAGATTGCTGCTGTCTTTACTGTCACCGAGAGGTAAAAAGAAATCCTAGAGTCTCTTCTAGTGCCATGGCCTGAGTCTATGTACATCAGTGAGCCTACGTCACCTGGTCCTCAGGGTGTCACAAACGCCTTTAGTGCTGGAGTTCAGCAGGCCGCAGCAGGCCAGGTGACAGAGCTTCTGGTCTTGTCCATCTAGATGGTGCCGGTGGACGATATGAGCACAGGCCTTTGCAGATAATGACAGAGACCAGTCATTTGGCACGTTTTTATCGAGCACTTTCATGGATTCAAGTATCAATTTTAAATGTATGTTCCTGCTTTTAAGGAGCTCATGCTCTATGGAGGAGAAGACAGACAAGTAAACATAATTTAATTCTGGTCCCCTTAGTTGTTAGGAAAGAGTTTTAAGCATGGTAATGATACTGTTAGATTTTCATTACGGACATAATACTTGTAATAGAATAAAAGTGAATTTGAGAGAGACGAATATAGAGGAAAATGACTGTAATAGGTCGAGAGAAGGATGATGTAAGTGTGACCAAAAAATGGTGGTGAAAAATAGACGGATCGCAGACAGATGTTAAGGAGAGGGAATCACCAGCACTTGGAGTGCATTATGTGTGGATTTTTGACTTCAGGAACTGTCAGAGCTTTCTTACTCCATCCATTTCTAAGTCTCCACACTTTTAGTTAATGTTATCAACATCAGCAATGACTCACTTCTCATACAGTGGAGTCCTCAGCCTATTAGCGGTGAAGTGGTACTTGCACGTGACAGCTCCATGGGGGGGGACACGTCCTGAGACTGATGACAGAGAGTATCCAAGCCACCTATATTTTAGGCCATTTCCCAGAACACCTGCCTGCGCTAGTCTGGGCCCCATAGCTGTCTGCTCACCTCTGCAGTGTGGCCGTGATATGGCTTAGGCCACTGTGCATGGAGGGTCCACAGCCAGGACAAAGTCCTGAGATTCTTCTCCACGAAATCTCTGAACAGTTATGACTATATCCTAAGACCTTGACATACCCCAAGATATTTTTATTATCGCTAGAGTGTTTACCTCATGGAATACAATAAAACATGTATGTTTTACATAGGTTTTGAGAGAAGCAAAGCTATGCATTGGGCAGCGTCTGGGAGGTGGGTTAGGTTTGCATAGTAGCTGAGCGACTCATCCCTACAGAGCTGCTGAATGAGTGATTAGGTTTGTGCCTCAGCTGATTGGTAATAAAATGAATGAGACTACCCAAGAATAGTCCAAACCTTGAATGTTCGATTCGCACATGCCAACGATCGACTAGGCTTCTGGTCTCCCACCTTAGATCCCAGCTGTTACAGGCCGAGAGCCAGTTCTGGTTTGTAGTACTTTGGTTCAGTAGCCTAAACTGGGGCTTCATTTATGGGGTAAGCATGAACGAGATTGACATTTGATATGTGATGCTGGCCACAAGCTCTTGTTCATGGACACGCCTGGTTTTCTGCCTCTGGCTTAAGACTAATCCAGATTCACCTGTGCGAAAGTGCACTCCAGCTTGGATCCACCCAGCCAGCCTCTGCCTGAGATCTACGACCAAGGGCCCAAGGTCCCCCAATCACCCAGCACCTTCTCCCCAGGAAAACCCTCTTGGGAAGACCCTGTGGTTGATAGTTTTCTCCTCACTGTGACTTTAAGTCAGTGGGTTATTTTCCCAGAGCTGGTTTCATTTAAACCTTAACCTTAATCTCTATATAATAAAGAATTTTAGGCATTTCAGAGCCATCAGCAAAGATATCTTTTGAAGCCTAGCCCATGCTCCTTGTAACTAACTGCTTATTCATAGTTCCATACACCTGACTTGTCATCAGGCGGAGTCACTAGCAGCTATGAGCCTGAGGACCACCCTCCTCTTGCACAAGCAGCTGGCACCAACGTGCCATTTTAGCTTTTCCAGCAACACTCACGTGGGTGTTTAAGTAATGCCATCAGTGTTGTCCTCCTCAAATCCAAAGCAAGGCATCCTCCTCCTCTGTCATTAGCAGCATAAAGGCAGTGGTGATGTGTACTACAAACACACTTTGAAATCCGATGCAGCCGATCCTACAAACAGAAGATTCCCTGGTGCCCTGTCTGGTGCTCACTGCGCAGACCAGGAGGGCCAGGGGCTTGGAGCACTTCTTCAGCCTCCGCTGCACATCTGAATTTTCGCTTGTCCATATTTCCCAAATCTGTTCAAAATGAATCCATGGTATTTCATCAGATATATCCATCGGGATTCTCTATTTCTGTTTGTATAACTTCTTACTGGCCTTAAGCCTTAACCTTAACAAATTCATGTCGGCATTACATTTCCATGGCGGGCTTGCAGGTATTAGAGCATGATGGATCATGTCCCAGCCATGAAAATGTTTCA
>NW_011888953.1:243434-284662 GCF_000151845.1 Pteropus vampyrus | reverse complement strand
ACTTTGGTTCAGTAGCCTAAACTGGGGCTTCATTTATGGGGTAAGCATGAACGAGATTGACATTTGATATGTGATGCTGGCCACAAGCTCTTGTTCATGGACACGCCTGGTTTTCTGCCTCTGGCTTAAGACTAATCCAGATTCACCTGTGCGAAAGTGCACTCCAGCTTGGATCCGCCCAGCCAGCCTCTGCCTGAGATCTACGACCAAGGGCCCAAGGTCCCCCAATCACCCAGCACCTTCTCCCCAGGAAAACCCTCTTGGGAAGACCCTGTGGTTGATAGTTTTCTCCTCACTGTGACTTTAAGTCAGTGGGTTATTTTTCCAGAGCTGGTTTCATTTAAACCTTAACCTTAATCTCTATATAATAAAGAATTTTAGGCATTTCAGAGCCATCAGCAAAGATATCTTTTGAAGCCTAGCCCATGCTCCTTGTAACTAACTGCTTATTCATAGTTCCATACACCTGACTTGTCATCAGGCGGAGTCACTAGCAGCTATGAGCCTGAGGACCACCCTCCTCTTGCACAAGCAGCTGGCACCAACGTGCCATTTTAGCTTTTCCAGCAACACTCACGTGGGTGTTTAAGTAATGCCATCAGTGTTGTCCTCCTCAAATCCAAAGCAAGGCATCCTCCTCCTCTGTCATTAGCAGCATAAAGGCAGTGGTGATGTGTACTACAAACACACTTTGAAATCCGATGCAGCCGATCCTACAAACAGAAGATTCCCTGGTGCCCTGTCTGGTGCTCACTGCGCAGACCAGGAGGGCCAGGGGCTTGGAGCACTTCTTCAGCCTCCGCTGCACATCTGAGTTTTCGCTTGTCCATATTTCCCAAATCTGTTCAAAATGAATCCATGGTATTTCATCAGATATATCCATTGGGATTCTCTATTTCTGTTTGTATAACTTCTTACTGGCCTTAAGCCTTAACCTTAACAAATTCATGTCGGCATTACATTTCCATGGCGGGCTTGCAGGTATTAGAGCATGATGGATCATGTCCCAGCCATGAAAATGTTTCAGGATAGTGTTATACGTGCTCTCACCAAGAGGTGGGACATGGGAGAGAGGAGGAAGGGAGGGAACATTTGTCGTGTCCCTCTTCTAAATGAAATTGTAATGTGTTTCAAGGTGTGTGACAAAGTCTGGGTTGAGCTTGAAATATATGCAATTTAATTCTTATCAAATGATTGACAAAATGATCACTGCATACCATGTCATAATTGTTATGGATTTAAAATTCACTTAAAATCCACAAAGGATGGTTTCTTCATCCCTGTATCCTGTCTTCTAGCATTCTGACACGTAGAGTAGATCTTCATTTATTTGTTGAGTGAATGAATCAGCATCTAAATCCTGACCTGGAATTTTCCCAGTCATACCCCACAGTGGTCAGTAATGCCCTCTATCTCTAGTGCTAACCAGGTCTGGGTTGAATTAGGATCCCTTTCCAGTGGGAGTGGTCTGGAAATAGCTGTACACTATGGAATTCAGGACCAATGGCCTCTAAGAGGCCCCAAGCATCCCCGGGCCCTACCCTAAGTCCTGATTTGTGGGTCTTCTCTGTGGAAGGAATGATCTCACCTTCCTGCTGTATACTTCAGATGCCACCAGGGTCAGGATTCTGCCCTACACACCAGTGCCCAGAAGCCTGATGCCCTTCCTAAGTTTTGTCAACCTTTTTCCAGGTGACTGAACTCTGTGCCCTATGTACCAGTCACTGGCCAACATCCTACACTGAATGAACCAGTCACCCAGCACCAACCACCTGATGGCACCTTTATCTGTTCCCCACCTACCTGATTAAATCTCAAATATTGACAGACATAGAGAGGTATAATGAGGGCTGCAGATTTCAAATCCAAGTTTTCTCTGCACCTTTGGACATTGAACCTGAGATTATGAAAGACCCTGTTTAGGAATCATATGGATGGCTGGATCAATTTTTCCAGCCCTATTCCTTAAATATCAGTTTTCCCTATTCCTTAAATATCAGGTTTATCCAATTTTCCAGTAAGAGCCTGTCTTGAAGTATGATATTCTCAAAAGTAAAAGACCAAGTTATATTGATGTAATCATTAATTTCTTAATCTCTGACAATGGAAGAAAACTGGTATTTTGTGTATTTTCTAATCTTTTAGTAAAACTTTGCAAATGTGTATAAGGAGAAATAATAATGAGTAGAGCATTTGACTTCTAGATAACCATGCGCTATGTGTAAGTATTAATAGGTTCACATTAGTGGAGACTGAATTGGTGATATTTACTATGCTATATTTTGGGGAGCCTCGGCTTCCCCCAAAATGAGAGGTTATTTTTTGAGGTAAGGACCATTTGTGCCTGCCTAACATTTAGGGCACATCCTCCCTCTTCCTCCACCCAGCCATTGATGCAGCTGCGTCCCTGGTTGGAGCAAGAGGCACCATGCGTTTCTCAACAATAGCTCATGATCAGAGGATATGTTGTGATGACCGTAGAGCAACAGGGAAATGGGGAGAAATCAGTCAAAGAGCCCTGCCCTGTGTCATGGCACAGATTGGCCAGATCAGCTTTAGAGGAGTAGAATGCTGCGCAGTGCCCATTGTGCCATTCTCAGCCCCAGCCAGTCTTGCAGGCTGGTATATGACTCTGCCTGACTTGCCTGGTGAGCCGTGCCAGCACCATACTCTCTGGATGTTTGCTCTGAACCTCACAGGCACAGCTGACTAGCTTTCTCTCTCTTTACAGCTATCACTAAGTCTGACTTCCTAGAAAGCTCTTATTAAGGAATAGAAAGAGTTAGATTAATTCACTGTCTATCCTGGCTATATTTGCATGTCAAACTAATATAGCAATCGTGGGTGTGAAATGCGAAAGTATAACTACCCCCAGTATGACCAAACTGTCTTGTCTTATTTCCATTGAATGGGTGCTAAAAACCTGTGTGTTCTCGGGTATTAAAAAAAAAAAAAAACTTACTTTAAGGAGAAAATAGAAGAATATTAAAGACAAAAATAGAAGGATATTAAGCACTTTCATTAACGTGAGATATATTTAAAATGAAACTATTCCCTATTGAATTTTTGGGAGGCGATTTCTCCAACATGTTGATAGGAGTGGGTTGCTATGTCCACTGATGCCTTAAAGCATAAGATAGAGGGGAAACACCGACATTCCTGGCTGAAATGAAGAGACTGTGGCTGCTGCTAAGCCCCTAGTTGGCATTCAGTAAATATGGTGTAGATTACTGAATGATTTCTGAGTTCGTTGATAAGAGCTATGTTGGATCTGCATTTGAACTGGTTATGCATTTGAATTGGTTATGTCCCTCTGGTGCTGTGATCCCCTCCTTGGCTATCACTTCCTTGGAGTAGCCAAAAGCTTAGACTGTCAGAGGGTATAGGAGGGCACACGGAGCCTGTGGAAAAGTTCCGTGGTGGGGAGAGGAGAGGCTGGTTGGTGGCCTTGGCTGGTACTCAGACAACTCACAGAAATGCATAGGGAGTAGACTCAGTTAGTAGTGTCTGCACCAGTCTCATCTGATTCCTGTCTGCACCAGTCTCATCTGATTCCTGTTTCCTTCTCTGTCATGGTCAGGAAAAGCAGTAGAAATTAGGGATTTCAAAGCATCAGTCTTGGACTTTATCTGGATTGAGTTTGAATCCCAGCTCTGCCTTTTATGAGCTGTGTTTTTTTGTTTGTTTGTTTGTTTGTTTAGGTTGAATTCCCCAGAAGCCAGATGCTGAGATGAGGATTTAAGTGAAAGTAAATTATTAGAAAATGTTCCAGGGAGAAACTAATAGGAGAGTAGGGAAATGAGACAGGGAAGGTCAAGAAACCAAACAAGGATGTAATATCAAGCACCGTCTCACAGTGGAGTGGGCGGGTGTGTGTGGGGGGCGCGGGGTGAGTATCTGTCTCAGTGCCCCCACGAAGCAGTATTTCAAGTTGTCCAGATCAGCTGGTATCCAGATCCAGCCCTCAGTTGGTAGTTAAGGGCTAACTCCAGGAGGATGTAAATTTCTAGACACTATCAGTTCTCCAAGTGCAGATTAAGATGACTCTAGCAGCCCCTGGGCAGCCAGCAGAGACACAGGTGCTGGTTGTTGGGCGTGAAAACACACAGGGAGTCTATGTGTGCAAAAATGGTTACGGGATCCATATCGGCAAAGCACCGACAGCATCTGCTACAGTGGATTTGGTAGTTTCTTATTCAATTTGAGCCTCAGTTTTCTCATCTGTTAAATGGGAGGAAAATAACTTGTTTAAATTCATTAGGAAGTAACACAAGTAAATCACCTATTGTAATTACACAGGAAGAGCACATTAAGTATTCAATAACTGGTAACTTCCATTCGCTTCAAATTGAATTACCACAAAGCCTGAGACCTAAATAAACATGCAAACTAAACAGATGTGTAGAATTTGATTTGTAACAATATGTGCCTTAAAGAAGCAGTTCAGTTGCATAAGAAAGTTGTGGAAGCTAGAGATAATTTGAATAATGACTCCAGAAAACTGTCTGGAAGAAGATTCTAATGTTTAAGATATTTTCAACAGTAAAACTAAGACACAATAGCATAAACTTTTATAAACTTTTATAGCAATGAGGCTACCTACCATATTTGTAATTTTAACAATGAATGTTCAGAGGATAGCTTTGATAAAACCTTAGCGCTCTAGTTCTTATACTTCTAAAATTAATAAATTTAAATCCGATCATCACAGCAAGTGGGTCTGTAGTGAGTAGACTGATGGTGGGAGTGATATTGGGTGAGTTAATTAAGTTCAGTGACTACTCATTGAGCATTTGCCTGGTGGCAGATCTGATATCAAAGGAGTAAGGCACCATACCCCAGCCTCGTCACCACGTGGGCTGGGTATGTGGAGAGACAGAATTAAAACCAGTTTATTGTAATAAGTATAATAGAAGCACTTTAGTGGATCCAGTTTTAAGTACTTTCTAACTAATACATCAGTTAATCTCACAGCAATCCTAAAAGGAAAGTTCAATTATTGCCACGTTTTAGGTAGGGACACCAAGAATCATTATGTAACTAAGTTACATAATTAGTGACGGCAAAAGGACAAGTTCAACCCAGGCAGTCTGACCTCAGAGTGCACACTACACTGCCTCTCGTGTCCCAGGATTCCCATGGTGGCTAACTAATGAGAGGGCTCACCTCTGTAGGCATGTCAGCTGATTTATGGAAGTTGCATTTGTTGTACATGATCAGTCTAGCTAAAGAATCATAGTTATATTATGTTTAAAAGACAGGTGGCAATTCCATGAACTCCTTCTTTAAATCTCCTTAGATTAAGATTCATTAAATTTAATGTAGCACTTAAACTTTCAATGTTAAACCTCAATATTTCATATATGACACATATGTGTGTATATATTATATTTGTGTGTATATATATGATATATAAAATTTATAAGTTGTGGGTAATCGCCTCAAAGTAAATGGGTATCTCTTCCTGAGGCTAAATCAGTAGCCAAGTTTCATGGGGACAGGAGCCTCCTCTTCCCCTTTGAAAAAAGTAGCCTTGTGAAAGGTGCCTCCCAGGCTTCTGGTCACCACCCTCTGGTACTGTCCAGCCCTGTTATCTACCAGGCTTCCCCCCATTGTTCTAGGGGAGTGCAAGGTCTGTCTTAGGGAAGTCAACCCTGGGTGCTCTCCTCTCTATCATTCATGGATTCTTCATGAATGGAGAAGCTCCCCACTCTCAAAGGATTAACATTCTTTGTTTTGCATATAGGGCTTGTGTTGAGTGTTATATTGTTCTTACACCATTTTTCTGATCGGATTTGTCAATCCAAATCAGTGGAAGTGAAACCAAGCTTATGAAAACAAAAGTCTTCCATTCACTGGAATTTCTTTTTTTGTGTGTTGCTCTTTTAGGAGAAAGGCAAATTGTCAGAAAAGAAAATTGTATCAAGAAATTATTTTAAAACATATTGGAATGTCTTCTTTGCCATTAATGATCCCATCTAATGGTGTGATGGGAGAAAAAACATTAGCAGTTAGCAACTCTGGGTTATGAATCCAATTCTGTTAGTAATCAGCTCTGTGGTTATAGGCAAAAGCTCTTAAATTTCTCTAAACTCAGTTGTTCATCATCCATGAATAAAACTTTACAGAGAGAAAAATCTAATCTGTCCCTTTCAACTCCGAAATTATTTATTTTTTCTATTATTTCTTACATATGGACATAGTATTCTGCAAGGGATTCCCTTGAACCAAACCCTTGTGCTAGACCTTTTTCCCCTGGGATTTTTTTTTTTTTTTTTTGAATGAAGACAAGGAAGGCAGGCTAATCAAATCTGCAGATGATGCAAAGCTAAGGCTAGCTAACATACTAAACAACAGGTATAAGATTCAGAATATCTTGACAGTCTATAGCAATCAAAACTACCACGGGCCTAAACTACCAGGAGAAAATTTGATAGGGATAGATGTAAAGTCCTGTGTCTAGGTTTTTTTTTGTTTTTTTTTTTTAATTAACTTCACAAATGAAGGAAGTGAAAGTCCTGGCTTACAGCAAGTCCTCTTAGAGACTTAAATTATTTAGTTCATTGCAAATATAATGAACTAAACTGTTACGATTTAGCTGCCAAAGTAAGCTAGCTCAGGCTGCCTTAATAGAAAGGGAGGGTCTAGAACAATGAAAAACACCAGTCGTCTGGTCTGCACTGGCCACAGCATGGCTGGAATAACCTGAAGAATCGTAGCCATCAAGATTTAAGAAGAATATTGACAAACCAGAACAAAACAGACTTAAGGTCAAGACTTTTGATGAGGGTGATAAAGGGGCAATGGCAAGATATTTGTTTTAAAAATGTATCATGTTGAAGAGGGCTTTAACTACCTATTTTTAGGTAGCATGGTAAAATAGTGTAATATACCAAAAACTGTAGACTTGAGAATCAAACACATTCATGTGTGAATTTCAGTTCTATCCATTTCAGCTCTGTGACTCTGAGCAAATTATTTAACTTCTCAGCTTTTCCACTTCTCATCTTAAAATAGAGATAATAATACCTTGCTCAGAAAGCCATCCATGAGAATTAAGCGAGATAGCATGTTAAGTACCTGGTGTAGTTACCAGAAAGAGTTAGTTTTAGTTAGTTTTCAGCTAATCTTCTCTTTGTTTACCTTTTCTTCATGAGGGGAAAAACAAGAACAATTAAATTGCTGTTCAAGAAAGTACTTTATGCCAATTATAGTTATCCTAAAGTAGAATGGGTTGCTGGTTCAGACGGGTGGGGTTAAAGTGTGGGAGTGTGGAGCTGACTTGCCAAGGCATTCTGGCGCCCCGCCCTTGCCCAAACACAGCTTCCTAAAATAATTGTTTTGATTTTATACAGTGGGTTTCCAGGTACAATTTCATGTGAATAAATTATTCAGCAAATTTTTAAAAAGCAGAAAATCGGCAGATAAGATAGATGATCTCTACGATGCCTTTGTTCTCCCTGTTCTGTGCACTTGAGCATTGTCAGAATTGGTGTTTCCTGGAACACGTCATTTACTGCTGGAGACTGAGTTACAAAAGATCCAGATATGTCATGCCACAACACCTACTAAGTTGGGGAATCATTTTAGTAAGTTATAGAAAGATATTCAGTTGTCTATGGCCATGCCACCCTGAACAAGCCCAGTCCCGTCTGATCTCAGAAGCTAAGCAGGGTTGGGCCTGGTTAGTATTTGGATGGGAGACCACCTAGGAAGACCAGGTGCTGTAGGCATTTAAAAAAAAAAAAAAAAAGAAAGATATTCGGTTGTGACAGACAAAAGGATTTCTGGCTACCTCCGAAAGTTTCTCCACATCACTATATCACCATCACTTCTGGCTTACTCCCACTCAGATAATAGTTTTCTCAAAGGCAAAAGATGGAATTAACTTGCCAGTATTTTGACTCTGGGGTTTCTTTAAAACAGCTGATATTTAAATCTACCTAGTCTTCCGAGGAGCGTTAATCATCAGCAGCAGATAAACTTGTAAATGTTCTGAAACACCTCAGACAATTGGTTCTTCAAGTGCATGGAAGTACCCGGATGCTAGCTACACCCAAGTACCTTTGGAAAAGGAGCAGTGTTGGCAAATCAAACATTCATCCTGGGTCAGCAATTTAAAATCAAACCGTGAACCCGCCATTCTCATAGTTTTGGGGAAGTTTGTGTGTTTTTGAGGAAGGTAACTGAATGCAAGTAGTTTTATATGGTACACTGAGTAATTTCCTATAGGATATACTTAATCAGAAAGATATTGTTGGACAGGAACTCATGGAAAAAAAGGTTACAATAGTTTTCAGAGATTGGAGACTTTAGATGAGGGTTTCTCAACCTTGGCACTATTAACATTTTAGGCCAGATAATTTTTATTTTTTTGCAATGTAACATGGTTAGTGGCACCCATGACCTCTACCCACTAGGTGGTACCATAACACCCCCCACCCTCAGTTCTCACAACCAAAAGGTCTCTAGACATTGCCACTGTTCCCTGGGGGGCAAATGGCCCCCAGTTGAGAACCACTGGTTTAGATCCAGTGATTGTATGTGGAAATGATAGGGCCTAGAATTGCTGTGGGGGTCAAATTAGATAAAGCATGTTTTAGTACTCTTAAAAGTAAAACAAATATTTAAACAGATGGTTACAGTACACCCTTTATCTTTTCACTGGTTCATTTGTTAATTCACCTAAGACTTTTTTGAGCCAGGTGCTAGAGACTCATAAATAAATAAACCTTGAGAGGCTTAAAGGTTTGCCAGGTAATCACAGAGGTTAGAAGAAAAAGAGAGATCACGTGCGACATCCCATAAGGAGTATACAAACATAGCATGCACAAAATTTTGTGGGATCCCCAAGAGAAGGAAGGGCTGCTTTCGAACCAAACCATAGAAAATCAGTTGAGCTATACAGCTGAAGCTCTGTAATAGCAATTACCATTTGACTAAGTGTGACTAACTCCTTTTCATGCAGTGCCATACATTCAAGCAGTTTTGCCAGAAGTATTTAAGGTGCATGCTAATAGACAGTACTAGGCACAGAGTGAGGTATTATCATTTTTTAGGGCTATTCTTAATGCAGTATGAAATCTGAATGAGCACTTTAAGAATTCAAGTTGTCACAGACATCTGCTATTTTCCCATCTTTTTTCATACCTGTTGCAATGACAGCAAATGATCAAACATAAATAATAAAATAAAGGTAAAAACGCCAACCCATGTTTCCTTAAGTAGAGTCTTTTACCACCAGAGACACGAGGAATACCAGGTCAAAGCAGCAGCTCAGTCCCGAATATATTCTTCACGCAGACCTTGATCGATTCATTTCAGGGCTGTTGATTCAGAAAGAAATGTTCTTAGCATTGTGAACACCTGTTTTAAATTCTAAACCTAACCTTGTATATTTAGATAAAAATAATTCTGCCTAAGTAATTACCTGCTAGTACCAAGGAGATTGGGTTGACTATCATGAAAGTGACGGAATCTCCAAGTTTTATATCAGGGTGTTCTACATTAGATATTCATTAACAAGGAAACTCCATATAAAAGCCAGTGTGCGTGATGGGGCCGCATTCACATTAAAGGCTGCAGTATTTTTACCCTTTAAACCTCCCCTGAAATTTCACCTATTCCATGTTCCGGAGGTGCTTCTAGGTGGAATAGAGCAAGAGTTGTTAGCTTTAGCATTTGCTGCACGAATGGTTATGAGTCACATTTGTGTTGGAAGATCACCCTTACAGCCTGTCACTCACATTTATTTATGAGAAATGCAGCAACTTAAACATCAGCTAACAAATCCCTGTGAATGCACAGTCACCTCTGAGTGCTTCCAACAAATGCTTCCTGTCACTTCTCTTTCGACAGCTTCAAGAATTAAAGCCTGGTGGAGTGAACTGGGAGACGTACATGAGCATTTATTAAAAGAAGCATGGGAGAGTATGATAACTGCAAAGCCAGCTGTTGAAATTAATATAATTGGTGTGAGATTAAATTTCCTCAATCTAAGACCTGCCTTTTACCACCAGAGAAATTAATCTCCATATTTAAGGCTACAGTAATATGGAACATTCCACATACTGAACTGTCACATGCCTTTAGAGTCACCATGCTATGCTGTTTTTCAAGCATTATAAGTGAAACCAACAGCTGACAGGTGGATCTTGTGTGGTACATTCAGAATCCTTGTGAAAACTTCCCCAACATTATTTTTTAATCTCGATTTGATTATACTTATGTGAAACAAATATACCATATCTAGGCATAAGTATGTATCAATAGCCCATATTTAAATCATCTGTATTATGATTTATAAATCAGGAATTTATTGGATATATTTATGTCTTATCTCTGGGTTGAGCCGATTGTCTTCAGCTCCCCTCACTTGGAAAAAACTATACTTTTTATAAAGTTACCAGAAATTAATTCATTCAACAAAATATTTTGAGCACCTACTATGTGCCAGGCACTATTCTAAGTACTTGGAATGCCTCAGTGAACAAGAAAGATAAAAAAAAACTCCTGCTGTCATGAAACTTTCCTTAGCAGTGTGTGTGTGTGTGTGTGTGTGTGTGTGTGTGTGTGTGTGTGTGTGTATCTGTGTGTTTTGAAGAGAGCAGGTAGGTGGGCGAGGCAGATGAAAGGGCTATGGAAAATGATCCATTTGTTCCTCATTGGAATGTACCCAAAAGTTGATCTTGAATATTTTATATGAATCTCCTAGGTTCGAAATGTGAGAAACCAATTTAAAATAATTTGACACTAAATGTGTCCTCATGGACTGTCTAGAACCTGCAGCAGTGACCCTCTCTGGTTATTGATGAGGAAACCCAGGCCCAGAAGGGTTAAAGGACTTACTCAAGAATCCAGCAGTTACTGGCAGGAGTGGGGCCAAGATACAGACTCCTGCGGTGGTGGACGGTCCTCTATAGGTTACCCTGTGACAGCAAGCAACCTAGTTGCTGAAATCTACTTGAAGATCTGTTTTGAAACATTGCAAAATTGGAAATATCTTAAGGTGCATGCCGAGTTGGCACCCTCACGGCAGAGTGGTCAACAGCAAAAAGATTTTGAGATGTGTGAATTAGATTGCAAGACCCCCATGAAATCACTCTGCTCTCCCATGTGGCAAGCCGGCCACAGAAGTGTGACCCCTGATTTATGCGTCCTCATTCATCTTTCTCACAAATTAAACTGATCGTTTTCCTTCTGCTTCCTGGGGTACCAGAAGACACAGCTAGAGGTGAGTCTGTTGACCTTGCCATCACAGCTTTCTCTTATTAGTGTCTCCATCCCTGTTCTGCATATAACTTGGACTTGGCCATCATTCTTAGAGTTCCAGTAAACCATTTGATGAAAAAATTGTTTACAAATCCAAGTTAAGAACAGAATTTAGAAGGCACCGCATATTATGATGGAGTGGAATAAACTGAAATCAACAGTCTTGGTTTCTAGACTCACCACCCTAAGGCACCCTCACTGGAACTTGGTTTCCCCAGCTGTAAATGAGGTTTTAAGATCTTCCTACTTACAGGGTGGTTGTGAGGATTAAAAGGTTAAGAGAGAATATGTCTGTAAAAACACTGAAAACTGTAAATTGTAATTCACACTTAAGCAATTTCAGTTACTTCTGCCCCTTTTCTCTAAAGACAAGTTAGTAGAGGGATAGACGAGTTTACCATAATTTTGAAGGTTGCTTTAGGCATATTTTATGTTAGTAAAATTAGTCTTCTGAGAGTTGGCAGGGACCTCAGACATCCAAGGGACCAACTCTGGTCGTTACTCAGAATAAGCTGGGAGTTTTTTTGAAAAATACAGATTCATGAGCTCCATACCTAGAGCTTCTGTTGCATGAGACCTAGAGTGATGCCCTGGATTTTGCTCGTTTGCATGTTCTGTATTTGCGATTATTTTAGGAAATCTCCAAACATGAATCTGAAGATTAGCTGTTTTAGGAAACCTTGCTCCAACTTCCTGCTAACGCTGAACTTCTCCTTCCATTCTTGGCTTCACTTAGAAATGGAAAGCCATTAATTACTCAGGCTCTCATCTTTTCCACTCAGTTAACCTGCTCCCTTGCACTCCCATTACTTGATACCCCACCTTGACAGCTGCTATTGCCAAGCATTGACATTCATCTCTTTGACATCCTCTTCTTTCTACTTGCTGCCCTCTAGTGGAAGTGCTGACAAGCAGTGAAATATTTAAATGGTAGCTCCAGGGGTTGGCCTGTCTGAACTGGTGAGCTCACAGGGGTCAGTGCAGGTCCCCAGAGGGATGTCCACAGACCACAGCTATAAGAGAAATCACTAGAATAGCCTCAAGCTGTTCGGACACTTTTTACCATTTGTTCTAAACTTACATTTAGAACAGAGCTTTATAAAGACCCTGGTATCTATTTATGAGTTTTCCCAGGTTTCAGAAATGTACCTGGGAAAGATTATCCTTGGGACAGTTTTGTGTCATTGTCTTTCATTTCTCTCTCTGTCATTCACCTCAGTTCCACCAAATTGCAAAAGAAGATAGCTCTTCCCTACCTCTCCCAACCTTGGGATTTTCCAAATCGTGCAAAAAGTGAAAAGGTAGATTTTTTAATCCTTACAGTTTAGAAGCTTCCAGTTACCAGGTGAAAGAGACTGACATGAACTCAGTGTTAACAGTGTAACAGACACTTAGGCCATGTGTTCACCTTGCTCTCCTCTAAGACCTGTGAGGTGCCTGTAGTAGGCCTTCTAAGCCAGGATATAGTGAGGTTGGGAGAGTTTGAGAAGATTGTGGTATGTCACATAGTGAGGTGCAAAGCTAAAACTGGAACTCAGATGTAGCTGTGAAAAGCCCTCATGTGTACCTATGCTGTGCAACCTCCATGAAGAGATTGTTTAGTCTGGCAGGTGGGTAAGTTTGGATAGGAGATGAGGACAGCAAAAGCCACAAAACCGATGCCAAGTTAAGAATAGATAAATCTAGGTAGATGCCAGAACTCCTGCAAGCTTTGGTGAAACCACATAGTTATCTACATTAACCAGCAAAGCAGAACTCATAGGCCAAACACCGTAAATAAAAAGGATAAACTCATGCTGGTACAACAACCACGTAGGAGCCTGTGGGGGATGGATGTACACACACACACACACACACACACACACACGCACACACACGCACACACACACACGCACACACACAGTTTAATACTCTTGCATCTAGCATGAGTTTACCCTTTTTATGGTGGTGGTTGCTTACTCTTTTTGTATCCTTGATTTTTAATATCTTGGTAAGTTATTTATTGATATTTTTTTCTTAAGGAACATGAATGATGTAAGATTTCATTCGACTGATTTTTTTTCTTACCATTGTATATCCTTATTATTAGAATACTGCCATACAGCCTATTTAATTTATTAACTGGAACATGCACACATCGCTGAACTGCCTTTTTCACTGTAATGAGTGAAAATACAGCTCTGTGTAGATAAGAAAATTTGTTTTGAGCCCTAGACCCAGCCTTTACTCTCTGTGTGAACAGTATAATGTGCAAAGAACAATACTTAGATCTGGATTCCAGTTCCCTGCCCTCCTGCCATTTTGAACTTTGTTAACCAGGGCCAGGTAAGTAAACTGCAGTAGGCCTTAGTTTCCTCTGTAAAGTCAGGATTACATTACATCTGTGCCTCAATGGAGCAAGCTTGTCCAAAGAATTCCTTTACAGCCCTGGGAGCTATATTTTCATTCATGTAATAGTTGATGCCCCTGGATAGTTAAATGAAAATTGTGTCAATTAAAATGAACTAGCCATTGTTTGAATCTGTTTTTCCACTGGCTTGCATGAATTCGGCTTTGTCTTCCTTTTTGGTAGGTACTCAACCGAGAGGATTCCTTCAATCTGGTTTCCTCTCTTATGATTTTTCTAGTTCATAAATAGCCTATAAACAAACACTAAACTGGCATAGTTAAAAGAATCCTAGGTTAAGCCTTCATAAAACAAATACGCCTATGTAAATAACATTTTTAATTTTGTGTTATTTTGTTGTGAGTTTGAGTTTTCTGGTGTAGGGCACATCTGGCTGGATAGCTGAAGGCTGAGCTCCGGGCAGTCAGTCAGTATGCAAACTCCACCCCTGGAATGTTCCATGCAGCTTCCTATGCCTTCTTCTCACAGCTGATCACTGATGAGCTTGTAGGGTGTAAGAATTACAGCCTCACACCCTCCAGTCCCCTTTGCTATATATTTGTTTAGTTTGTTACTGTTCTCCTAGCTTACTTGTTTAAAATCAAAAATTTAAAAAGTATTTTAGCCCATAAAGTTTGACCCCCTTGAATTTTCAAGATTCCAAAGAGTAATCATCTCTTTATTTTTTGATGGATAAATAAAAGTACAAATATAATCACTGTAACAAACTTGGAAAAAAAAAAGGGGGGGCATTGGTAAGGCTGAAAGAGAGAATGCTAGCAAGGCTAATCTGCCAGCATTACAGCTGGCCAAATTCTCTTTCTACCACTTACGTGGTGTAAGCTTAGGGAAGTCACTTCACCTCTCTATGCTTCAGTTTCCTGTAAAAGGGGATAGTAGTAGTGTCTAGCATGCAGGGTTATTGTGAGGATTAAATACATTAAGGCATGTAAATGACTTAAATCTATCTGGCACATAAATGCTCAATAGATAGAAGCTATTATCGTTACAGAACTAAAGAACGAGAACCCAGAGTTGTACAGTTTGGTGGGATACAGATAATGTTTCCCTTTCTTCTTCCTCCTCTGCCTTCTCTGGCCCCATTTTGCTTAGCCACCCTTGCCTTCTAGTTCTCCTCTCCCAACTTAAGAATTTTCGGCGAAAATGTTTAGAAGAGAAGAGGATGTATGCACTTTGGAGGGCGCCAAGCTTCTTGACAGTCAAGTATACTTTTCAGCTAAAGCGACTGTATCCAACAGTCATGGGCCTTATGACAACAGAAAGAAAGCTTTTTTTCCCCCCTCAGGAAATGGGTTTAACTTTTTGATGGCTGGATCTCTTTGGATGGATGGATGGAAATTGGCTCAGGGATAAAATGAGACAGTTGGACTCAGGGATCTAAAGGATGAAGGTCGAGGGGATGTCATTGTGCTTTTAGGAGCGACGTTTACTCCGCACAGCCCACTGGTCTTTCTTCACCAACCTTTGGTTTTAGTTGTTGCATTCTCTGTGGGTGACACCCACGGTCGCATATGGAAGTCAGTCTAGGGGCAGAGTTACCCTCAGGCCTTCAGTGCCTTTGGTGAGTCTCTGCAGACTCCCTGCTCTTCCCATCCTCACCAGGCCCCGCTGACCTCAGAGGGCCCTTCTTGCTGGGCCATGAATGCATCCGAGCCAGCGGGCTTGGGATTACCGCCAAATCTGAATGAAGGTGCAAAATATATGACTAAAATAGCCCTAACCCGTGGCGCTGGGTATAGCAGAGATCCATGGTTTATAAATAACAGGGATGGGGGGCAGGGATAGAGGGGTCAAAATAGTGAGTTGTTGTCCAGTACTTGAGGTCAGTCTCACCATTCTAATACTGAACCCAAAAGTGATAGACAATAAAAGAAATGGGCTCCCTGAATAAAATTAACTGCACCTGGGCTTGTTTATTTTCTTATCAAGATATTTGTAACTTTGGCAGTAAGCAGTTTAAAATGAGATTTCTTTTATGTGGACTACAATGAACAAAACATGTATAATTTAAAAACAAACTAATGAAAAAACAAAAGCAAGAAACAAACCCCATAAGGACATAATGTTTTCCTGAGGATAGTCTAAGGCTGGGATGCAACAGGAATGGGAATATTTATGGATCTTATTGAAATGGTTTCTTTCTCCTCTAAATAAAGCCACCATTACAGGGGAATGGATGAACTAAAGACAGAAGGAATAAGGAAAAAAGAAGGTCAGTAACTTGGGAAAGTTTTCTTTTTCTTTCCCCCTTTCTGTTTTTTGGTTTTGTTTTTCCCTTTCGAAGCCAGAAGGAATCTGAATTCTGGTCTACGACTCCCAAGACCAGAGGGTCAGGGAATGCCCCACAGAGGCTGGAAGCTGTGATCTTATCATTAATGTAAACCTCTTTTCCTTCCTTCCTGGGGAACTTAGGCAAACAAAACTGCCCAGTCTTCCTGTTTAGTGGCAAAAGCTTCGCTACTTTCTCTTTCGTCTGGGAATGTAAACTTCAGAGGATATTTTTTGCTATTGTTTCCTTTAAAGAAACAGAAACTTGACTTAATCTTTTCACACACCCTTTCTCTGGCACAGGGAGATCACAGCTAACTAAAGAACAAGATGAGAGGCTTAGGCAGATGGGGCCACATGTCCTCCCCGGAGCTCAACCACATTTCCTCTCCACCATCACCTCTTCCTCCCACCCCTGCCTCCTCCATCTCCGCCATACTTTGAGTTGTAATCTCCTAGGAAGAGTAACCCATTGGCTCAGGGCCAATCTTCTGAGAAGCTGATTGAACTTGTTTTTCACTCCTTGCCAGGACCTTTATCTTTGCCAGAGAGAGCTGAGTCAGGAAGACTAAGATCTTCAGAGATAAAGTGTGTATTGTTTAAAATTGTGATAATTTGCTGTCTGTTTTGAATCTCATTCTCAAAATCACAATGATGCCTTGAGTGAGATCATACTGATGCAGCTTCTGGGAGTGTCAGGGAAGCTTCTCTGATAATTCAGGCTTTGCCAGCTGGAGGTCAGGCAGTGGTACATTGTGATCTTTTAGATTGGAAATCCTGCTCTTCCTTGAAGATTATGCCCCATGCTGTTGAGGATTCTGTAATCAACTTCTTCGGTCATTTGTTTAACAATCAGTGAATTCACTTATTTTTATAATTATTCAGGCCATAGTCATATATTTTACTCACAACAGTTTATGAAAGCTACATCACCTGCCTCACTGAAACTGAGAAACATTAGATGAACAACACTCCCCTAGACAACAGTCAGAAAACCCTTTCATGAAAGGAAATGAAGTACTTTTCCTGTAATGATTTGTTCTTAGTGAACCCATAGTGGCTCCAAGTGGCCTGTTGTTTCCTTGCCAGGTGCTCAGAAACAATTTAACAATTCATCTAGAATGTTGCTGGGGATTGAGGTTAAAGGTATAATTTTAAGAATCCACCTTTTTAACCTATTCGAACATTGGAGTATCCTACTTTTGTCTAGTGAAAATCTTCAGAAATAACCAATGTCTATTGGTCCATTTGTGCTTTTAGGATCTGGAATAGAAGTCATCTGATCGTGAACACTTGAACTCATCAGTAGCTTTGAGATTATACTTATTGTCCCATTGGCTTTAGCCTTCAGTTTTATTAACTACCATTATAACTACCATTAACTCTGGTCTTCATATTTTTACCCTTGACTAACGAGAAGTAATGTCTGTAAGAGTTCCCCATTGCTTTCCCTTTCTTTTCTGAGTTGAATCATTTTTTTCTTATTTTCATAGAATTTTAGAGTTTTATGAGATAAGGAAAAATGTTTTTCAGTTTATAGCTTTATCTTTTAAGTGTAAAAGTTCTGAACTACTCATTATTTTTAAAAAATTATAGTGTGTGTGTGTGTGTGTGTGCGCGCGCGCGCGTGTGTGTGTGTGTGTGAATTTTTTTTCAGTATTTATTTGGCCTCTGTCTTTCAGTGCTTCCTGAATATTTAAAGGTCATTTGTGCTGCATGTGAGAAAACTGAGCGGCTACCCAAGCATGAGTTTTAATTTAAGGTGGAAATGATTCCTTTGAGTTAAGTTGTTATTCTTGGAACAAGTAATGGGTCTCAAAAATTACAATCTAAACATAGCAAATCATGAGATTTGGTACTATCACTTGGCAAGACTAGGTGAGACTCAAGACCAGTAAGTTCAGCTGTAGAGAAATGGTGGTGAGAGATTCGGAGCTGGAGAGGGCTGGTAGGAGGTGAAAACACTTGTGAATAGCCCTGGGACCCTGGGAGTCAGCACAGGGTCTTTGGGAAATTGGGGAGGGGAGAGGCAACATTAACCGATTGCTTCATTCATTCATTCATTCATTCACTCATTCATTTATTCATAAATGCTTATTGGGAACATCCTGCATGCCTGGCATCATCTTAGTTTCACTGAAAAGGGTGAGGGAGACACAAAATGAGATGATAAGACTAAATGAGAAGCACTCGCTCTCCACCCTCAGTTACAGCTGGGCCAGCCCCATGTGAGTATGCTTTTCTGTTCTGAACACACAACGAAACACTTAGTCAGAAGAGTAAGCTATATACAACTTCTACTTTGACACATAATGTTTCAAAATAATAAGAAGAAAAATCCCAGAAGAGTCTATCTATAACCATTTTAAAGAGGTTTAAGATTAGAATTAGAAAGAAGTATTTCTTTGGGGAAATTATTAGTCTAATGTTTTCTACTCAGCTACTAAACATGATGTGTTTCAGTTTTCTTCTTTCCTTTGGTTATTGACGTTTAGTGGCAGACTGCTGTGTTGGCGGCATGATAGAAATGTGGTCAGGGAAATGGAAACAAGATTCATTCAATACTCAAGAGCTTCTCTCCCCCTCAAAGTAACCACAGATCATCAGCTTTTGCCACATGTTCAGATTGCAAACCATCTACAGAACGTTAAAGTTTTCTATTTCAACCAGTTGTCCCTGGATTTTTACTACTTAAACTCTACTGTGGGAAACATGACTATAAACCAGCATTGAAAATATATAATTTTTGATATTAAGAAGCAGCATTACTCATCAGAATGAGTACATGCTTATTGACTTTCTAACGGGTGACGTCTAATGGATTTGCAAGATCAGAAACACAATGTGTATGCCTAGAACCGATGAAGCTGTTTGCAGGGAGTATGGAGTGAAATAACTACTTGCCTTCCATATTGGATTTCTTTGTAGAGCTGTGTGTGTGTGTGTGTGTGTGTGTGTGTGTGTGTGTGTTGCCAGGACTGCGGTTGATTCCCCGGATGTGAGCCTAGCAACTTGTTTTTCAGTTCAGCACAGTAAAATCTGAGCAAAAGAAACCTCCCTGTTGGCCACCCACCTCACAGTCTCTAAAAGGGAACTCTGCAGAGAAGCATTCCACACTAGGTCAATGTACAGTTCGGCAATCAAAATGAAAAACACTTGAGCTGAGTTGTCTACCATTTGCTATATCTTCCAGCCCTGGTTTAAAGGATCGCGGGGAACCCTGCAAGTTTAAGTAGTTTTGGCAGACAAGGAAACAGCTGTAACATTGTCGGGGGTTGTCTGTAGGAGCTGTGCAGGCTGTTGACAGCCCTTAGAAGGCCCAGAAAGGGGGCAGATGCTTTCTGAGTTAGGTCAAGGGAGTGGTAGCGGCTGGGTTCGCGAAGCAAACTTTTGACCTCATTATGAGACAAATGGCTTTCTTGTGGACCTTGTCTTGTCAGGACTAGTTTTCTCTTTCAGAACCAGTGAGTGGGATCTTTGGTTTTTAAACTGTTTCATTTTTATTACAAGTTAGATGTTCTTAGAGCTGCAGTTCTCAGAGGGAAGGTAAGGAGTAGGAACTGGATAATGTCCCTCTATCTCTGTGTCCTCTATCTCCCCCCGGCGTGGCGAAGTCACGCTGAAGACTGTTGCACCTTGGATGTGCCATCTGGGCAATTGTGCAATTGGCAAGGATGTTTCAGCATCTAGGGGGCTCCGCACTTCTCTCTCTGAGACTCCTTCTCCTCTGTCCCTGCCTTCCCCATGGGCCCGACTCGACACCCTCCCACTGTTCTCGCTGCCTGGGCATCCCTCCGCCTCTCCCAAAAGAGCTCGAGACCTTGGGCTTTCTTTTCCACCTCAAAATCTGTTTTCATGTGCCTTGAATTTGTGGCCCATGGAAAGAATCATATGGAGTAATTTATGTTGAGGCATAACTAGCTGAGTATTTCGAATGTGATAACACTCTCAGGGGTATGTGCATTTTAATAGGGGACCATGATTCATCTAGATGAATAAATCTCTAATGGTACTATCTCTGCTCTTTGTACCAGCAGATATGGACATTTTGGGGACCAATGGAGTCTTTCTTCAGCCCCTCAGGTCATACTCTCTATGTAAAGAACCAGCTCCCCATATTTTCCTTTTAAAGATGTAGAGTTCAGTCATTATATCTTAGAAAACATTTATCTTTACACTTTGCCAAAATTCAATGAAATATGTGAAATTTTTTTTTAAATGTATTTTTTTGCTTCCATTTATGGAATTTCAAATTCCGTTAATTTTTGGTTGTTAAAGCAAAGCTCCAATCAAACCGAAAGAACCCCTTGATATCCTTACTTGTAGATTTTTAAAACTTAAGAAAACTGCTGTTAACCAAAAATAAGAAGTAATGCCAGATGGACGAACTGATAAGGAGAGATACCTTACTCTGGTCAATTAGAAAAGGGTAGTAATTGCCCTGTAGAAAGCAATAATCAAAAGGAAATCTAAGATTTCTAAGATTCTTCATGAAGGCCAAGCAGTTTCCAAATGGAAAACCTGTCCTCTACCCTCGAAGTTCTATTATAAACTTGTAGTTTAGAAGCAATGGATGATGGGGACGTCATTCTTATGAAAATGCTAGTTCATTATACAAGCATTATTTATTGATACAAAACAAAAGATACTGTAAAAACATTTGTAAAAATCAATATTGGTATTCAATTTTTAGCCGTATGATTCCATGTTATCCTTTTCTTGGATGCAAATGCTTTGTGTCAGGTACCATGTTTCGTAAGTCTACATAGCATTTAGCAAAGTAGACTATTTTGTGTAGGCACTTAGTAAATTCTTGTTTAATGAGTCTATATAGTTTTATTTTGCTTTCTGTGTTGTCTTTAGGATATAGGGGGTTAAGTCAAGGGAAACTGTCTCTTAGAAGCTTTTATATATCGGTATCGATGTCAAAGTAACTATTTTTGCTTTCAACTGATTTGGTGACCATTATATGTCTATATAAGTATATACAGATATAGCCATAGAGCCCCACCTATATTCAAGGTGTTGAACACTGGGCAGCTGAAGAAGCAAGAGGTACCATTACTTCAGTCTTTCTTGCCAAATCGGCTCCTGGCTTTACATTGGTAGAGCCACCTCGTAGGGAGGCCTCAAAGGCAATGGCCCTGCTGAAGATATTTCTGAAGGCAGTGCACTGGAATTTAAAGTGAGGCCTGAGAGATAATCTGCATTTTCCTCTTGTAGGGGAAATCTCTCAGCTGGAAATAGATGCTTTCAGATACTTGATGCAACTCCTGTGTCCTCTTTTGAGTTAAGTGGGCTACTAACTGTTCTTGAGGCTTGGAAATGGTGGCTGATCTTCTTAATTGGGAACTCAGTTACTGGTTTCTTAAGCAGGGTTTTGAAGTTGGAGGATAAAGAGGACACAGGACAATAAATAGACTTAGAACAAGGGGTCATTTATCTAGTCCAGCTTCCCTTCTTCCAGCCACCACCCAAAAATGTGCCTGAATCATCCTTAGAACATTAAAAGAAATCACTTGCAGTCCCCAAACCACCTGTTTCTATTTGGAAACCCTTATCATCAGAGAACATTCCTATGCATCTAACGTAAATGGCTCTTTATGAATGGTAAACATATTGGCATTGTCAGAGTTTTGTCAGCATTGTCAGAACTTTGCTCATGAAAATATCTCATTATCTATGTGTAGCCTATCACTTTAGTCTTCTTGTCTTCTAGATCAGAAGTTCCCAAACTTTTCAAATGTGATCCCCATTTAGTGTCAACTTCTACAGCCCCGCCCCCCATCACCTGCCGTGCCTTTACTTACTGAAGTCGTTAGGCAGTGCGTGGAGGCGCCATGGATTCTGGGGTTCACATAACCCCACGCTTACTCTCACGCCCACACAGGTGGATCAGTCCTCAGTTTGGGAATCCCAGTTTCCGGCTGAATAACCCTAAACCTTTCCATCATTTTTTTGTAGCTCTTACATGCTTTCCTTTCATCTTCCTTAAAATGTGAAGACTACAGTGCATATATTATTAAAATAATGTCACGACCAGTGCTATGTTTAGAGAAAGCTGACTTTTTACCCTGTCTACTGAGGTAGTAATGCCAACGGTAGACTCTTTAGAATGATCACTTTAGTAACAATAGATCCTAGAGCACATGCACTGTAACTTTTTAAACAGTTTTCTATACTTAGTAAGGAACCTACATAGTAGAACAGTAATCCTCAGACTTTTATGTCACGAGGCCCCTTTATGTATTCTTCCAAATTACTGAAGACACCAAAGGGCTTTTTTTTTTATAGAGGTTATATTGATAATTACAGTACCAGAAATTAAAACCAAGAAATGTTTAAAACACGTAGCCGTTAGAGTGATGACATCATCCTAGGTCATGTAGCCTATGGAAAACACCATAATACACTGATGAAAAAGACAGATAATAGTTTAGTATTATTATAACAATAGTTTTGACTTGCCGACCCACCAACATATAATATATTCATGACACAGTCCCTAACACCTAAAACGTACACTCTAAGGCCCAAAATAAATACTAATAAGTGATGCTCAATTCTGGTTTAACATGCTTCCTCCAATCATCCTAAAAATATAAATTAGATAGAAGTCAGGATATATTCATCAACCAGTTGGTATTGCCTACTCTCTTACTACCTACCCTGGAGTATTGCTTCAGGTGATTTTCACTTTATAAGAAGCAGCCCTATGAAATGTTTTACCATAATCTCAGCAGTGATGTAGAGCACACTGTTCCCTTTTATAATGATCCTTGGGAGAAATAGTATAATGATCTGTGGGGCAAATGCTGAATGCTACAGTAAAAACTCTGCTTCTCCCTAGAATCTGGTATGTTCTTATCTTATGGCCACTGTAAATCTCATAAGTATGCTTTCTGGTCTGCTTTGGCCAACAGGAAGACAAGAGCTGAAAATCTAACTTACATTTATTTATTATTCAGGGCCCTATGGCGTTATTTTTATATGAAATTTTCCCTCGAATTATCTTATTCCTCAGATCTTGTTTTTCCTTCGCTCTGATTTGTTTTTCTTAATGTGTTTTATTGTATATTTCTTAATATGTTTTATTGTGTATTTAATCTCCAAAGGGATTGAATGAATACATAATAAGAAAGATATGTGATACAGTTTAGAGAGATTGGTGAAGTACCTGGAGTGCTGCAGCCCGAGTAGGTTTAGCTGTATAAGGTTTCGTTAATGAAACGGATCTTAAGTGGAGCTTAGGAGGAAAAGGAAGTGGGTTGCTGGAGACAGGGTGTTTTGTGTGAGAGATTGGCTGTAACAAAGATGCAGCTGTAGAGTGAGTGAGTGATATCCTGAGGGCAGTGAGGAGCTCTGTCTGACTGTGGTACCAGAGCCGATTGCTTTATTATGTTAATATTGGATTGAAGAGGCCGCTGAGGATAGGAGCTGTGGAAAAGTGGAGTAATAGTTTCCTATCGAGGAAGATTCTCACTTCAGTTCCTAAAATAAATGAGAAGGTGGAGAATTAAAGGCTGAGAGGTCAATTAGGAGACAGTTCTGATGGTGTATGTATAGAGCTAGAAAGGCATATCTAAACACAAGTATAGAAGAAACAGATAAGAGTATGAAGAAGAATCAGTGAATTGCAGCCAGATTTTGTGGCTGATTCAATTTAAATTAATTCGCTATGTATTGACTTTTCTCCAGGTCTACTTTATTCATTACTGTATGCAGAACCTATCACAGTATATAGCACCTAGTAGGTGCTTCATAAATGCTGTGTTAGATGAATGAAATGGTTCCCTATCTCTAAGGAGAATGAAGACAAATGGCTAGGTAAATACATAGATAAATGAAATATATAAAAATTGCTTTGAGAAGGTCTTCTAAACGAGAACAAGCAGGCTTCTAAGCAGAAAGGCTGGAGTAGGAGTCATTGGAGAAACCCACAGAGACAGCAGCAGAAGCAGATGTGCAATCCCTATTTTGCCTTTTAACATTCTGGGGCAGCATATAAATGGTTTTACAGGTTAGGGCCCTTAGACTGTGGAATTTTTAAGTCACCTGATTAGAGAAGCTTTGCCCCCTTCCCAGTGTGATCAGGCCAGGATATGATAGAAATATATGTCATAACTTTGGCTCCAGCCTAATCCTGCCAGCTTAGAGTTGTGGTTGCAGGTAGCACCAGCCACTCTCCTGGCATGATCAAGTGTCTGAGGTCCAAGCCTTCAGGCTGAACAGAACTGATTGTCTTAAGCGTTGAGTTAGAACTCTTACACAGAGCTTTGTAAGAACCCAGTTTCTTTTCTCAGAGGCCCGCTGGTAGAGAGATCAGTCTTGAGCAAAGTAGTCTTTAGTTCTCAGCTTAATTGAAAGAGTGGCCTCTAAGCATTACATTTCACTCTGCTAGTAACCTGTTCCATTTCAACCTGCGAAACGTCCAAGGCTGGTCAGTGACATCACCATAGGGCAAAATGCAGGACGGTTAGGAATGGCTGGGTGACCACTCCAGGGTGCAGGTGGTGTTCACTCAAGGTAGATTGGCAAGGACTATTTGCAGTGATGCTGGTAAATGTTTAACAGCTGCTGTTGGTAGTGGTGGGATGGTGTCAGAGGGAGCAGTGATTGGTTGGTATCCATGGCTGATATCCATGGCATAAATACTCCCACCAGCATGACCGAGAGGCATAGCAATCTACCACTATATTCTGAAGGAAGAATGAGTTGTCCTGAATGGCTTACTTGGCTTCAGGTCCTGGAATCCATAGTTGACAGTCAGTTTCATTTGCAGCTACTGGATGTAGCAACTCCCTGAGGTTTGCCAGGAGGCTGGGAGGCCCTGAGACAACAGAGTGATGCTGTTAGGAGACATCGAGATTATTACCAGCTCTCCCCCACTATGTCCAGTAGTAAGTCGGAAACCCAGTGATACATTCACTGAGGAATCCACCAAGGAGTTCAAGATAGCTCAGGTGACATTTTTCTTGGAGGGATTCAAGTGTACAATAGGCAATATGCAGAAATGAAAGGGAAATAATTATAGGTCTGAAAGGGGTCAAAGAAAAATGAAGAAAGGGAGATGTACTTGAATGATGACTAGAGAAGACTAATCACTGAAGTGAGAGGGAAAGATGAGAGAGTGGGTATTCCTAGCAGAGGAAGCAAAGTAGACAAAGCGTAGGAATATGAAGGGGCGTAGAGTGTTTTGGTATTGTCCAGGTAACTACTTGGGGACCTAGGAGGTCAGCTCCTATGGTCTGAATGCTTATGTGCCCCAAAATTCGTATGCTGAAATCTCAGTCCCCAAGGCAGTGGTATTAGGGGCAGGCCTCTGGGAGATGATTAGGTCATGAGGGCGCAGCCTCGCAATTGGGATTACTGCCCTTATAAAAGAGGCCCCACAATGCTCCCCAGCCCGGAGTGCAAGTAGAGATAGGAGTGGAAGACACGATTCAAGGCCAGGTTGTCAAGGGCATTTTAATGCCATGCTAAGGAGTTTCGAATTTTTTCCTTTCAGTAAAAGAAAGACCTTAGAATAAGCAGAGGATTGAAAGAATCAGGTTTGTGTTTTTGAAAGGATTCCAGAAACACCCTTGGGCACCACTCCATTACCTGGAGATTATTGGTAAAATTTCCCGAGTTGGTGCACAGGCTGCTGGGGCCTGCTCGAGGCTGTCTTGCCTCCTATTTCAACACTGGGGCCTTTCAGGGCTTGGCCCTAACTTGTATTTAAAGGGAATGTTTGCTCACTGCCAAAACAGTAGTCTTCATATTTAAAGTTATTCGACTCCTTCTCAAAAGGTAAATGAGAAAAGCAATATAACTTTAGTGAAGAAAATTAATCTATCATCATTTAGGTAACTATACACTGCCCTTCAATTTCAAAGACAATTTGCTGCACATAGATGGTTATGAGCTCCAGAACTCTTTATCCTTGTATCTTGAATTTATCGGAGCTGCCTTCTGCCTATAGTTCTAGAAATTTCCTTGTCTTGGTATCTTTAAGAAATATATTTCTGTAAATCTGAATTGAAGATTTGGAAAAATACACATAGCTAAAGTCTCTTCAAACTTTTTTTTAAAAAAAGGAACAATTACTTGAGAACATCTTAAAAGTAAAAACGAGAAAGTAGTCATGTCAATGAGTGTGCAGATATGAATGTAAAATATGAAAAGTACATGTAAGCAGGATCTTCTCCAAAAAGTTCTACTTTATTTAAAATTAAATTATCTGGCACAATTTCAAAGCTTTGGGTTATTTAGTTTTGCAGTTTGAAAAAAAATATATACAGTTGAATTAGTATGATTAGTCTCTATATATGACTACTGCAAGGGGCAGTGGACAAAGCTATTCTATAAGAGATCAGTAGCTTCAGTGCAGACTTGGTCAGTGTCACATACCTTATTAGAAGAAGTGACTCTCTGAGATGGGTTTTAGGTTAAACTCCTTGACTCGCCTGGTCTTCTGACTTCGTAAATAAATTGCAGGTGTTACCACATTTCCACAGGTGTCAGATCAGGCAGAAAATAGAAGCAGCAGCCAGCTACCAAGCATCCTACTGGAATTAGCCACCTGGGGCCACGTGGACCAGAGAGATCTTGAATCACAGAGCTCACAAACTGATGTTCGTGAGCCAGTTCTAGCTCACAGGCATGTTTTGTTTCACCCAGGCAGCATCGTTCTAAAGTCAGATTAGTTGGTATCGTTTAAAATTTGAAGGGTTAACAACAAAAATTCTTATTTCTGGCTTTTCTTTGACTAATTGCACAAGCCTGGGCCTATAATCTTAAAACAGTTGGCTGGAACTAAGTAGTCATTGCCCATTTTAGACGGGGCAAACATTCTCCACTTTTCCCCCTTCCCCCTTCCAGGCTGCTTCAGACTTTATTGCTACCCACTTGTCTTCAGTAGGCTGAGATCATATTTAAAAGATTAAATAATGGGTATCACATGAGCAGATACCAGTCAGAAGGAACCCGGCCAGTCAGAAGGAACCCAAGACAGAGTTAGGGAACAGGACTCTGCTAGCCTGGGCATTACCCTTTCAGTTACTGGATCATGGAAAGGTCCAAAAAGTCCCAAGAAAGGGGCTAGAGAGGCAGTGTGGGGAGTGGGCCCATCAGGGGCTTAGGTAGGAAGTTCTTTTTACCAGCTAGTTTGGAAGTATTTTCAATATGTTAAAAACTGATGTCAGAGGTAGGGTTTTCCAAGAAGCCGACTCTGAGATGGAGATTAGCATATAGGATGTTTATTAATGGCACTCCTTACTCATTGATACCTGTGGAAGAGAGAAAAAGGAAGTGGAAGTGGACAGAAGGGGTGTCAAGCTACAAAACAGGCCTCGTGATAATCTCAACTGTGACCCCATGAGGAGCTCTGGAGTTAGGATGTCCCTTCCTGAGGGTTTCCCATGGGACCAATATGGCCAGGCCATTCCACCCAATGTGGATCACTCACTGGATGTGGGAAGAGTCTTACCCTGCGTGAGGCCACTCTCCACCACTGAGGGCATCCCTTAAAAGGGCTGAGAACTGAAAGCTGTTGGCCTAGAGCACCTCCAGCACCGGACCAACGAGTCCTTCAAGAAGAGAGTGTGGGCAGCACATGGCAGTGGCCACCACAACCAGCAGCTGTACAACAGAAGACTATAAACTCTGCCTCCGGGCACAGCATCTGACCCTGTCCTACAGGTTACCCAAGGCTGTGCCTAAATTTTTTGGACTGATTCAGAATCTAAAGAGAGGCCATGATACTCTATACCCCATTTACTGACTTATCGTTCACTCACTATAGAATTCGTTTTCATCTTCACATAGTATTAGATCATCCAACTGTTACTACTCCGTGTCCAGGAATTTGAATCAACTCATTATATCTTATCATAACCTCAGAAAAGATTGCTTTTGTGAAGGACCAGAAATCTTTCTTTTGATGTCTTCACATTCCTCTCCCCCAAACCTGTAACTCTACTGTGTTTACCATATAATAAATAATCAGATGTCTGCAACTGTGGTTTGTATAAATTGCTGATGCTACATTTTACTTATTTATTTTATTTTAATCTGTTCATGAGGGTTGTTGCCCCAGGCATTTGAAAAAAACTAACTTCATTGCAAAAGGGATTTTAGGGACCTCAACCCAGTAGTAGATATTTCTTCCAAGTGGTTCTGAAGCAGTTTTCCAAATAAGAAATTACAGTCCTAAACACATCCTAGGTTTTTTATTTTCCCAAATCTTGTTAAAGCATTTCTGCAAGTGGAATTTTCCTACTATTCCCCCGTCTTTTATCCTGACAGGATTAATGTCATTAATTGCTAAAATCTAATCTGATTTATTATAACTATTTTATATTAAAGATACATAATGTAATTGTCCTTAAATTTCAAATACTAAAGAACCTGCTACTATTTTAGTTGTGCTGGTTCTTTTCTATCTTTCATTCAACTTTTTATTCATCTCATAAACATTTAATGATAACTTATTATGTTCCAAGGGTTGTTTTTAACAGGATTTATAGCTCAAAAATCTTCTGTTTGGCGGGGGAAGGGGAGTTCCCAAAATTCAAGAACTATAAAAAGTAAGAGGGAAGGAAACAGAGTATAAAAATAAGTCTGGCGTTTATTAACTGCTACCCAGTTTCTTAAACACACCACGTAGGTAGCCCATACTGTGCTAAGGGCTAGGAAAGATGCAGCCATGAAAGGCTTTGTTTTCCTTACGCTGAGAGAGCTTACAATCTAATCAGGAGAAGAGACTGACAGATATAAAATAAAAGCAAAATAACAAGGCACCACAATCAGTTGCTCAATTTTGTGGTAGGATGTAAATGATGGGAAACGTCTGAAAACTGAAGGGGGACAGGGTAGATGGCAGTTGGTCAGGAAGACTGCATTGGAAGAGCAGGAACTTAAGAGTATGAAAGAAGGGGTTGGGATTTGGAGAGACAGAAGGAAGGATCTTACTTCAGTAGAGTAACAATAATAGAGACAAAGAACACGTATAAAGGTGGGAATAGCAGAGGTTTAATGCCGATGAGAATTTACTACTAACTTTCTCCTCAGAATTCTGAATGTCGAAAACATCTAACACCTCAATCTACTTTCAAGATTTCTGGGCAAAATGAAAGAGGGAAATGTTTTTATTTTACAACTGTGGTTATTGTGACTCAGTTACAGCTGGGGCTGATTCTAACTACGAACTGGTAACACAGAAGAATCAAGAGTTAGCAGTTCAGGGTCAAAAGATGGAAATTCTCTGCACCGTTTGGCGGTGTGAATATGAGCAAATCCTTTACTCTCCGCAGCCCTGGTTTCCTTCTCTAGCAATGGAAATGAGAGCCTTGCCCGTCTTTCTGGGCTGTTATAAGCTATTAAACATCTACTAATAGTGTGATGATTCTTTATAAACTATTAAGCAGTGCAAATTTTAGTATTTTTGTTATCCTCTCCACAAAATCATACTTTTAGGTCATGGATTTAGATTCTTTTCACTAAAAAGTTAAGTGTATTTAGAAATGTTTTTTATACTACAAGCAGCAGTCATCCAACTGTCATGAACTTTATTCAGTAAGGCCTGACTAGTATTTTTTCAATTAATAGCATAGAACAGAAGAGTAAGACATATATTGTACTCTTTAGTATGGAAGAGTATGTCATCCATAGTAA
The DNA here is from genome assembly GCF_000151845.1 of Pteropus vampyrus. Classification (NCBI taxonomy): domain Eukaryota; kingdom Metazoa; phylum Chordata; class Mammalia; order Chiroptera; family Pteropodidae; genus Pteropus; species Pteropus vampyrus. The sequence goes on along the minus strand of NW_011888953.1, from coordinate 255,060 downwards.
TTATAAGTATTGTTTAGTGACACACGGAGACATAAATGATGTACATATGGGTCAAATGTAAAATATATTTGTTTTTGTGGGTTGTTGTCAAAGAAGACTGAAAACCACTAGTTAATAATAGAGTACTGCAAGTACAAAACATCCAGTCCTCATTTTTTGAAACCTCAAGTTAAACTAACCAAAAAGATAAATTTCAGAGATGATTTATACTATGTAAAGAATGTGAGATTACGATGAATTTGGGCATGTCTACATTTTTTTCTTATGTCTGTTGCTATAACTCAAAATCTGTCTTCGCTTTTACTACCCAGTATAGAAAGTAGACTGTTTCCAATTAAAATCTACATGGCTAGAACCTCATCGTTCCCTACCTTTACTGGCAGCTTTTAAGTTGCTTAGTTTTGAGAACTCACAATCAGCATCGTGAAGTCAAAAAACTTCTACACGCTCATGTGTGTAGAAATCCATTTCATCAGGCTAGGTCCAGGGAGGAAAGAGATGGCATATGCAGAGAGTTTAACAGGAGAGAGTGTAATGACACATCTCTTTACAAAGTCTTACCCTGCGTGAGGCCACTCTCCACCACTGAGGGCATCCCTTAAAAGGGCTGAGAACTGAAAGCTGTTGGCCTAGAGCACCTCCAGCACCAGAGCAACGAGTCCTTCAAGAAGAGAGTGTGGGCAGCACATGGCAGTGGCTACCACAACCAGCAGCTGTACAACAGACTATAAACTCTGCCTCCAGGCACAGCATCTGACCCTGTCCTACAGGTTACCCAAGGCTGTGCCTAAATTTTTTGGACTGATTCAGAATCTAGAGAGAGGCCATGATACTCTATACCCCATTTACTGACTTATCGTTCACTCACTATAGAATTCGTTTTCATCTTCACATAGTATTAGATCATCCAACTGTTACTATTCCGTGTCCAGGAATTTGAATCAACTCATTATATCTTATCATAACCTCAGAAAAGATTGCTTTTATGAAGGACCAGAAATCTTTCTTTTGATGTCTTCACATTCCTCTCCCCCAAACCTGTAATTCTACTGTGTTTACCATATAATAAATAATCAGATGTCTGCAACTGTGGTTTGTATAAATTGTTGATGCTACATTTTACTTATTTTATTTTAATCTGTTCATGAGGGTTGTTGCCCGAGGCATTTGAAAAAAACTAACTTCATTGCAAAAGGGATTTTAGGGACCTCAACCCAGTAGTAGATATTTCTTCCAAGTGGTTCTGAAGCAGTTTTCCAAATAAGAAATTACAGTCCTAAACACATCCTAGGTTTTTTATTTTCCCAAATCTTGTTAAAGCATTTCTGCAAGTGGAATTTTCCTACTATTCCCCCGTCTTTTATCCTGACAGGATTAATGTCATTAATTGCTAAAATCTAATCTGATTTATTATAACTATTTTATATTAAAGATACATAATGTAATTGTCCTTAAATTTCAAATACTAAAGAACCTGCTACTATTTTAGTTGTGCTGGTTCTTTTCTATCTTTCATTCAACTTTTTATTCATCTCATAAACATTTAATGATAACTTATTATGTTCCAAGGGTTGTTTTTAACAGGATTTATAGCTCAAAAATCTTCTGTTTGGCGGGGGAAGGGGAGTTCCCAAAATTCAAGAACTATAAAAAGTAAGAGGGAAGGAAACAGAGTATAAAAATAAGTCTGGCGTTTATTAACTGCTACCCAGTTTCTTAAACACACCACGTAGGTAGCCCATACTGTGCTAAGGGCTAGGAAAGATGCAGCCATGAAAGGCTTTGTTTTCCTTACGCTGAGAGAGCTTACAATCTAATCAGGAGAAGAGACTGACAGATATAAAATAAAAGCAAAATAACAAGGCACCACAATCAGTTGCTCAATTTTGTGGTAGGATGTAAATGATGGGAAACGTCTGAAAACTGAAGGGGGACAGGGTAGATGGCAGTTGGTCAGGAAGACTGCATTGGAAGAGCAGGAACTTAAGAGTATGAAAGAAGGGGTTGGGATTTGGAGAGACAGAAGGAAGGATCTTACTTCAGTAGAGTAACAATAATAGAGACAAAGAACACGTATAAAGGTGGGAATAGCAGAGGTTTAATGCCGATGAGAATTTACTACTAACTTTCTCCTCAGAATTCTGAATGTCGAAAACATCTAACACCTCAATCTACTTTCAAGATTTCTGGGCAAAATGAAAGAGGGAAATGTTTTTATTTTACAACTGTGGTTATTGTGACTCAGTTACAGCTGGGGCTGATTCTAACTACGAACTGGTAACACAGAAGAATCAAGAGTTAGCAGTTCAGGGTCAAAAGATGGAAATTCTCTGCACCGTTTGGCGGTGTGAATATGAGCAAATCCTTTACTCTCCGCAGCCCTGGTTTCCTTCTCTAGCAATGGAAATGAGAGCCTTGCCCGTCTTTCTGGGCTGTTATAAGCTATTAAACATCTACTAATAGTGTGATGATTCTTTATAAACTATTAAGCAGTGCAAATTTTAGTATTTTTGTTATCCTCTCCACAAAATCATACTTTTAGGTCATGGATTTAGATTCTTTTCACTAAAAAGTTAAGTGTATTTAGAAATGTTTTTTATACTACAAGCAGCAGTCATCCAACTGTCATGAACTTTATTCAGTAAGGCCTGACTAGTATTTTTTCAATTAATAGCATAGAACAGAAGAGTAAGACATATATTGTACTCTTTAGTATGGAAGAGTATGTCATCCATAGTAATTATAAGTATTGTTTAGTGACACACAGAGACATAAATGATGTACATATGGGTCAAATGTAAAATATATTTGTTTTTGTGGGTTGTTGTCAAAGAAGACTGAAAACCACTGGTTAATAATAGAGTACTGCAAGTACAAAACATCCAGTCCTCATTTTTTGAAACCTCAAGTTAAACTAACCAAAAAGATAAATTTCAGAGATGATTTATACTATGTAAAGAATGTGAGATTACGATGAATTTGGGCATGTCTACATTTTTTTCTTATGTCTGTTGCTATAACTCAAAATCTGTCTTCGCTTTTACTACCCAGTATAGAAAGTAGACTGTTTCCAATTAAAATCTACATGGCTAGAACCTCATCGTTCCCTACCTTTACTGGCAGCTTTTAAGTTGCTTAGTTTTGAGAACTCACAATCAGCATCGTGAAGTCAAAAAACTTCTACACGCTCATGTGTGTAGAAATCCATTTCATCAGGCTAGGTCCAGGGAGGAAAGAGATGGCATATGCAGAGAGTTTAACAGGAGAGAGTGTAATGACACATCTCTTTACAAAAGGGCCCCTAGAGTCAAAGAAACCAACCAAAGACAGTGAAGGACCCAGAGCTAGCCCTAGCTGAGAGCTTTTACTGCTTTCATGCCAGGAAGGGCAAGAGGAAGAAACAACGTTCTAGATCCCAGGTGGTGCTCAGAGCAGTGGGGGAGAAATCTTGTGACCAGAGCTGTCATGGTGGATCACGGCCTCTGTCAGAAACAGAGAGTCAGAGAGTGGGCTTTAAATTATTTCTGGTGCAAATAACAAAAGATCCCATTAACAATGCTGAAGCCATATGGACATTGACTGCTTGCTTAAAAATAAATTTACAAGTGGTAGGCAGCTTAAGGATTGTCATCAAGATCTCAAGCTTTTTCCTGGATTTCTGCTCCACCCCAGTGTGTCAGCTTTTTGTGGCTTCATGATTGTCACTGCATGGTGGCCAGATATAGTAGCTAAAACTCTAGACATCTCATGCATATTCAGGGCATGAGGATAGAAGAGGGAGGGTGTCGGCAAGCTCTTCTCTTACATCTATCCATTTTAAGGCATCTAAAGGTTTTCTATAAGTCCTCAACCAACTTCCACGTAACTTTCTTTAGTCAGAACTCTTACCTGCTACCGCCAGTTGCGAAGGATGTTGGAAGGGTGAGCATGTCACAAAAGCGAACGGGATACCTTAACTGGTCTAGACTAATCCCAATCTAGCCATGGGTGGGGCACTTTGGTTCCTGGTTATTGGGTAGTCAGCCAATGGTGTCTGCCCACAGGAGTTTTTTAGAAGAGCCTGAGAAAAAACAAAGTGTCCCGATTGATCTCATAGACACAGCAGGTTCTAGATCACGGTTCAAAGAAGGAAATAAATAAGTAAGGTAGGAGGACACAAAATCGGCCAGATTCATTTCCGTTCTATTGTGAACACAGTCATCTTTTGCTTTCTCAAGATTAATCTTTTTCAGATCTCGGACTCCTTTTCTATAATTTAAAATCAACCTTAACATCTGTGTTCTCTGTCATTTGGCACAGCGTTCAAGAAGGGAAAATAATGGTCCAGTGACTAAGAAAAACCTTGGAAGATGAAGTGGCCTTAGTGGCTGTCACTGAAATGCAAACATGGCTTTAAATAGAAAATCAGGAGGCATGAAAGGCTCTTGACAGCCAAGGCTCTCAGGAAGTCCTTGAATGGCAGGAAGCAGAATTTCGTAAGTGTGTGATAGGAGTTACTCTTCTTTTTTATTCATATGTCAAATAAGAAAAAGGAAATTTCTAAAGGAAGAAGACCAGACAGAAATCACAAGAGTATAGAGGAGTTATAAGGATAGCGTGTTCAGGGGGAAAAGGAAAAGTGAGAGAGGAAGTCCTAGATGCTGAGATTAGCCTCGCTCTTCCAGCTACTGGGTCCCCCTTGGCAAGCACACTATTGGCAATGAATCTAACCTGAGTCTGAACTGCTCTGAGTCCTTGAGACTCTCAATTTCAAAGCCTGCCAGCCTCGTTAGCCAGTACATGCACTTCACATTTAGGAGAAGAAACAAAGCTAAGTGGCTCATAAACTCATGATACAGCATTTTTGGGGTCTCTTCCGCAACTTGCTAGTGACTGACTAGTTGAAATCATTTATTTTTATCGAGCTGTTGTGATTCTGGAAATGCAAAGTTTTGGCTGCTATGTTAGCCTGGGTTTTCTGAGATGTAGATTTGTAAGAGATTTACTGGGAGATTAGTTGCGCAAGAGATTCATGAGAGGAAATGCCTGTGAAGGAAAATGAGGATGGAACTAGAGGGGACTGGGAGAGCTATCAGACTATAGTGCAGGTCTGACCCCTGCGAAGAAGAAAAGAAACTGAAGGAAGGACTGTAAAAAAAGGAAGGAAAGAAGGAACAGGTCGTTTTAATAAATGTATACCACATGTGTTCAGGTACAACCTCACCTTAAAAATGAGTGGCCTCCTGACTTACAGATCAGTTCATAGCAATGTAGATATAGATTTTTACAGTTGTTATAATTTTTTGTCTTTTTCCCTGCCTGTCTTCTCAGAAATAAAGGATACAAACAAAGGGACATGATTTAGTTCTGTTAGGCTACCATTTCAGATCTTCATTTCAAAGTTTATTTAGAGAAATATTTTCGTTTAATATGGACCCATCTCCTGTACAATGAACATTTTCTTTCCTACAGGGAACTCCAACTATAGGCAGATTCTCATTAAGGCAAGAACTACACTTTTCACATTGTAGTGGCTTGAAAAGGTACATACTAACCGTAACCCAGCACTAGAGAGACCATACAAATTGTTTTAAAAGAACAAAATGGATGTTACGTACCCAACTTCTGTACTGGTTTTTGTAACCTAAATCATTCCCAGAAGTAAATGTTTAGGACATTATCCATTTGGGTCAGAAATAAAGCAACATCAGTAGCTTATCTACCAGAGAAACAGTAGGCTGATTGAAAACATCAAATTTAGGCATTTAATTTCCATAAAGCAAGTCTGGAACACACACATACCGAATCAGTTCTTTTGTCTCAATAATGAATGCCTCTAAGTCCCATTATACGAAAGTTTTGGAGCAAAACTTCGGATGGACTTTCCATAAAGTTATGATTTACAGAAACTCAAAAAAAAAAAAAAAATAGGCATTTCATTTCAGCCTTTGGGAAGATGAGCTATGTTATTGATTTGACCTAAAGTTACAGGCATGGTATTTCTCGGAAACGTTCTTCCAGTAAGCTTGTTGGGAAGGTCATTTAATTTTGTTATAACATTAATAATTTTCACAATAATAGATGATTTGCCACACATGGAGGATTAATATTAGAAACTTCACAACGGTTTTTGGTTTCCTCATAAGATACAGCCCCATAAAGATAAAACTCTTTCCTGGCATTTTGATTTTTAAAACTGTAAAAAATGTTCCTTGGGTAGAAGCCACGAATGCACAGTATAATGACTTTAACTTAATAGTACAGTGTCAGGTGGTGATTCCACCTGATTAACCGATGAGGGTGAGGATGAGAATGGGGATGGGAAGAATGCAGAGACCATCCTGAGGATTGTATTTGCTAACTGTTGGTTTCTGGTTTCTGAACCAGGGTGTCTCTGGGGTTGTGTAATTGTTGCTAAATATTTTTCTGGTGTTAACTCACTAGATATTGTTACTGTTGTTTATTTTTTTAATTTTTAATAATATTATAAAACTTTTGGCTGTTTAAAGTAATTTCAGCTCAAGCCATTTGATTGAAGATTTAGGAAGCTGTTTTTTTCTTCCTAGATTAGATTAAAACGACACTTGCTGTCAGTGATAAGTGTATCTTCGGGGGGAGATTTCCACCGCACTCCAGGGTCCTGAGCCTCACAAACATTGTTGTCTATAACAGTCCCGGGTCAAAAGTCTTCAGTCTACCCAGCATGAGAGGCAGCCCTTGAAGTCTCCCCTAGTATCAGTATAAGAATAGTTTCTCGACCTTCTGCAGATCACGCCTCATTTACTCACAAAATGCATGGCATCATTTCCAAGTTGCTCTTCCAGAGGAGAAATGATGTCCTTTTACAGTTATTTCAGAAAGAAGTATTTCAGAGTCAAAATTAGTGCATAGTATTATCTATGACCATACCCTCTTGGCATTGCCTCTCCTCTGACTCCTCTCTAACCATCCTCCAGGGTCCACTTCAAGTCCTCATTTATCCACGTGGATTTCCCAGTCCATTCCAACTGTCAGTGACCATATCACTGACCTAGTTAGTGTAACTCATCAGGCACCGTTTGGGGAAGGCCCTCTAGTCATGCTTTGTTCATTCTGACTCATCATCGCTGCTGTTTCACAGTGTGTGTGTGTGTGTTTGTGTTCTTTCCTATCTGGCGTCTCCGATTCAGTTGTAATCTACTTGAGCACAGGAATTTGGCTTATACTTTTATTTTCACATCCCTTGCCTCTTATATTACCTAATCTATGACTGATAGCTGATTAGATTCATAATAGCCACTTGATAAGTGCTTTTAAGCAATGAACGAACCACGTAATTCTTGGTAACGCTCTGTACCAAGCGCCACTTTGGAAAGCTGTGTAATTTGTAGAGCGTCATTTCAAAAACAGGGAATATCGCTTGTAAATTATTTCAGGTATTTGATTTTACCCTTATCTTGAAGACATAAAATTGCCTTAAAAACAGCTCCTTGAACCTGTACAAAAATGGAAATGAATGAATGAGTGAGTGATGTACCTAAATGCCATGAAATGTGGAAATATCTTTTTTAAAGATAACCTAATTTATTTTTCTTCTCTAATTAACCTTCATTAGGGGTAGGGAGTGGGGAAGAACTGAGTATTTATTATAGACAAATATTCCTGATTCTAGGCTTAGAAAAGTTACGGACATTAGAAGGGCATATCTGGTTGGAAAATAAACGGGCATGGCAAAGTATAAATGGTCAGCCAAGTGCAAACTTTATAGGCCAAATAGAATTTTCACAAGTCTAATGACTTTTGAAAACTACTTGTACCCTGGCTCAAAGGACGTTTTTCTTGCTGTCTGTTGTGAGCAGTTAGTAAGCTATGTTTGAGACCTGGACCAAATGCTGGCCCTTCATTTCTCAAATTATAGCTTAGTGATCCCAGCTCAGAAGTCCTTCTATACACAATTTAGAAAAATTAGCAGCATAAACATAGAACCGGAGCGTAACTGTCTTGTTCCTTCCAGAAGAAAAATGTGAACTTTCTTCACATTGGACATTTGTTGATTACCTAACCCCAGATGCTGTGACACAGTTTTCACCCGAGTATTGCAAAACAGAAAGAAGCCCCTTTTTAAAAGCTTAATTTTCATTACTTGTTTGGAAGGGTTTTTGGGAAGGTTCCATAAGAAATGCAAGGATTGTGCCTGGTGTTTGAGAAATAGAAAAGAAAAAAAGAGAAGAAAACCCACCTAGGGGAATGTTTCTCAAACTTAAAAGTGCATTTAAATCCACCAGGGGAACTTATGAAAATGTAGATTCTTATTCTGGAAATCTGGGGTGGGGCCTGAGATTTTGCATTTCTAACAGGCCCCCAGGTAGTGTTGATGCTGCTGGCCCTCAGCCCAGCCTACTTTGAGTAGCAAGCTCTGTATGACAAGGAAAACTTTTTTTTTTTTTTTTTGCAAAGAACACAAAATAACTATTTTATAGTGATTAATACAAATAACTGTTATAATCCCAAGGAAATGAGGATTGAAAAATGCTGTCTTAAAATACTTTTGAGTCATTCAGTAAGAATGGAAGGTGAACAGTAGCCACTTAACATATCAAATGTGGCAGGAGCATTTATTGTTGCATTACTTTGTGTTTTGTTTCAGCTCCCATTCCAAAAGGCAGCCAAATATTCTTATTCTCTTGGCTCCAAGGGATTTGTAGCTCTAGAACTAGACTTATCTTCCTAAATTTGTTTGTTTATACATATTGGGGAGAGAGGTGAGCATCTTGGGAGTTAAGAAAAGTTTGGACTAAAGGAGAAGAAAGAGAAAGACAATGGATATTTGGGGGCAGGCAGGGAAGGGGAGGGCAGTGGTAAATGTTTATCTCTGTGTAAGGTCTCTGAGACTCTCCCTTGACCCAGGAAATAGCTCAAATTAAATATCTCATCAACTTGCCAAGAGTTGGGGAGTCTTAGAGTTAGATTCGAATCAATTTTAGAGAAGTACAATGATGTGTCATTCTTTGAACCCTGATGACTTCGCAGGAAATTCATACCTGCTTCACATGAAATCTACACCTCCTCAGTGCTCTTCAAGTTTTTAGACTCCACAGAAAAAATGCTCAGGAGAAAATAAGGATATTTTTATGCACCTACACTGATGTGCAGTTGTTAACTAAGAAATGAGTAGAAAAGGCATAACTCACCATGTAAACTTGAACCTTTGTTAGTCGTATGCGTTCGCTATTACATAATGCTGTCACCACTGACATTTACTTAGGTTAATACATTATGTATTCCCCCCAGAAACTGTTACTGAATTCTATAGGTAAAAGAAATTTAACTGTCTAAAATTCTGGTTATTTTCCAAATTCATACTGTAGTTTTTTCATCATTATAATTTCATTTCTTTGCTTACTAAAGATTTCAGGTTACTTTTAAAAAGTCACCAGCAAAATAGTTACAGGGATGTAAAGTATAGCATGGGGAATATAGTCAATAATATTCTAATGATTACAGTGCCAGGCGGGTACTCGACTAATCAGGGGGATCACTTAGTAAATTATGTAAATGTCTAGTCACTATGCTGTACACCTGAAACTAAAATAATATTGAATGTAAACTGTAATTGGAAATTTTTAAAAAAGGAATTAAAAAAGAGGAAAAAAAAAGTTACCAGACAGATATTGCCTTGGGCATTTTTAACCGGACTGATAATGTTGAGATAAGGTAGCCATAGAATATATGGCTATGCAGGCAGGGATATTTGTGTTGTATGTTTAGTGCTTTGAGTTATGCCAGTCATATAGGAAGTTATCAGTTATTACTTATCGATTTAATGAATATATAGAAATAGTTCTTTATTCTACCATCATAAGTGCCTAATAAATTTACAGGTATTAGTAAAGATAGCCTCAGAAATATTATAATTTATAGCAAATATTTTATTTTGTTTTTCAATTTGTGAACTTCTTGCTGAAGGCTTTTCGATCAGTGGTTTCTGCAAAGAGGAAGAAAGTAAATGCTGCCTTGTGGCCAGTCTTGGGCCCTCTATACCCTCTTCCATCAGAGTAGCCTTACTTTAAACTATACAGACTGAGCCTTTAATATCAAAACCAGATTATTCTATTAAGTGAAAGTGTCTGAAATTTTCTAGAACATTAAAGGAGCTCCAGCTCAAGAGGAGAAGAGAATTTGACATAGCCCACTTTGCAAGGAGGTGGGGACATTTAATAGAAAGTTTTAGTATTTTATTTTTATTTCTCAACAAGTTAAAACTTTTCAAAGCAAACGTTTGTGCTAATTTTTGGACCCTTCAGGGTGTGAAGTTTCAGTTGATAAAATTTGAGATCATTTGTGTGTTTTATCATTTACTGGTCATGAGGTGAGGGTGGTTCTGAGGAGGACTTCTCCATCCCCTCGAGGGAGGGAAGCGAGAAGGATGGCCCTCGGGAGACTTGGCAGGAGACCTGGAAAAGGAAACGTTCACAGAGAAGTCAAGTCATGTGGAAAAGCTTTATTTCGTCAAGGTCTTCTGAACAAGTAGGAACAATAGAGAATAATAGATATGATCTCAGTATTCTTAGAGGTCATTCCCAGGCCACTGCAAGAGCCCCCTTGGATTCACCAATCCCTCAGACGTGCAGCCGAAGAGCCCAGCTTCCTGAAACAGCCCTTTTGTCCTTCCACGCTCTAGCTGAAGAGTCTTAGTGGCTCCCATTGCCGAATGCTTCAAGTCTGTGTTTTAAGTCTGGCTCCACATTAAATGTCTACCTTTTTCTCCATCTCCTCCCAGACACACCCCCTCAGCAATGCTCTTATAAGCCAGTCTTGCCCCTTTATCGTCACCCTGGGGTATGTTATTTCCCTCACCTGCCTATCCATCTGCATCCTCCATTTTCTAAGCCTTCAAAATCGATTGCAGTTCCTTCACGTCCTTTAACAATTATCAAGTTAATCCTGATCGCGCTGCTCCCCTTCCCGGGCTCTTTGTGCATCAGTGAGTTCTAAACATTGTAGCCCTTAGGAGCCTCTGGTGGTTTCTGGTCTGCTAGTTTTGCTTCCTGACTAGACTATAACTTCTAAGCCCAGGAACCATGCATTCAACTAGTTTTCCTTAGCTTACAGAATTTAGCAAAGAGCTAAGCATAGACATATAGGCAGTGCTCACTGTAAATGCGTTGACTGAAATGATCGTGTGTAATCTGTTTATCATTTCAATATTTCTCATTATCAAGAAATAGGTTTAGGAAAGAAGACATTTTTAGACCATATGGATGTATCAACTTTTTACCTTTTTACATACTACTCGTTATGAATAAAAAAATAGATATTATGGTTTTACTCAAGAATTAGAGGAGATTACCTGCTAAAACTGCACTCTAGAAGTAGAATTTTAAAGTAAACATACACTTAGTGGGTTTTAATTAAAGAAAGGTATATGTCTATAAATTGTAATACTTATAAAATATACTGAAAGAAAGTATTCGAGGAGGGAGAACAATGTAAATTATTTACTAGAAGCTTTGGATAGAGTCTAACTATTGTAAATAAGTGCTGCAAATAGTCCACATTCCAGTGTGACTTCCAGAACTTTTTTGGACATCTCTGTCTTCTAACGCTGTTAGGCTACTTGTTTGTAGCATACGTTCGCATCACATTTTCCTGTTATGAGAGATCAGCC
>NW_011888953.1:241143-243384 GCF_000151845.1 Pteropus vampyrus | reverse complement strand
CAAGGAAATGAGGATTGAAAAATGCTGTCTTAAAATACTTTTGAGTCATTCAGTAAGAATGGAAGGTGAACAGTAGCCACTTAACATATCAAATGTGGCAGGAGCATTTATTGTTGCATTACTTTGTGTTTTGTTTCTGCTCCCATTCCAAAAGGCAGCCAAATATTCTTATTCTCTTGGCTCCAAGGGATTTGTAGCTCTAGAACTAGACTTATCTTCCTAAATTTGTTTGTTTATACATATTGGGGAGAGAGGTGAGCATCTTGGGAGTTAAGAAAAGTTTGGACTAAAGGAGAAGAAAGAGAAAGACAATGGATATTTGGGGGCAGGCAGGGAAGGGGAGGGCAGTGGTAAATGTTTATCTCTGTGTAAGGTCTCTGAGACTCTCCCTTGACCCAGGAAATAGCTCAAATTAAATATCTCATCAACTTGCCAAGAGTTGGGGAGTCTTAGAGTTAGATTCGAATCAATTTTAGAGAAGTACAATAATGTGTCATTCTTTGAACCCTGATGACTTCGCAGGAAATTCATACCTGCTTCACATGAAATCTACACCTCCTCAGTGCTCTTCAAGTTTTTAGACTCCACAGAAAAAATGCTCAGGAGAAAATAAGGATATTTTTATGCACCTACACTGATGTGCAGTTGTTAACTAAGAAATGAGTAGAAAAGGCATAACTCACCATGTAAACTTGAACCTTTGTTAGTCGTATGCGTTCGCTATTACATAATGCTGTCACCACTGACATTTACTTAGGTTAATACATTATGTATTCCCCCCAGAAACTGTTACTGAATTCTATAGGTAAAAGAAATTTAACTGTCTAAAATTCTGGTTATTTTCCAAATTCATACTGTAGTTTTTTCATCATTATAATTTCATTTCTTTGCTTACTAAAGATTTCAGGTTACTTTTAAAAAGTCACCAGCAAAATAGTTACAGGGATGTAAAGTATAGCATGGGGAATATAGTCAATAATATTCTAATGATTACAGTGCCAGGCGGGTACTCGACTAATCAGGGGGATCACTTAGTAAATTATGTAAATGTCTAGTCACTATGCTGTACACCTGAAACTAAAATAATATTGAATGTAAACTGTAATTGGAAATTTTTAAAAAAGGAATTAAAAAAGAGGAAAAAAAAAGTTACCAGACAGATATTGCCTTGGGCATTTTTAACCGGACTGATAATGTTGAGATAAGGTAGCCATAGAATATATGGCTATGCAGGCAGGGATATTTGTGTTGTATGTTTAGTGCTTTGAGTTATGCCAGTCATATAGGAAGTTATCAGTTATTACTTATCGATTTAATGAATATATAGAAATAGTTCTTTATTCTACCATCATAAGTGCCTAATAAATTTACAGGTATTAGTAAAGATAGCCTCAGAAATATTATAATTTATAGCAAATATTTTATTTTGTTTTTCAATTTGTGAACTTCTTGCTGAAGGCTTTTCGATCAGTGGTTTCTGCAAAGAGGAAGAAAGTAAATGCTGCCTTGTGGCCAGTCTTGGGCCCTCTATACCCTCTTCCATCAGAGTAGCCTTACTTTAAACTATACAGACTGAGCCTTTAATATCAAAACCAGATTATTCTATTAAGTGAAAGTGTCTGAAATTTTCTAGAACATTAAAGGAGCTCCAGCTCAAGAGGAGAAGAGAATTTGACATAGCCCACTTTGCAAGGAGGTGGGGACATTTAATAGAAAGTTTTAGTATTTTATTTTTATTTCTCAACAAGTTAAAACTTTTCAAAGCAAACGTTTGTGCTAATTTTTGGACCCTTCAGGGTGTGAAGTTTCAGTTGATAAAATTTGAGATCATTTGTGTGTTTTATCATTTACTGCTCATGAGGGTGAGGGTGGTTCTGAGGAGGACTTCTCCATCCCCTCGAGGGAGGGAAGCGAGAAGGATGGCCCTCGGGAGACTTGGCAGGAGACCTGGAAAAGGAAACGTTCACAGAGAAGTCAAGTCATGTGGAAAAGCTTTATTTCGTCAAGGTCTTCTGAACAAGTAGGAACAATAGAGAATAATAGATATGATCTCAGTATTCTTAGAGGTCATTCCCAGGCCACTGCAAGAGCCCCCTTGGATTCACCAATCCCTCAGACGTGCAGCCGAAGAGCCCAGCTTCCTGAAACAGCCCTTTTGTCCTTCCACGCTCTAGCTGAAGAGTCTTAGTGGCTCCCATTGCCGAATGCTTCAAGTCTGTGTTTTAAGTCTGGCTCCACATT
>NW_011888953.1:238901-241093 GCF_000151845.1 Pteropus vampyrus | reverse complement strand
TTTGCTTAGGGAGGGAAAGGTGGGGACTCAGCAGGAAGAGAATAGAGAGAAAAAGTTTAAGGAGACAGAAAAGAGAGGCTGAGGATCATAAGGACGCTGTCTTGTCTGAAGCATGTGTTTATAGTAACAAGTTGTGGGAAAGAAGTTGGTGGAGTAAAGCAATGCCTTCTGAAGGAATGATGTGAATGTTAGGCTGAAGAATTTGGATTTACTTCAGTAATCCAGTAAGGTGCCATTTGAGTCCATAAGCAGGGGTGTGGCCAAATGAAAAAGGTGTTTAAGAAGATTAATCCAGCAGGACTACCAAGAATGGATTAGAATCCCCACTGAGGGCAGAGTAAGTCATGGGTGAGGAAAAGAGGCCTCATTAGGGAAATGTTAAGTGGGAAAAAGGGGAAGGGAAGAGCCTGATTAACATTTCAAGGGAACCAGCAAATAATTATACGTTCAGACAATTAGTAGGAAAAGGAGGGATCATAGACAAGTCAAAAAATTTAACTCTAAAGTCCAAAAAAATAGTGATAATGCTGGGGATAGGGAAATGATATTAGCTACTCTTTAGATTGCCAACTATTTTTATTCAGACTCTGCCTGCTTTTACACACTTTTATTCCCAGCTAAGACAATTGGCAACCTTTTATTTGTTGCTAATTTTAAGGAATTGTCATAGGCTTTCCAGGGTTTCTTAAACTTTAGACGAGGATAGGAATAACCCTCCATCCAGTTGTATCTACTCATCGAGCTGGGATTGGGTCCACTTCCCTCGAGGCACATGAGCTGCTTGGAGAGGAGTAGCTACCTGAACAAAATCTTGATTTTGTGAGGAAAGAAGAGAGAAGGCAGTCTTGGTAGTCTGTTTACTACACAAAGGGTCTTGATGGCCATTGTCAGGAGTTTGGACTTTACTCTGATTACATGGGAAGCGTTGGAGAATTTTAGACAGTGAAGTAACATGATTTGATTTATGCTTTAAAAGATACTGTATTTCATGTTTCAATTTAATTGAAGGAGGACAAAAGTGGAAGTGGAAAAATTAGTTAGGAAGCTGTTTGATAGGCAAGCGGTGTTGGTAGCTTGGGCTATCGAAATAGCAAAGGAGGTGGACAGAGGTGAATTGAGATGAACTGACATAACTTGTAGATGGGTTACAGAAGGGGTTATAAGTTAGGAAAAGTGAAGAAACGAAGATGACCTACAGGTTTGGGGCTTAAGTACCAGGGTAGATGGTGAAATAATTTACAGAGATAGTGAAGAGTTGAGAAGGAACAAGTTTTGTCAGAGATTATTCAAGAGTTCTGTTTTAGGATTGAGATACCTATTGGATATCTAGTGATGATGCCAAGGAGACTGAACAGTGTCAAGTTCAATGGAGAGGCTCAAGCTGAAGGTAGAACCACCTATATATCGAAGATGTTTAAAACCTTGAGACTTGATGAAATTCCCCTTGCAGGGGAAAAAAGTGCAGGTCTGGGGTGGCGGGCGGGTCTGGGGAAGGGAAGAGTCAATGACACTACAGTATTTAGGGGTCAAGCAGAGGAAGAGAAATCAACAAAGGAGACCAAGAAAAAACAGCCAGTGAAGTAAAAGGGAAACCAAGCAAGTCAGGCATCATGGAAACTAGGCAGAGCATATCTTTAAAAGCGATCATCTAGTGGGTCAAATGCATCTGAAAAGGAGAGTGATATAAGGAATGAGAAGAGACCATTGGATTTGAAAAAAAAAAAAAAAAAAACAGTTTTAGTGGATGGGAAGGATTAAAAGCAGAGCTGAAATAGATTCAGAAAAGAAACCATGAACTGGAGTCAGTCATTGAGGATCTTAAAAGATCCAGGAATAGGAGAGAAGATTCTGGGAGCACAACTCCTAAGTACCCCCAAAGAGACTACACTTTCCAGATGTTTTTTATTTTTATTTTTTAAGTTATCCCTTAGAAAGAGAAATGTCCTATGTATCAGAACCTACTGTGGTTTATATTTGAAATTATGTCAGTGGCCCAACAATTTCTGGCTTCTGTAGATCTCTTTACTCTACATGCTCCTTTGATTAAAAAGAAACTAGACAATTAAGAGTTTCTAATTTAAGGCAGGGGGCTAATAGCAGACAAGACTCAGTTGGGATTTAAGTGTTCATACATATTATTTTGGTTGCTCTTCAGTTGTACTAACTGCTGCTAGGAAATTCATTAAATATAA
>NW_011888953.1:229912-238276 GCF_000151845.1 Pteropus vampyrus | reverse complement strand
TGATTTGATTGACTGTTTTGACTCTAATTTTAATTGTACATTTTGGAAACTCTAATGTTAGATTTAAAGTTAAGATTCAGCACCCATAAAGTTTGCTTCTTACTGGAGCCAGAAACTACAGAAGGCACAATGAAAAAGACAAAGTTTAAAAAAATAAGTATCAGGTATCTTGCTGCCAAGGTACGTGTCTATGGTGGATTGTCACCTTATCCATCTCCATTCACTTTTTGGTAGAGCTTCCATTTTCTACTGCAAAATAATTTTGGACTTGGTCCCATGTTAGCCACAGGGCAGAGTTTCGACAATTTCTTTCCAAAACTGGCCTTCAGAAAATGAACCTAAAAATTTTGATTCAGGTATCTGAGAGAAGCTATGTCAAAGTTTTATTTTTTCTTTTATCGTATATGGATATGACAAATATATCTGTAAAATGTACTGATATATAGAGAGTTTCCACTACTCTACTAATAAACCTATATCCTGATAGAAGCTAATCAAAAGGAGAAGTGGTTAATATCAAAGGCCAGATTAGCCAAAATACTACAAATATTTATTGAAGTCCTACTGTGTGCAGGGTTGGAAAGGATAAAATGTGGTTCCTACTTTCAGGGACTTGTAACCTAATTGAGAGAGCAAGCATATAAACACATGCAAACTAAATAGTGCAAGATACGGCATAGGACATAAGTAACTATCGGATAAGTAATCATAAACACTATGTGCGAAACATTCTGTTGAGTATTTTATGTACATTATTTTATTTTCTGAACTGTTATTCCCACTCTATAGATGGGAATTAACCTCTGATCTTCTCCCCATTCTGGAGAAAGCAAAGAGAATGATATAAGGTGAGCGGAGACCTAGAATCAAGAATGTGTCCGATGGCTAGCAGATGCACTGGTCTGCGGCTAAGGATCCATTTAGGGGAATAGAGAGCAATGAACCTTGGGACTTGTGTTACTCTGTTCACCACCATATCCCAATGCCTAGCATAGTGCCTTGCACGTAATGGGTATTCGATAAATATGTCTTGAACAAACAAATGGCCCTCTGGTTTTTCTATACCCTAGACCAAGTACAGTGGGATAAAGGTAATTAGTGAATTAAGACCATACACCAAATAGCCTCAGGACCTAATGCCAGTATCTCCCAGTTCCCAACTATTATAGTAAAGGATTCAAGCAGGAAGCACACACCACAATGGGACAGGTCTGACAGCAATAGCAGTTGCAACTCATTGGGGTCCCTTTTATGGAACCTGACATGGTGAACAGTCTATATAAGTCCTTACCTTCGCCTGCAAGACCATGAAAGCTCTGGCCCAGGCACCTCTGCATCTCAAATCCTCTTCCTGCCCTTCCCTCCCTCTGCTCATGCCATAACCTCCTTGTTGTTCCTCAAACCTATCTTAGAGCCTATATTTTTCCATGCTGCTTTCAACTCTATAATACCCATTCTCCCCAAGTCTTGCTGCCCTACTCTGCTACCTGACATCATCGATTTGCTTACCTGTTTACTGTCTCCCCCCGACACACACACATGCACACCAGAATGTGAGCCCAGAAAGGCAGAATCCCATCTGCTTTCTTCACCACTGTATCCCCAGCATCTAGGACAGCCCCTGGCACATTGTAAATGCTCACATACTGCGATTCTGACTGAAGACCACTTTCTCTAGCTCTCAAATACTTACAAATAGAACAGGATTTTGTTCAAGAAATATTACATGGAAATTGATGAGTGGAGCTTGGAAATGAGAGGCAGAGTGGCAGGAGCCCAGACCAACCTGTTTATAAAAGATGCCTTTGCCCAGAGAGGGGAAAACACACCTTAAAATCTCTGGCAAAGTGAATGATTTCTTAGGACACTTTTAACATGTTATGCTTCTGAAACACTGCTTGGTCTCAACATGAAGATTCATGAATTTGCCAAAGCAACCAATTTGCAGGATTTGAGAGTCACTACTACCAGTCTCAGCCTAGTAAACAAGGTAACAAGTATCGTACACCTTGATATCCACAGAGTGACTCACTTCTGTAACCACAACCAGACAAATGCATCCATCCAGGTGACAGGAAGGGAGGTGAAGAAAGTAAACAATCCTGTATTAGTTACTTTTTTTCCCCACCGAACACCATTTAAGGGGCTAATTACCATGAAAATGATTTAAAATGCACTGACTTTACCTCAAATTTGAGTATGCACGGTCCCAGAACAATTGTCATAGGCACTAATGATGTGCTTTAGAATCTTATTCGGTGCTAATTGAGACTCCAGAGGCCACAAAATGTCTGATAAATTTAAAATAATAAAATAAGTAAAGTCACGATGCCTCCCAGCTTGTCCTGAAAGACTTTCTAGTGACATATTCAGTAATTTCATGCCCGTGTATTGAGCGTTCACTATATTTAAGGAGCTGTGGTAATGCTATGGAGAATCGAAAGGGCAATGAGACATGGTCCTTGTCTTCAGACTTCAAGTTTGTCATTCATTGGGTAAATCAGATACTTTGCAGGGAATAAGAAGTGCCATGGTCCAGGCATTTAAAAAAAAAATGGTGTGAAAACAAAGAGGATGAAAAGATGGATTTCAACTAGGAGAAAAGAAAAAATGCTTTGTGGAGGAGACAAACTGATCTTGAAAGGTGGATGGAATTTTCACAGGCTTAGATGGCAGACAGCCTCGATTTGTAGCATTTGCCAATTTTTATGCTGTAAATATTCCCACTATGGCTGATTTCAAGTTAATGACGTGATATCACCAAACACAGAGTTGGGAAGAGGTGCCAGCTCCAGCACACCATCTATGAGTCACTATCTGGGGTTTGGACTGTTAAATCAGTCTGACTCTTATTTTTTTAATGAGTGAATTCACAGGTATTAAAAGCATCTAAGACAACATTATAAGGGAAAAGACCCTTATGCCCTTCTCCTCACACCTCAGTCTCACCCTCTCAATACTCTCTTTGTCTATCCTTCTACTCTCGGTCCTATGCCCCTACCTAGTATTGCTCTTGGCCCAGTGCCAGCTATGATTCTGGTTGCTCCTCTTAACATGGCTGTGACTGCATGGTACAGAGGGCTGGCTTAGTGCCCATTGCCTGGTGTTGACACCTCTGCTGTTCTCCATAATGAAAGGCAGCTTTCGGGGCAGCTAGCTGGGCAGAGTTTTCACTGTTCTTGTAGCAATTGGAAGGGAAAGCTGGAGTTATTACTGGGAACCTTTGCCAAAGGAAGATGCAGGCCAGTTGAGACCCATCGTTTATACAAACTCCTTTTAGTACTTCTTAAAACAAACAAACAAAACAAAACAAAACAACCCTCACTAGCAACGTGTTCTTCTTATGTCACTGTACCTTTAACTGGTCTTATCACCCAAAGGGCTACGTTTGCAAAGCCAGGCCCTGGTATCTGTCTTTAATTGCAAGCAGATGTCCTCGGTGCGTGCATAAGCTTGTGTCAGAAGGATGTTTTTTTTAAAAAAAAAAAAAAGAAGAGAGAGCACTGCCAGACAGACAAGAAAGGAATATGTGAAGCTTAAAGTTAGTAGGAAACTTTCACATTTGTGCCGCTAAGCCAGAGGCAGACCTGTGAGAAAAGGTGATCTCTCACAGCACATTGATTCTTCCTGAGGCCCGGTTGCTCCCCAAACACATTTACAATAACATACGCTGCTGTAGATTTATTTCAGCATATGCTGCTTTCTGTGATGCCGGTTTCTCTTCCAAAATTTCTGTATGTTGTTGGTAAAGCAGTTTTTTTTCTTTTTCTTTTTCTTTTTCTTTTTAGCATTGAAAGGTGTTAAGAACCACCAGCATCATTTCATGGTTCCTTTTGTTTGTTTGTTTAAATTATCTTGCGTAATGTGCTCTGTGATTCGCTGTTGAAATATAGAGGACCATGGAGATCTGAGGAGGTGATGCTGTCAGTTTGAAAGGCACGAAGATTTCCTGTTCAGATTAGACAAGCTTCTTTAGAGCTGCCAAGAGTTGTAACATGTTCACTTTAGTTCAGGAGAAACCGTGGTTGGGAATTCAATCCAGTGAGCCACAAAAGAAAGGAAATTCCAGCTTAGAGTTGTCACTGCACCGGGGCCCAGGACCGAGTGTGCCAAAGGGTAGCCATGATGACCAAGAAGAGTATTGCAGTCTAACAACACTCAGTGTCAAAGCAAAAGGAGGAGGCCTGGCTGCCAGGTTGTCATGAGCCTTTCCTGATTCCTCAGGAACTGACCCCTGACGAGTGTATCTTCCCAAAGTCTCAGCAACCCAGCCCCATCAGTGTAACGTTCGAGAATGTCTGCAGCATTCAAATAAATCATCCCGTGCTCTAGCAAGTGCCTCCTGATGAGCGCCAGCTGCGGGCACATCGTGGAGAAGCCCTCGCAGTGGCACTCTGCCGTGGAACTCTGCCGGCACAGTGACTCTGACCTGAGCTAGAATGTGTAGTGAAGAGTTTCCCAACCGTGTCTTGTTGTAGGAATCGCCTGGGTGACCGAGGCCAGGAAGATGGAGATTCTGTAGATCTGGGATGGGGCCTTGGGATCTGTATGTGTGACAAATGCCATAGTAGATCTCGATGGTCAGGCAAGTGTGGGAAGCAGTAGAGTGGGGTGGAGTCGAAACCTGACGCCAGTTCAAATCCGGCCTCTGCATGTAATTGCTAGGTGGCCTTAGAAAAGTTAGTCAACTTGTTTGAACCTCGGATCCCTCAACCGTAAAATATAACTAATAATGATACCCACTTCAGTGTGTTTTTGTGAGGAGAAAATGGGAAAACCCATAAAATGTGCTTAGTATCATGTCTGGTGTGTTTTAAGTGCACGATAAATATGAGATGTAAACACCTCACATGCATTTTCTGACTTTGCCATCAGCCAGCTCCTTCCAAAGCAGTAGGATGGTCCTGGGCATGGAATTTAATGTGACCAGACAGTGAGCTTGAACTTGAGCCTTATTGCAGGGGTGGGTTGAAGGCAGATAAGTACTTTAAACTGAATAAATACTCTTCAGTGATGAAGGATAGAAAGGCTAAGGTGGATCTGGAAAGAGCTTTAGAGGTTGAAATCTGAGCAGGGAAAATTTCTGGAATATGGTCAAAGATAAACAGACTTCAAAAAAATAGGAAAAGTAGTCAAGTGAACTTGCAATATCCAAGGAGAAACACAATCTTCTGAGAAGAAACTATTTTTATTTGATTCCTTTTTAGCCCTAAAGCCAATATTTAAAGCATTTGAAATTCATTTTCATCTGCCTCATTTATTTAGCAAACTTTAATATTCTACTAGGTGTCATGCCCTGTGCTCCTAAGAGATGTTACAAAGATGAAAGCCTCATTGCCCACCTCAAGGAATTCACAGTGTGTCCCAAGGCACAGGCAAATAAGCAGTTACAAAGGCTGTAAAAGCAGCCCTGGGGCTGCTGGGTGGAGGACAGCTAACCTGCTTGAAAAGGAAGAAAACTTCTTAGAGGAAGTTCTTTTTTTCCCTAGCTTTGTTGAGATAAAATGGACATAAAACATTGCATGAGTTTAAAGTGTAATGATTTGATATATGTATATATTGCAAAATGATGACTACAATCAGAGGAAGTCTTAAAATAGAGATATGATGACAGTTAAAACATCATCATTATCATAACCATAAACTAACAGTGATAACAGTAGCTGACATTAACCAATGCTTCTTTTATGGCAGATGCCATGTGCGGTCCTTTATGTTATCTCCTGTCATCATGTGAAGCAGTTGACATGCAGTACCTTGTGCACTTGTGTTTCACCACCTATTCGGGGCTGGTTCTAAGTGCCATTGCTGCACAACTCGTAAATTACGATACTCGCCAGAACATTTGATTCTCCCACGTGAGCTCCCTTACTGATGCAGTAGAGAACTAACTTAGAAGGACTGGAATTGACTGCAGTTAGTACCAGGCTGAATTTTTGACACAAGTAGCTTTCCATCCCCTATCCCACTGACATCACTTCCCTGGGGTCCCACTGACTACATTAGCCTGCACAGGTGGACCTGACCTAAATGGTGGGGGCCATGCCGGGCTTAGGACAGCATCCTGTCCTCATATGTACAAAGCCCTAAGTACACAAAGGCTCATGTAAAAACAGTCACGTTCTCTGAGAAAAGGCATGCCCTTGCTGTCAGGGTAGTGGCTAGCAATAATAGCAGTGACAGTACTAATAGCAATGATAAAAATATCTTCATATTTACTAAGCACTTATTACGTGGCATATTTAGTATCCTGCTTGTACTAACTGATTTAAATGTTACACAGAGATACTGTCACTGTCCCCATTTTACAGACAGAGAAACCAAGGTCCAGATATGTGCCATAGTTGGGAAGTTGAGTACAAGGTTGGACATATGGAAGAAAGGTTAGATTGCAGTTAGTTCCCATCTCATGAGGAATTTCAGCTCACGGCACTACAAAGCAATTATTCTCATGTTTGCGGGATGAAATTAAGTTCTTTGGAAGAACCATCCCCAGTATGCCCTTGACTGCCCCCCACAAAGACCGTGTCTTACCTCTGTGCTATGGTTCTTCTTCACTGCCAATTTAATTTCAAGTTCAGCACCTGTCTCAAGGGGTCACCTTCCCAGGAAGCTTGTCCATACTTGTTAAGGGCCACTCCATTGCTGGACCCCTCTTTCCTTTATAGATCCGTGCCCAGAAGCCATGGGCTTACTGAGGCTAGGGGCTACAGCTAACCTATTTTATAATGCCAGCATTTAAAATCCCCTCTGTAAATATATTAGAGTTGTGATTCTTTGCTTATTATCACCCTTTATTTGTTTTTTTTCCTCATTGCTCAGCATTTCTAGACATTAAGGACAGTTCTGACACTAAAACTGACAACTGAGCGTGACACCATCATTTGCTAAGATGGCACAATTTTGTTCATTAGGCTTTACTTTTGTAGCCAGCACTCTCTCAGCACTGGCATAAATCTGCGGTCCTTCCCTAGATTTGTTCCTTTTATGTCTTGATTCATCACATATTGTGGAGGGTGTTAGCTGAGTAAGAATTTTTGCCTCATGAAAATGTTACCAAATACTGACACCATGGAGGGAAAGAACCAGATGTCTGTCTGCAAGGAAAGCAGAATCCTGGTTTGTGAGGAGTCAGGACTGGCCAGCGCTCCCCCAGCCGTGCCAGGCCTGAGGTTTGGCTCTGCGCTTTCTCTCGGGGCCTCCTAACTGGCCCCCACATTCCATTTCAGCCATCATTCTGGAGAAATTTGTCAACTATACTGATCTGAGCCTGGAAACCAGTGTCTGTTAGTTTTCTCAGTTTCAGACTGAAAATTGGGATAAACTTGCTGGATAACTTTGACCAAAATAACACATATGATTGTGTGCCATCCCATGACTGACTTAATTTTCCTCTTCCTTTGAGCTATCGAAACTTTCTCGAGGCATACATATAGTTGTCAGTGATACAGATCATTCACAGTTGGAAGTTACATAAACTTGCCAAGCGTTGACCAAAAATATTTTATGTTTTAGTGCCCAGCTTAGGGCAAGGGGTAGGAAAATAGTATTCTCTGGTTTTAGCAAGGAATTGGGATTGGGAATGGGTTTTAGATAATGGTAATACTAAAGACTTAGGCTATCAAGGCAGTACGTAGACTTGAGGAGATTGTCATATAATGTAGTTTTCCTTTCGGGTCATGATAAAATCAATGTGTGGTATATTATCTTTTTGTTATCATGTGTTATTGCATTTGGGAGTAAATGAGCTTATACAGATGAGGTAAATAGTAAAATTTAGAGAGAGAATAAAAAGAAACACTTTCAAAACTAAGAGTCATAGAGAATTTAAAATATTAATTCACCGAAGCCCACAAAGCTTAACTTTACTTGGAAAAATAGTCTTGTTTATGTGCCCAGACTGAAAAAACTTACAGAGGTGAAAATTCTGTAGCGTTTATCAAGAGGATCTTAATTGCATCTGTTAGGTTCTGTATTATGAACCCCAGACCCAGTGGCTGTATCCTACCATCTATCTAGATTGGAGGAGTTGTGAAAAGCACACTGAGAAGTGGATCAAGGCAGGTGGACAGGATTCTCCCAACTCTGAAATTCTGGGAGGTGGGAGTGAGTTCGCTCACTGCCTATGCATCTACATTTTCTTCCTCTTCCTTTTTTTCATATTAGAGAAAGATTTCTTAGCATTGTTACCGTGGGTTTCTGCTGAGGACCAAAAGTGGCAGTCATTTCACTTTCGTGAGGTAATGCTCAATGTTCGTTGTGGGCCTGGACCACGTTGCCTCTCTGAGAATAAGCCAGAGATAACATGATCTGGTGTGGGGAATCCTGGACAAACCCCCTTTTCCACCAGGCCCGATAACAGTT
>NW_011888953.1:223398-229377 GCF_000151845.1 Pteropus vampyrus | reverse complement strand
TTTTGATAAGGATGATTCATGTTTTTCTCTCTTTCTGTTCCAGCCACACCAGCTGTCCTTGACAGAGCATCCCACAGTCTACAAAGAGTTAACCCAGGCCTAGGGACAAGTAAGAATTTTAGTGCTTTTTCTGCCTTCAGTGATATTGCCCATGCTTTACTGTAAATTAAGCTACTGTCCTCTCTCTGTTTTATTTGGGATGTGGTAACTAGACGAATGACTGGTTGGAATTACACAGGCAAACAGAAAGTTTTTTTTCAGGATTTCTTTTCAACCTCTCTGCAAGGCTGTTTCTTTATTTCTCTAATTCGCGTATCCTTGGAGTTTAAGTAAGGCCAAACTAATGAGAAGGGGGGAAAAAAGATGAAATAATTTATTGTGGATTAAATATAATTAGTTTATTATATTTTGGAACCTGCCTCTTTTTACAAATCATTGTTATTTTGAGATATTTCTTTACCTAGTGATCACATGGACAGTTAAACTTTTCCCTTCAACCAAAAAGCTCCAAAATTCTGTTTGCCGTCATGCGAGCGATCTCTTTTCCTTAAAATGCTTTTGCACGTCCCCTTCTTATCCTCTGACAATCTCCTCTTTCTCTCCAAGACTGAATTCAAACATCAGCTCTGTGGGGAAGCTTCTCCAAACCCTCCAGGCTTGCTCGGCTTCTGTGCTTCCATGCAACTCTGTCCCCTGCTCCATGGCGGCGTTTTCCCTCATGACGCTTCATTGTATATGTTAGTACCGCGTGTCTGTGTGGCTGCATGAGCTAATTAATTATGTTGAGCTTTGCGGCAAAGCCCACCTTTTATGCTTCTTCTAAATCCCTCGCATATCCTAAAAAAAATTCATGATCACATAGTAGGTAATTTTAACTTCTAGGGATGGATTTTTTCATCAGTTGAAGTACATGCCAGAGTCCACATTATACAGTAAAGGAAGAGAAGACAGTGTACCTAATTGAGTTGAAGCCATTGCTGTTTCATTGGTAATTCTGGTGTCGTGAAACCATAATTGGGATTTTATGACTAAACTGCAGGGTAAATTTCTAATATGATATAAACATCATTTCCTTGGATGTGACTCCAAGGGATGCTTAGTACTGTTTTTAACAAATGTCTTCCACTTGTCAGTTGTGCCAGACCACAAACTCTTTAAAACCCTCCTGTTTTAGAGCATCTGACAAGTTAATCTGCCTCCTAATTAATGTGAAGAGTTGAAGGGGGTGGCTATTTGGTTATGTTTGGATTAGTCCAGCTAGTATATTCCAAATTCTTTACTCAGTAGACAATGTGACTTATTGTTACTTTCTGTAAGGAAATGAGAAGGAATCAGTGAAGAATGTTTTATTAATGGGGCACACCCCGTCCATCCCACATTGGAACCTTCCCAACACACAAACATAGTACACCACCCTTCACTTTCCGCCAAAGCAATAGCATGGTTTCCCTAAGCCATTTTCTTTGTCAAGTCATGGGGTCTGGGGAGCCCAAGTATTGAGCCTTCTTGAACTATGGGTATGGCAGATGGGAATGGCAGATGTGTTGAAGAAATTTCCGCCACTCATGTGCATATGTTAGGAAGCAAGAATACTAGCTAGTTGTCCTTCATCCGCGGGAAGTCATACAAATATTCACCTCCCCACACAAGGAAGAATCCTATCCTTATCAGGCTACCTGCACTGTGTCCCAGGACTGACTGCATAAAGTAACCCATGTCAATTGATGAGTCTGTGTCATTGGGCACATCCCATGGTGCTCATGCTTGGACACATGGCTGCCTTCATCATTTGAGCACTTCACTGAGATGTGATAGACCCTAGTGTTCACAACACCTCCCTATGTGTCACTGTGTATACTGTCACTGTATCACAGAGTACAGTCTTAAGAAATACTTTCTAGAGAGAAAGAGCCAGATGGATAGCAGCATACTTCACCTATACAAAAGCATAAATATGAGCAAAATCACATTCAGGATAAGAAGGATATTGAAGGAGTTCACAGTTTAAAGAGATATACGGACGTCTTGGTTATACTTTAAAGAAGTAATGGTACAAACTTACCACAAAGAAAGCTCCTTTTTGTTGCTGGGGAGAGTAAAGAGGATGGTTAGAATCTTTGAGAGAAAAGCAAGACATTTTCGTATTCTTGAAGAAGGCAGACATCTCAGGATACTGTGTTTCCACATTTTTGTGTTTTCCAATAATTTTATCTCTTCATCATAGCTGATTATTGGTAGAGAATTTGATGATTATTTGGGCCAAATACATGACTTATTAAACATATGTAGAAAGAGAAACTTTTAGATGATTGCACATCTCTTAGGGATTTTTCCTCTCATTTTTAAGTCATTACTTTTCACTGAATTTATTGCATATCACTATGAAGTGTAAATTTTGTGATCAATGGCATTTCCACCTCAAAACGGAATGAATATCTAACTAGACAAAAATATTGAAGTTTCTTTGGCTGGCATTTGGAGCATAAATTAGTGCAAGATTTTATGAAAACAGACATTCTGAACATAAACATCAGGTAAAGGTAAAGTTGACTAAGGTAAAGATGAGTGTCGAAAGAATTCCAAAAGGTATCATAACAGGTAGGCATGGCAACTGTAAATTTTTATAAGTTCACAAATAACTTCCTTCACAACTTCCTCACAAAAGTGGGTTACTTTTCAATTTAAAAAAAAAAAAAAACACTTTTATGAGACAAAAATTTAATGTAGTAACCATCACCTTGCTTGTTTCAAGTCCCTGTTGTACATTATTAGCCTCCTAATTTTTCTTCCCTACCTTCTATTTTTCCCTCTTCCAAGCCATGATACTCTCTGCTTCCACATTCTTTCTTCCTGCCTACCTCCGATCCAGTGATTCTTCTGCCTGATCATCTTCAGTAGCTCCCTAACATTTTCTAAATTGTGAATAAACTCATCTCGCCGGCATTTAAGAAAGTCTACAACATGGATACTATATGCTTATCTCCCGTGTGTACTATGTGCACCCATGTTTATGTCCCCTGCGTTCCTGCTTGGTTATGTTCATTTGTAATGACTTCTCTGCCAGAAATTTCCTCTTCTTACCTCTCCATCAGAAAACGTCCTTCCTGGGTTTTGTCTTGAAAGTATATTTCAAATATCACTTTATCCACAAAGAGAATGCATACTTCTCAGTTCCCCCAAGAGAATGCATAGCTCCACCTTGGAATCTCCTTAGCCCTTTCTCCCTCTCAAGGAAAGAAAATCTAGAGCACAATATTTGAAGAACTCAGCCTCTGGAGCAAGACAGCGTTGGTTTATGTCCCAGTTCTACTGTGTACCTCCTGCATGATCTTAACTGAGTTCCATAACTTCTCTGTACCTTGATTCTGTTCCATTTTTCTTTTAATCTCTAAAATAGAGCTGTTAATAGGATCTACCTCATAAAGTTGTCGCGAGAATGACAAGTATTGATATATTTAGAGTAATTAAAACATCTGGCCCCACGATGTTTATTGTATTCTCTAACAGCTCTTCTTTTATTCCTACAAGGATTAGAATTGAATATATTTCTCATACTTGACTCTATTTTGGACCTTAATATTATTATATTGTTTGTTTCAACCTACTGGAGACTTCTCTGTGCTTTCTATTCTTTCTTAATAGACTGTGCTATCTTTAAGGAGAGGGGCTATATCTTCTACATTCTCGTATCCGACAGTAACTGTTAAGTACCTGGCATATGCCAAGTGCTGAGTGCTTAATGAATACTCATTGAATTTTACATGAACACCATTAAAAGTACAAAAAAAAAAATGGAAGTCAGGTTTCCTCCAATATTTTAATCACTCTTTGGCTACCACAGAGTACATCCATGCCCTTCAGCCACCCTTAATGAAAAGAGAGGGATAAAGACAAACAGGAGGAGAAATTTCACTTGTCCATTACTATAAACAGTCTTTCCCAAAAGCCTCCCACAGAACCTTGACTTCAGGTCATGGGACTAGTGTCATGGTCTAGTCTTGGGGTATGTCAAAGGACAGCTCTATGCCATCACTGTGGTCCTGTTGGCACTTTAGCTGCCAAGGGAATAGTAGCCCCACTCTTGCCTGTGACCCATCGCTAACCTCGTAAGAGCCAAATGACCCCCTTAGCTTTAAGCATTCTTTTTCATCAGATATTTTCAACCTTAAGGGCTCATTAGGTGACAATCCAGCTAAAATAAGCGCAATGCAAGAAAAGTGCGTCTGTGCAGGGATGGTATCTTAGAGACAATGAGCAGTATTTATTTGTTACAAAGAACTTGAGCTTTGACATGCATTAGAGAGCGGCGCTGACATTGGGTTCTGACATTAAAGCTGACATTGAATTCTTGACAGTCTACTGTTTATAAACTATTCAGCAAATAATTCAGTAAGTAATCACAGATTATTATGATCCCTTTTAAAGAAACAGTGTTCGTGTTGGCTCTCTCTGGTACCCAAACTTGTGGTAGCCCTTTCTGACTCACACACAGCTCTAATCTCCAGATAATGCCAAGCATCCTACAGATATTGTTTATCCCCCCTCTTTTTTGCTTCTCTAAAGTAGGAGGAAGGCAGATAGACTTATGCACTTTCTGCAAGAAGAAACGGAGGTTCAGAGAAAACAGCTTTTCTGAGTCAACAGACTGAAAAGAGAGTAGATACCTACCTGTCAGTACAATGCTTACAAAGTAAAGTGTAGATAATGCATACTATTGATAATTCAAACAACCCTGTTCAATTATCTCAAAATATAGATCTGACAGTAACTTTTTTCCGGCCTGAAATATCCAGAAAATGCCTGCCAAGTTTTTCAGTATTAGTGCTTTAGTATATACTACCCTGCTTTCACAAATAATTGTTAGGAGATAAGGATTCTTTGCAAGATAAATATTAGGTCAGTAGATACTTACCACTTAGCTTACCAGAGGCTTGTTCTCTGTGCTTATGCTTAGGCCAGTGCTAGTGAAACCTCTGAAATAAGGAAAGAGCACACAGCTCAAGGTCAACCTCCTCAAGTACCTGCCGTTCCTTTCTGGTTATAAACATGTAGTAAGGTCTTCTATTTCTTCTGGAAACCATACAATAAGAAAATAGTTAGAAATCTGTGGGCATAGGGACTCTTAAAGCCTTGATCTTGGAAGTGAGTAATTTTTTTTTTTTTTTAAATCTAAGAAGGATGATTAAGCATCTCCCTAAAAATTCCAATGGGCCTGTGTATACTCGATACTCCAATTCCTGGTGTGGTTTCTCTTCCAAAGCATGACACACGGTTTTCAATGATGAAATCCAAGACAAACATTCTTTCACCCTGGGTGACCCTAGTGGGTGGTGAACACTTTTTTTGTGACTCTAGAAAGTTAAAGCATCCCAAAGTTGGTTGTGACCTTTGAGTTCTTCTAGCTTGCAGACTTCTGATTTGCTGCTGAGTTCTACAGCTTCAGAACCAACAGTGTAGTCACTACTCTCAAGAGAGCTCTGGCTTCTGCACACAGAAGCCCTTCTAAGGAGAGGACCCCTGAGTCTGTTACACCAGACAAGCCTTTTGTCCACACCAGCTCCTAGTCGTGATGAACAGTTTTTTCAGATAATGTGCACTTGTGCATTGAGGGAAAAATAAAACTTGAATTTGTTATGTAGGTGTGCCCTGATTTTAATACAAATTAATCTATATACTAAGAAAGCAAACTATACATCACATTTATAAAAAGATTTATGGACATCAAACATAGATATAATTAAGTAGTAGTTCATTTAGTAGTATGCCTAATGGCAAATATAGGCAAAATGAAATAATATGTATTTCAAGCAAAAAACAACTTAAGGTGATTAATTACTAAAGAAAAAACATATCACTTAGAAAAGAGGTTATAAAACTTTAAAGGGCTTTTAAAAAATATATGATCTATAGGAAATTGATTTGCATGTAATTCACACTATATGATACAAAATAAGCTAATTCTTTTTTTAAGGTCAGTAA
>NW_011888953.1:200605-222133 GCF_000151845.1 Pteropus vampyrus | reverse complement strand
ACTTAAACGGGGTCTTACACAAAGTGAGAGATTGATATTTGTTAAGTGAATATCATACTAAGTTCCAGGAATTACTTGAGAGCAAATGCGGAAGGGAAGTGGAGGGAGAGCTGTTAGCATAGCATTTGACATGATGAGTAACAATTGTTTCCTCAAATCTATGGGCAGTAGATGCCTTTCCTCTTCTGCCATTTTTCTTTCTCATGGGGAAAAGCGTGCAAGAAGTCCTACCAAAGTCTTGGAGGTGTTTGTTCTTATCAGATAGTAGTGGTTGTGGCAAAATCTGTTATTGGTTTCAGGTGGTATCACAGGCTGTGTGATGAGAACTTTGGAGTTTGGGAGCTGGAGACAGGAGTTGTCATATGTTTGCACCCAGCGTAGAGCTTCAATTTATTTGTCTATAAATGGAGATATGAACATTTATCTCAAAGGGTCATTGTAAGGAACAGATAAGTACATAGAAAAATTCCTGGCACAAGGTAGGTATGCAATAAATGTTAGTTTATTATTTTTCTGCTGCCACTACTACTACTACTACTCTTAACTGAAAGAGTAGTGGCCACCTAGGTCACTGGACTACCTACCTCTTCACCCCACTTACCAAAGCTTATCTCCTATTTATGTTTATTTATAGTTTCTGGGAGCATAGGAATGATGCTGGATCTAATGTAGTAGATCTCATATTTGAGTAGTATATTTTTTAAGGAAATAAAATTTTCACAACTCCAGAGAATGCCTGTACAGCCCAGGTTGAGAAAAGTTGATTAAAAAAAATAAATTTTAATGTTATAGATATGACTTTTAATTGCCATTCAATGCTTCAAAAAAGCACAAAACTTAGTTTTGCAGCCTGAAATACCCTCCTTTGAGAAAGCCTGCTTTCATGGTCTTCCATTAGCATAGAAGTACAGACCTCACGTTAAGCTGTCCCTTTAGAGGGAGGAGAGCAGGAAACATTGAAAGGCTGGGACTAAGGCCTGCCACACTGCAGATGGCCAGAGGATGAGACGTGGGCATTGGGCAAGAAGAATAGAATCCAGCCCAGAGGTGGTAGGCCAGAGGAAGCGCAGCCCAGAGTTCAGCTACTCACAGTCTTGCCTCAGGGTTTTGCCTTTAGGCAGGATGAGGTAAAATGTTTATCACAGTGCTTAGCACCTAGAAAAATGTTTTTCCCTTTCCTTGCTTTTCCCCTTTAAAAAAGTGTCTTTGGGTGTAGAAGAAATAAGGCTGTACAGATAGCTAAAAGGCGTGCCATCAAAACAAACTTTTTCTACTTTTCCAAAAGGCAACTTTATCTTCTACTGGACTAATTAATCCCAGTGCCAAGCCTTTTTCTCTGAGCTTTTAGAACATTTACTGCCTGGATGAGTCATTTGGCTATAATGATGTACTCCCTTTTATTGGAAGGATTCTTTTGTATAGATTTATATACCTCTGGAGTCCCTAACTTAAAATATGTTTTTGCTTCAAAAGTTCATCTACAAAGAGGCTTTCCAGATCAAGTGTAACAGCAGCAACAAACAATATATTAAGTAGTGGTTAAATACGCGGGCTAGCCTGTGACAGCCTGGTCGCCTCATGCTGCCCGTGAGCTGTGGCTGGCTCTCAGAGCTGGATGGGGAGCTCCATGAGGAGTAATGTTCTCTCCGCCATTTATTTCATCCTGTCCCCACTGCCCCTACTGTCTATTTCCCACTCTGCTCCACTCTGAGTAAACCACCTTTCCTAGGTGAAGGGCCAGCTGAGCTAAAATTTTGAAATTTTTCTTTGGTGCCTTCCCACAAATATAGTTTTTGACTAAATAATTTCGGTTAAACCATAGTTAGCCTCCATGCGAGAAGTTGTCAGAAAACCAGAGTAGCATGCACCAACTCCTTCCTGCCTGGCAGAGCTCTCCTTGCTGAGGTATTGAGAACCCGCACCTTATTTATTCATCATCAGTTATTGGCAGGACTAGAGAGACATCTACCACTCTTTTTGGACAAACCCAAGGCTGAGAGGGAAGAAGTAATCAAAAAGGTACCCAGGGAAGCTTGGCGGCTAAAAAGAGAACAGTTAGGAAAAGTAAGAAAATGTTTTCAGGTGAATAGAATCTAGGGATAAAAAAAAAAAAAAGAAAGAAAAGCAGTCTTCTCAGCAGCTGATGGAAAGAAGGAAACTGAGTCCAGAGGATTAGAAGTGAATTAGAAGGACTAGAAGTCATAGGAGACCAAGTTTTCTCAGCTTACCAAAAGAAAGGCAGCTCAGCTTTGTTCAGGCTGCAGAATGAGAATTCCCTTCAAGAGAGATCTGTGTGACTAATTGAACAAAAGCTGATTTCCCTCTCTCCCCTTTGAGCAGTAATTCCTCCTCCTACTCACACAGCCTTGACGACATCATCGCCACCTGCAATAAGTAACTAGTTCCAATGTACTGCTTAAGAGATGACCCCAAAATATTATCTTTGGGACTACTTTCTCTGAAAAACCAAAACCTGGAGATAAAGAGCAGGAGGTGTCATTGGTGTATCTAGAACTATAGCAAGTGCCTAAAATCCTGGTAGAATGTCAGTATAAGCAGGTGACCAGCCCTTCAACCCCAGGATCCTAAGGTGGTGGTTCTTGGTGGGTGTGCCCATTAGAATCATCTACATTTTTAGTAAATACAAATGCCAGGCATCTACTTTGGATCTACTCAATCAGTCTCCATGGATGAAGCTCAGGCATATTGTATTAGTTTCCTAAGGCTGCTGTATCAAATTACCTAATGCCAGTAGCTTAAAACAACAGAAACTTATTCTCCCAGTTATGGAGGCCAGAAGTCCAAAATCGAGGTGTCATCAGTGTTGATTACTTGTGCAGGCTCTGAAAGAGAATCTGTTTCATGCTTGGCTCCCAGCTTCTGGAAACTGCTGACAATCCTTTGCATTCCTTGGTTTGTAAATGTAACATTACAACCTATATCTCATCTTTACGTGGCCTTCCCCCTGTGTCTGTTCTCTAAGTCTGACTCTTTTAAGGATCCCCATCATAGACTTTAGAGCCCTAATCCAGGATAATCTCATTTTTAGGTTCTTACCTTAATTACATCACAGAGACCTTTTTTTTTTTCAGCTAAGGTCACATTCACAGATACCAGGGGTCAGGATTTAGACATGTTTGAGGGGGACTACAATTTAACCCACTGCACATATGCATTTTTAAAAATCTCTTCCACAAATGATTCTTTGCATACTCCTGCCCTTAACAAATTAGCCCACCATTTCTCCAGTGCTTGGGAAATGCTGGAACGTGCAAAGTTAAACAGGCTTCTATATTGCACACTCAGAGTCTCTAATATGTTTGGGTGCATTATGAATATCCAAGAGAAAGAAAAGAGCCACAGCCCTTTCTGAATACAGTGGACTAGGGAACTTCTTTTCAAGGGATTACCTATTACTACCTCAGTAGCCACTAGGGTTCAAAGGAGCACAGGTTGCTGTTGATTGAGGCACTTCACTTTGCAACTACTCTCAGAGATGTGGGAATGGCCTGAGTGTAGCATGTGAGTCTACCACAGTGTTCAAACCTTTCGCTTGTAGATGCTTGTACCGATCCTTCCCTGGGTATGAGTAAATCTTTCATTAAATATCCACACGGGTCTCCACATATGTGCATGGATTTTTAGGTGCCATCCAGGCTCTAGTCTTGACTTCAGCTATTTTTATAGAGGGAACCAGGTAAAATATTAGAATGACGGTATAACAAGGAAATAAAAGGGAAAAATAACCAAGATTACACAATGTGCTTTTTCTCTCAGAAGAGCCTAGAACAGCTGAAAATGGAAAAATGACTTCATCATTTCTATTCTTATAATTTCAGTCCCTTAAAAATGATATCAAAACATGATTCATCAGTAAGTTCATAATGATACTTTTTAAAAAATGATCACCTTTGGAGGTTACTAGGGCATCTACTCATTGTTCTAAAAACAGATGCATTAAGATTAATAATCAAGCAATTACCTTGATTTTTGTATAAATTTCATTTCAAGATAACCGAATAGTTGGTGAAGGAAAGTTGCTTTCTTTTTGGTTGTCTTTATTTATATAGACATATTCTAGCTAACAAATGCAGATGAAATGGTAGGATTAGAGAAATCACCACTTTAGAGCCCCTAATGACATAATTTAGGCAAGACCATCAGTGAATGATAAAATATTTAGGTGTACTCTATTCCAAGTACATCAGGCTGACAATGCTTTGAACCCAGATCAATCTTATCATCATATAATATTATATGTCCCTGATAATAGGAGTCCAGAGTTCACAGCACCACCCATATGGATTCTTTCCATGAGAGTTGAACCAAATCGAATCAAGCCTTTAGGTCTTAACTGCCTAGTGCAGGTAGCATAGGAAATAACAGGGACAGAGGAACATTTTAAATGACTTTTTATGACTGCAGTTAGCTAAAGGAAACTATCTTCATCCAAACAAATGACATAATAAAAAGGAAAGGAGAAGTGTCTATTTAGGTCCTCTGCCGATTTTTTTAATTGGATTGTTTTTATTTTTGTTTTGTTTTGTTTTTCACTTTTTAATTTATTTTAATTAGTCTCAAGTATACAATACTTCGGTTAGACATCTATGTAGTTCATAAAATGATCCCCTAATTGCTCCCTCCCTCCCCTGACCCTCTACCTAGCCATCATATTAATGCTCACTGCATTCCCTATGCTGTGCCCCCCATCTCCATGACCATCCATCAGCTACTAATTTGTACTTCTTTAACCCTTCACCCCATTCTCCCAGCCCCCTAAACCCCCTCCCCTCTGTCTGTCACCAAATTGTCCAATATATTTGTGAGTCTTTTTTGATTAGTTTGGTTTTTTTTTATTCCTTAGATTCTGCATATAAGTGAAATCATATAGTGTTTATCTTTCTCTGTCTGACTTAAGTACCTTCTAGGACCATCAAAGCAATCTTTTTCCATCTTTCTTTTAGTCTATGTGTGTCTTTTAATCTAAAGTGAACCTCTTGGATTATTTGTTTTTTTGTTGTTGAGTTATATGAGTTCTTTATATATTTTGGAAATTAAGTCCTTATTGGAGGCATTGTTTGCAAATATATTCTCCCATTCAGACGGTCGCCTCTTTGCTTGTTGATGGTTTCTTTTGCTGTACAGAAGCTTTTTAGTTTGATATAGTCCCATTCATTTATTTTTGCTTTTACTTCCCCTGCCTTTGAGGTCAAAACCTATTTGATTTTATTAACAAATGTCACCTCAATAATTTTAATAAATTTAAAAAAAGGAGATGCCATGGAACTGAACAGACTTAAGAGACATTGTGGAGACCTAGTTCACATTCTGATTCAAATTGTTAAAAGACTTCTTTCTGAGAAAGTTTTGGAAATTTGAGCATACACTGGGCTTTAGATGATATTGAGGGATCATTATTAATTTGTTAGGTGTGATATTGATATTATTTTTTTAAAAATGAGAGATTCCTTAGCTTTTAGAGATACAAATGTAGGTAGTCATGGTTGAAAGAGATGATTAAAAAAATAGGTAGGGGACGTGGTTTCATAGTGTAGCAGTTAGCACATCTGCTTTACATGCAGAAGTCCTGGATTCACACCCCAGTGAGCCATGGTCCATGGTCTATGGCCATGCCCGATGTCTGATCTCAGAAGCTAAGCAGGGTTGGGCCTGGCTAGTAGTTGGATGGGAGACCACCTAGGAAGACAAGGTGCTGTAGGCATAAATAATAAGAAGAAATAAAAAAAAAGTAGGTAGGGTAAGTACAAAACAGCATTGATAAAATATTGATAATTGTCAAAGTTGGGTAAGGTACATGTAGCAGTTCATTAACCCATACTGTCTATTTTTGTTTATATTTGCAAATTCCATAATAAAAATAGAGTAATCGCTCATAAACAGACGGTCTCAACCCCTATCTCCAAGTAAAGACAATTCACATTCCTGGTGGAACCCCCAAAATTAGCCTTACTAGTGACCGGAGTTCTATCTCTAAAAAGTGGGAAAGGCCCTCATATGAACATGTTAGTTGGAGAATTGCCTTGGAAAACCAGAAGATGTTTCAGTTCTGGCTAACTAGAGATTGAATGAATTATGCTAAATAAGTGGTCCTAAAGGGTTAATGTCGAAAATCATTATTTTTAAGTAGCAAGGAAAAGTAAATGGTTTGGCTAGAATTTCAGGCTATGGCTCTAGGTCATACATAAGCTGAAGATATTATTGCTTCTGTTATCTAGCATGATGATATTTGCTTGCACATAAACTCTGCTGTAGGTCTAATGGTGCAAGCAATTTCCTGGAACTGAAGTCACATTACAGTAGAGATCCCAAGACAATGTGACTATGGAGACTTTACATTCTGCCTCCTTGGGTTAACCTCTCGCCATTCTTAAAACAAGAAATAAGGAGAATAACCAATAGGCTTTTGATTAAATCACAAACCAAAAAGAAAGAGAGAAAATAAAACAGAGAACCAGTTACTTACAATTTTCTAAATGAAGCCATTTTCTTATTTCTACTTTGTACCTATTTGCTCTTGAAAAGTTGCCATTTATAAGCCTACAGAGAACATTTGGAATATGACGACCCCTGCCCTTGTTCATGCCACATGGCCTACTTTCTCCCCACTCACCTATGTCCTGCTGTCCCAGGGCTCAGAGGCTAAGAGCAGTACAGGTAGCATAGTCATTCGAGCTCACATAAATAAAAAGAAATCCAAATGCTAACCCAAAATAACAGAATTTTATTTCAAAGACTATTCTGTTCTCTTAGTGTTTGTTGCCTACTGATTTCTAGGAGCCCGAGGCTCAGCTCTTAGATATCCGAAAAGAACCAAGGGGAGGAATCATTTGCATCATATGCATCCATTCATGGGCCTAAATACTATAAAAAAAAAGTGGTTCATAACTTAGCCTACTCTTAAAAGAAAAAGAAAAAAAAACCATTCACTTGGAAATAACTTCTAAAATAAAACCATGAGACATGTACCTAGACATGCCTTCCCACCAAGTCATCCTCATGGTTTCCCACAATGTTACCTTCTATTCCTCCTGCAACTAAGGTTTCATGGAGCAGGACAAGTCCAAGAATGTCAAAATTTTATTAAACTTTTTGAACCAGAGGTTTTAGGCAAGCAAATGAGAGTTGCACTGGAAATGAAGTATGTATCTCTGCCCCTATTAACGTCAGAGAGCTGGCAGGTACTCTCTTACAGCTGCTTACAAACGAAGCCGGTAAATGTGACCTCAGTGTGCACCAAACTAGGCTCGTGCCCATGTATCAAGAAAAATGGTGGCTTTCAGTCTACAGCTGACTGGGGGTATTTTAGGCATGCATGAGTCTACATCATTCATAGTAAAAGTAAAAGCATTCTTTTTATTCACCCAGGTAAATAAGCAAAAGACAGGTCTAAAATACATTAGAGTTCAGGTCTGTGAGAACAGAGATTTCTGCTTTGTTCCTTGGCTGTGTACTTGGTACCTAGAACTGGCTCATGTTAGATATGAATGAAGTATGTCTTAAAGGAATGAAGGGTCCCACTGGACAGAAGTTCTCTGTGCTTGGATGAGTCATTATCTTGTAGGCTCAGAGCCTAGATAGAAAATAATTGGCATGATGATGTTAGTCCTGCAAGCTGACTTGGGGTTCTTGGGGATGCCCTGCAGCAAGGCAAATCAGGTGAGGACATTGCTGAGACCCAACAGTTACCATCAACATATCAGCTTCCATTACCTCGCTCAGCTTAGATTTTCAGATTAGGAGTCACTGTGATAAGCAGACTGGGAATCATATCTCACATACTTTCTCATATAGGGGTTTGGGGTTTTATTTATTTATTTACTTTGGACTCTTGGTATCTGAAATTGTTATTCAGAGAAGACCATGACTCTTCCATTACTATTCCTTTCTGTTTCCAACAGAGGAGGTAAATGAATCACTTAAATGAAATAATTCCATCCTCTTTAGTACACTGTAAACATAGCCTTAGTTTTTACTGTAATTATATTGTGTGGGTGATGCTGCTGTGAAAATGGTATAATTATAACATTAGGGTTGAGAACTGTCTAAATAGAAAACACTGAGCTGCACTATGCAAAGTTTAAGATGGGATTATGGTCCTTTTTTCAATATGAATAAGACTAATTAGC
Organism: Pteropus vampyrus; assembly: GCF_000151845.1. NCBI lineage: Eukaryota > Metazoa > Chordata > Mammalia > Chiroptera > Pteropodidae > Pteropus > Pteropus vampyrus. Next base: position 213,986 of record NW_011888953.1, on the reverse strand, counting down.
CAACTGCAACCAAGAGATCTGTAGTATGATATTGATAGTATAATAAAATTGAGGGCCAAAGTAAAAATGAAGGGAAAATCTGATGCCTTTCTTTAATTGTTACATGTCCTAGGCATCTTACACAAAAGTGTAATGCAAAGCAAAGAAGCTCACCAACTCGAAGAAAGTGTGAATAAAGTCACAAGAAGCCAGCTTAGAAAAATCAGCATTCTAGCTTGTTTGTCCCCTCTTTCCTCCTAGCAAAAGGACCTTATATAGGTATTTCAGGTGCCTAAAGTTTTATTTCCCTAAATAAGGCTTTCTTTCCTGTTTTTAATAAATTTGTCCAATGGTCCTAGGTTTTATGCTACCATAAAGTTAAAAAGACAGTGTTCTATGTCTTGATTGAAGTACAGATGACACTGTATTCATTTGCATTTGTTAGGTCATTGCAATGTAAACTTTAATCTGTTCTTTTCTCGCTGTGTAAAATTTATCTCGATTAAAAATAAAATTAATTTTTTAAAGACCAGAGATTTTTAGCAACAAAAAGTAGAAAGAAGTAGAAAGCGTTGTCAGAAAACCTGGCCTAGGGTACCTGCGGCACCACATAAAAGTCATGGACCTCCTGAAATCTCTTTCCTTTCTTTTTGAAAATGGGAATATTTATATTTACATTCCTACCTTTACGGGGATGAGGTGTGTCCAAGATGTGCACATTCCTTGCAAGTTTCTAGGACTCTGTAAATCATAAGGAGTTCTGAGGTTTATTCTCAAAGGAGAAAATTATGGGTTGCTCCAAATAGTGAAAACAGGGTAGCAGAGAATCTCAGCCATGTAATCAGGCTCTCAGGCTCTCATTTAGCCTTGTCTTACCCTACTCTGGTGAAGAGGGAGGCGCATGGCTAACAGTGCAAGGAGTTTGTGTAAGTGTGCGGGTGTGCTTTGGAGGAGGAAAGGGAAAATTATTTGTCTTCCTGGCTTCATCTTTGTTTTTGGCTTTTCTTAGAGCCTTATTTCTCTCTTTACCCCAAGTCTCGAAACAGGAACTCCTCACCATCCTTTGTAAATGAACATCAGAATACTGAGATTTCATTTAGCCTTGTCTTACCCTACTCCCTTGGCCTGGAGCTGCTCTAAACGAATAGTTAATAATACTAGTAGTAGTAACAGTAGTAGTAGTGATTTTGTTATTATTATTGAGGAGGAGGAAGAGAAGAAATAGAAATAGAAATAAATAAAAATAGCCTCTGCTCCTGAATGACAGCTTGTACAGAAACTGGGTTATTTTCACTGCTTATTTTGTGGCCTCCTCTACAAACTATGACAACCTGCAGTACCTTTAGCCCTTAAGATCCTGTCTCTTAAACCTGACTAATATTTCTTGTTCTGGCATTAGTAATAATAATATTTTCTGTCTGAGAGGCTAAGAAAGCAGAACTGATTTTCCTGAAATTTCTCTCAAATGAGAGGAGTATTTGAAAAATGAAACTCAAAGGAGCCGCTCTCTCAGAGGCTTTGTCGAAGTGCTCTGACAAGGGGATCAGGTGTGGCTTGAATTCTGACACTGCTACTTATGAGCTGGGATTTCAGACAAGTCACTTAACCTCTGAGCTTTAAGAAGCTGCTGATCTGTAAACAAGGGTAAATACTACTTATTTTATAAGCTTGCATGAAAATTTCCACTAAGCATGATGTTAGTTTGTATCCTTTTTCTCTCCAGCTCTGAAAATATGAGGTATAGGAAGTTGTTAACATTTCATTAACACAAGGGAAAAGTATATAAATCTTCCAAACCCAAGATTCAAGATCCTTCAGAATATTTTTGAAAAGGGGTACAAATTTGGAATTTTATAAATGGAATTAAGGAATATTTGTGAAATAATAATAACAATAATTTAAAATAAACAAAATACCTTAATATATCTGGGAAAAATAAACTGAAGATCTATATTCAGCAAAAGAGGAAATTATTGAATTAATAAGGTACACAGGGCCCTTGATATTTGCAAAGTAATACAGAAACCATAAAACCTCATTTAAGAAGAGGCAAAGCCAAAAAGGCTGGTTCTCTTTGAAAGGTTCTTGAAAACAGACATCTGTAAAACTATGGTCTACTCTCTGGGCCTTATTTCCCACTCTGGATAAGAAGCCTCCTCGTGAACACACACACACACACACACACACACACACACAGAGTAACAAAAGGAGATGAAACAATTTCTCAGAACTGGTTAAACTAATTAAATCCAAAAGCATGACCCTAGGTATGGAGTAGGGTGATTTCTGCAGACATTTTGAAAATAATGTAGCCCAACACAAGGATTTGGTTTGACTACTAAAAAAGCAATGTGGCAGGTTGAGAATGCTGAGAATGTTCTGAAAATTCTGTTTACTTCGGTGGTGAGGCAGCCATCCAGGGGAGAAACCAGGGACCCTTGCTCTAAGAAATGTAGGTTTCAGTTGGTAGAAACAACTAAAAAGGTAGGTTTCAACCTTCAACATACTAGTTAGTGAATAGGAGTATTTACTGAGTACCTAGTACAAGCATAAAAATAAAATTATCTTAAGTGGCCCAGGGAATGGATTGTGTAGGGGGCCCGGGGTTAGGGGAAAAGAAGATATGGTCCCTGGACCTGAGGTGCTTACGATTTTGGGGGGTTCTTTGTCCCCATTTTCCTTACACTATGATGTTATTCAAAGTCATATAAGAGGTCACATAAATTTACTAGGAATGGTAGTACACAGAGCAATAGTGGTACTTAAATGCCCCCATTAATTCACCACCCCAGTTATCTGCAGACGCCTAGGGGAATTGTAATCAGGGACAGGAAAATGCCACCAGCCAGTTCCAGATGATGAAATTATTTGCTCCAAACATTTTCATTGTATTATTAAATTAGATTGGTTGGGACTAAATAGTAATAAGACTGATTTTTTGTATTAGGTTCACTAATTTAACTCAGAAGAAAATTCCTAAGGAACAGTTTAAAATACATTTTTGAGTAGTAACAACCTTATTGGGATTCTTTTAAAACTTCTCAAGGTCCTCACTTTTAAAGAAAATGTTATTTAAATATATGAGTGCTGGCATAATGATTACAATCATAAGTTTTATTATTTGTAATTACATCAAGTACTAATAATTGAAATAAAATCAGTGAGATTAGTGAATGCAGTAATAATACATAGCATAGGAAGTCTTTTTGTATGAAGTACATCATTGCTATAATTGTCCTTTGGGGACCCTGAACCGAATTCCCCAAATAAATGGGTAACAGCCTTTCTCTTGAGCAGCCTTTCTCTTGACCACCAAGCATTGTAAATTCATGAGTGCAAGTAGCCACACAGCTGTAAACTTCAAGGCGATTTCAAATGGTTATAGGTCTTCATCAGAATAAACTGGATTTAGCATCTAATCTGCTCCATGGAGACTTTGCTGCAAAAAAAGTGGAACTGTAAAATATGGGGAAGATCATGGGAATAAGGTTTGCCTGATTTCCCCATCCTAGTAAAAAGGATCCTGCTTGGGTATTAAAGACCCCTAGAATGACTCTGGGAGACTTTCACAAATGTTGAGAAGGCTTGGGCTTCTATGATTTAATGCAAAAGAAACCATCACATTATTCACATGTTCCTAAGGTGTGCCTGGTTCACATCTGAGAGGAAAAGTCTCTATTTATTTTATAATAGTTTGATCCCAAGTAACTTTAGTCTTCACTCATCCACATCCCTAACCTTCCCATAACCTTCCCAGCATCTTACAAATCCCAAAAGGATTAGGGAACCTCCAGATTCTCAGGAGTGGACCAGGTTTTGAGTGGATACTCTGTGAAGTGTTGAGAATGAAACAGAGACCTTGGTGCATAGTAGCCTTTTATCAGTGGGGAATTGAGAAGAGCAGAGTAGGGGCCCCAAGTTAGTTAGGCACATGGACCAAGAGACAGGCTTTGCTCTCAGCTGGACCGTCTTCTCTCTCAACTGCAGATAACGGGGGTAGTGAAGATAATGGGGGTATTTAAGTGTCACTATTGCTCTCCGTAATGCCATCCCCAGTAAACTTATGTGTCCTCTTATATGACTTTGAATAACATCATAGTATAAGGAAAATAGGGACAAAGAGCCCTCAATAAACTGTAAGCCTCTAGAGCAGTGAGAAATGACAGACATACTTCTTAGAGTGACGTGCTGAGCTGTTTGCAGTCTCTCTTCTTCGTACTCATCCGTTTCCACTTATCCCTCCTATTGCATCTGTCCAGTAAATTTGTTTACTCAAAAATTTTTCCCGATTTGTATTATCAATCCATAAGATGGATGCTAATTTTTTATTAAATGAGAAAGTTGTATTAGCTGATTTCATTTGGTAAGACTTTTGCTATAGTCTCAACTTCAGCAATATGTCCCAGTGCAATATTTTTTAAAGTGTGTTTTTAAACCTGACAGTATATTCACCTCACTCTTGAATTAAACCCCTGGTTTAAAATATTAGCCAAAAAGAGGTACAAAAGGCACTGTTTTAAATTCTATAAAAGGATTATATATTAAACTATTTGGGCCATCATTCAATTGTGTTTGTTTTTATTTAGGATCATATAAAAAGAGAAATGTGTAGATGATACTTTAATATATAACTGTGCATCAGCACAGCTCTCAAATTATGAATCATAAACCAAGATTTGTAGGGCCAGAGAAAAATTCAAAATTAGAACCTGGTAAACTCCCTGCTGCGAAAATTAAGTAAAATATGTTATACATCCCACTCCTTATACCAAACAGATAAAAAGAAAGTACTAGATTTTGTATCATCGGTAGTTGTGACAACTATAGGGAATTCTGAACTTTCAGACTTCAAGTCCTGAACTTGAGTTTTTTAATTTTGAAAAAAATAACACATGATTTTCAAAAGTAAGTCTTTAACATGGTCTTTAAAAGCAATGACACTGAGACAGCGTGAATTTTCAAAATTATAGTCAGCATGCAGTGGGTATGGCTAGGGTGTCCGATGGGGTCTCCGTTTTGATGAGTGCCTACTTTTAAGGACCATGTTTTTATTTTTGTTTTTCTTACCCTATGACTTTACTAACCTAAATGGGTTTTAGTACTGTTCACATCAGAGGCCAAAACGATTATTGCATTAAAAAGAAATCGAAATAGGTTAGTTTCATAAAACACTAACATAAAGTTATTTGATACAGAATTGTAAGGAAGGTTTGTAATCATTGAAAGGAGAAAGAAAAAAAAGCAGATTATTTTCATTCCCTGTGTCGAAGACATTCATCATCAGACTTACCACACCTGAAAATACTTTATCATCATAATAGTATTTCTGTCGTGTTTACCGTGTGCTAGTCTAAGCCCTTTATATATTTTAAATTACTAATAGTCTTCATAACAGTTCTGTGAGGTAGGCACTGTTATCCTTATTCAACAGAAGCTGGTGTACAGAGACATTAAGTGACTTGCTCAAAGCACGCACAGCTAAGAAGCGCAGAGCCATGGCTCAAACCCTGGCTCCTAGCTCGAGCCCCTCTCTTCTTACCGCTGTGCTGTGCTCGTTGCCCCCCATCTTGTTACCACTGCCTCTTCATATCTTCTTGATGTAGAACTCTTCTTCCAGAACAATGGGAAGCAGTATTATGAAGAGACTGAGTGTATAGGCTTTGAAATAAGGCTTCCTGGGCATGGTGCTTCCCATCTCTGGGCCAAGGTTTTCCCATATTTACCATGGGATACCATCATTCTCCATCTCCTACTACTTGTTAAAAAGACTGAGTGGCATAAAACACCACAAGCCTGACAGATGGCAACACCCAATAAATGTTAGCTCTTGTTATAATAAATATATAAAAATCAACTTTAGTATGTGAATTAGAATAGCCAAATTTCATGGGTGAGAGATGATAAACATTTATTAAGTAGGTTCTTTTAAGAGTTTATCTCATAATAATTAGTAAGATTACGCTTAGCATTCTTATTTCAGTGAATTTGAGGAAACTCAGACTGCATGAAAAGATGTTTTCCTAAATTCAACTAAGCAAAGATCCAAACTCTGGGCACACTGGCCACAAAGCCTCAGCTCCTTTTACCATCCCTGTCTAGTTCTAAACCCCAGATCGCTATTCATTGATCAAAAAACACCAGTACAAAACAGAGGGAAAAATTAATATTAGGCTTGTGAAATTGCATCATGGCCATGGTAACTAATGTAATGTAGCTGTATTGGCTCAGTGAATAGCAACCATGCTGCTCTGTGCTCAGACCTATCCAAGTCCATTAATGAAGTTACATTAAGAATTATGACATGGTGAGAGACCACCCAGGAATTCTCAGTTGATATAGGAAGTGGCAGCTGTGGCTCTTAATTGAGAGCTGTTGCTTCTTGAATCAGTGCTGAGCCATTTCTCCAGGGGAATATTAAGCCTGTTCTGTCCATAGAAGATGGGAAACTCAACAGCTGACCTGACCACTTGTCGCTGTTGATGATCCTATAAAATTTCTCTTGAGACGAGAACTCTGTGTTCTAGTTCAAACCAAGTGACTGTTTCCTGTTTGTTTACCTACAACTTCAATAGTGCTAAGTCATCAGTTTAGAAAGATTCCTTTAGTCCCCTCTGTTGTACGTTATTGTAGTTCTATTATAAAAAGAATGCCTGAGTATTTCCTTTTGGCGAGATATACTAGCTTTCCCTTCTTTTTTAAATTTCCTCTATACTTTTATTTTTTCTCTCATCTGTTTATCAATAGTATCCTGAGTTTTAGAACCAGAAGGGTAATTGAAAATGCACTGGTTGTAAATTTCAGAGATCTGGTACAAATCTCATCTTTGCCTCTTATCAGCCAAATGAACTTAGGTAAAGACATTTAACCTCTCAGTCTTTCATTCTCCATCTACAAAGTGGGGGTAATACAAACTGCCTTCTATGGTTGCCTTGAGCATTAAATATGTTTCTGGAACATAGTTTCATGCAGTAAGTATTAGCTGAATCTGTCCCATTGCCCTACCTCCCACGTAGACAGAAACATGTCCCGAAAGACCCCAAACAAGTTGTCCTTTTCAAGAAGATTTACAATCTCTTGTTAAATATATCCGATTAGAGTGTTTAATTTCTTTTATGAGCCAGAAGTTGCCTTACATTTTACTGAAGCTTATAACATGAATATAATACTCTCTTTCGAATGTGAGCCCTTAATGATCGTGGGCTAGTAAAACGTATTCATGTTAGTAGAAGAACCTTTGATATTGTCTTTTCTCCTTTTTTAGTTACCAGACGGCACATTTTTTCTGATAGGTGAGACCTAAAAGTATACAGATCAACTAGGGAAATCAAAAACAGTGATTGCTAAGCCCCTCCCAGAGAATTTGATTCAGTAGACATCCCGGGAACTTGGATGTCCATCAAACTCCTCAGGTGATCCTGGTGTAGGCAGACCAGACTCCTGGAAACACTGGGCTATAAGAAGGGCATATACCTTCTAAGAAAGAGTTTATACAAACCATTAATTATAGCCTCCCAGCCAAGCTGTCCAAAGAAAAGAGAGCTGACATAAAAGAAATCCATGAGAACCCCTTACCTGGAAGGGAAACTCCCCTTGGCCTGCCCCAAAATGTCAGACTATTTTCTATATACCCACATCAACCTTTTATTTTTAAGTCATTCTTCATTCACTTTGTACAGTTCAAAATAGTGAATATATTTTTATTAATTCTCCTGCTTATGAGTGTTCACTTGAAAAGATTTAATTATAGGAATAAGCACTTAGCTTATCTTGTAGTGTCTTTCTGCTCTAATATCTCAGTACTTCTTTTGCACATAATTGCATTTTATCTGATGGGCAGATGCCTCTTCTTTAATGTTCCTTTTACCTTTGTTTGTGCTTCCAGCAGAGCAGTCCTTAAAGGATGAAGGCACTTGGCGAGTTGTAAGAGGATAAGGAGCCCAGGTCTGTACCCTGGATCTGTGAACCTAAATGTGTATCTGATAAGTTAATCGTGAGGAGGGGGAGTGAAAGCAGAGTAGAATGAAATGGAAAGAGTTTGAATAATAAGAATTTGGGAATCTATTCCACGTAATGACACTGGCAGTCCCTAAGCCTCTTGCCTAATTTTACATTTTCATCTTATAAAGGGATTTGCTCAAAGGTCATTGAAGTTTGGATTCTATACCCATTAGTAAAAAACAATTTTTTAACACACATTCACAATATACATATTTACATATTTATAAATTATATATATGCACAATGTTCTAATATATTTTATTCATTATAAAACATATATAAAAATATAAATTTTAAGGTCTTGATAAAGTTGAACCAAGCAATATTATGAAAATATTTTAATTTTAGTGTTTGACGGAACAAAATACTTTCTGCAATGTTTGAAATTGACTTATTTTGGAGGAGGAAGTCCTCAGTTTATGTCCATAGTTTATGAAAAGTTTATGAAACACAATTTGAAGTTTTGAGCTATGTTACATTTGCTTCAATATTTGGGTTGAACTATAATCTCAGTCTCATATATGAAAAGGGTCCAATATACACCAAGTTAGAGTTTCAAAAAATGAGTAGTAGTTGTAGTGGGTGTCATTCTATATTTCAAATAGTCTTTACAATAATTTCCCATTTTGGAAGTCAACTTCCTATCAGCTCTAATGTGTTAAAGGAAGAGACAAGTAAAGGTACTACTAACTACCTCCTGGAACTGTGGTCTTCTCACTTTTCCTGCAGGATTTCTCTCCTATCAGGTGTGACATGTAACTCTGACACACAGGCTGACTGAAGTCTCCATATTCAGTATCAGTAAATCTTAATATCTTTTCTATTTTAGATAAACAACACATGCCAATAAAAGTTTTAGTGTTTTCATTCCCCAATGAATCATCTTGTGTGGTCCATTTTGAAGAGAGTGAGTAATCTAGATAATGGTTAGGTCCTATTGGTGATTATGTAGCTAGCCTGTACTCTTTCTTAATTTCAAATACCCCTGTTGCCAGTATTTACAGCCTGCTGTTGTTAATGTTTTTTTCTGTCCTGTGAATCCTGATGTCACATCGTGTAACATCTCCTCCCAGACTTGTCTTTTCACTACTGTGCGTGCCCTATCCTCTTATTATCACTGTGCCTCTGATACCCAGAAAAAAAGATTCTGGAAATACATAAAGTATTGCTCTACCTGCCCAAGAGTCAGTGATTGTACACTTCAACATTGCGGCAGTTCCCTATAATATTTAGCACACTACTATATATAAGGAAGAACCACGATAAAAAACTTATATGAAGAACCACAACTTCTTCAAGAATCTTTGAGAGCATGCAAGAGCTTAATACTTGCGGAAACTCTCACTTTGTACAGGTAAACGTAAATCCAATCTCTGTGTTGTTTCATTTTGTTTTCAATTTCCTAGTTAATTGACTATACACTTAAATATCTACTTGTTTACATCTAGTGTAATAAATAGATTGATTATCAGGGAATTCTGAACTCATGACATGACTGAATGTTAGTACTCAAAATAATTTATTTTGGTTTCTTATAAGCTTTCAAAATACCTAATCAGTGACCTGTTTTTCTGTGAACCTGTTTTCAGTGTGAACTCTGTGCATGGTCTTAATATCGTCATAAAGTTTAGGACTCAGTATCAAATTAGTTCACTACATAAACATGACACTTGGAAATTTGGTAGGGCCTTAGAGGTTGATAGATCTGAAGTAAGTATATCATCATCATCATCATCATCATCATCATCATCATGTTTAATGACCATGATTTTCACTTCATGGATACAGTGTAACACATAGCCTGGCTTCCTACCAGCTCTGTGACCTGGGAAATTCACTCTTGGACATGATTTTCTTGGACATGATTTTCTCCATCTGTAAAATGAAATGGTGAGCCTAGGTGACTAGCAAGGTCTCTTTCAGCTCGAAGAGTGTGCAACTGCATATAAACTCTTTTCTCTGTGAAATTGCTGAAGTCATGTTCCCAGAATCCTTTCTAGCTCTTCTATGTGTTTATCTATCTTGTGGTTATGGTTAGAAGTGAGCAGAAATACTGACTTGGAAGAGGGTGAGGCAAATGTGACCATGATTTTATTCTTTTTTTCTTGAGAATATTCCATTGGAATGTTGTCCACCAGTGGATAAGTTGATACTCACCAATATGCATCTAACCTCTTAACTCATAATGCCAAATTTAGAAGTATAACATCTATATAATTGATCAACTTCCTAAATTGCACTCTCATTTTTTCTCTCCATTTCCTGTAAGAACTTCTCTATTAAGTGTTCTAGGTCTATTGCAACTCATGCAGGTCTTCCCTTTCTTCAGTTCTATATAGCAACTCCAGTATATCCTAAAATGTTTCATTTTTAGATTATTTCATATGTGTAAATCTTAATTCCCCAACCAGATTGAAAATTTCAGAGGCAGAGACTGTCATTAGTTTCTCATTTCCATGAGAGGATCTGGCACTGTTGTTTAGGGAATTCATATGGTTCTTATTATAAGAATGCTTTTCCTATTTGCTTTATAAAAATGAGGGTAAAGGTGAAGTACAATGCCTTCTCAAATCAGGCACAGGACAGTTAAGCTCTAAGCTCAAGTGTCTGCAAGCTATCTAACAGCTCAGGGAAGCTAATAACTCTCTGAGCCTAATGCCAAAAAATCAACTTTATCATAAAGATAAAACCCAAATAAAACTGAGAGGCAGTGCAGCATATGGAGGAAAAAAGCTTTGAAGTGAAAAAAATTGGGATTCAAGTCTCAGCTTTGCTACTTATTAGTTTGTATTTTGGCTAAAAATTATCTAGCTTTTCTGAAGTTCAATTTCCTATCTGTAAAATGAAGATTATAGTTCTATCATATAACATTCCTTAAAGAAAAGTAATAAAGATGAAATGAGAAAGCACATGGCGGGACTTAGCACTGAGTAGAAGCTCAATCAATGATAGTTAAAAAGGAACTTTCATGCATTGTTTAAGTAAAATGTTTTTGCTTGTATACAGTAAAAATTCAATTGAAATATAATTATTTAATATAAACATAATCAGAGCATCTGTAATTGAGGTATTAAAGTGACACATGCCCATAGAGCAGAGGTTCTTACCGTGGGTGATTTTGTCCCCAGGGTTCATTTGGCAATGTATAGACACATTTTGGTTGTTACAACTAGGGTGCTACTAGCATCTAGGAGGCCTGGAATGATGCTAAACATTCTAGAAGAACGGCCCCCCTCCATAGACACATGAGATCAATGGCTACCTTTCTGGACCACACAGATCTAAATTCTTGCCCCTCAGAATGTGGTCACCAGAGGCAGCAGAAGCAGCATGTAGGAACTTGTCAAGTGCAAAATCTCGGGCCTCATGTGCTGAATCTTTATAACGAGATTCTAGGTGATGCCTACACAACACATTAAAGTTCCAGAAGCATCCCTACAAAAACGTAGATCTCTCCAACAAAGAGCTCCAGAAAGTGTGAATGAATGAAGCTCTATGAGGGCTTAGGAAATTTGTTGCAGGAGAGTGATGCCAAAGATTGGTATGATGTGTTCTGATGAGAAGTTGTAGGTTTCCCACGAAGTTGGCCGTGGCTGTTCTGTTGTGATACAGGGCCATCCTGGAGCCTGGAGTTGGCTCAGCTCCCAGGATCTACAACAAAGAATCTAACACTAATTTCCATGACTTCCACAATTAAGGCAGCTGCATTCTCACCATCATGTACTTGAAACTGCAACTTTAGAACCCCTGAAATGCAGCTGTGAGCATATGTTTCTGCTCCAGACAAGTGGAACTTAAGGCTGATCTTTCTGGGGTACCCCAACAAGATCACCCGCAAGAGGGGCTCGTGCTGTCCACCACACTGCCTCCCCTGAGAGCCCACACAAACACACTCAACATCCTTATTATATGGGGGTTGGTCCTGTTCTCCCAGGAGATTCAGTGCATGTTGCTTCACCTTGTTAATCCTTACTTGGTTTGTTTCTCAGAGGACTCGGCATTTGAGGGGCCTTTCAATATACTATTTGCTTAAGGAATTCTTTGTACTAATCTAACATAGAAGCTCGTTGTTCTAAGTCAGCGATCCTCAACCTTGGCTGCCCATTAGCATCACCTGGGGCATTTTAAAAAGTACATCACCCGAATCTTTTTTTTTTTTTTTTACTCAATATGTTAAGAATAGTGTTAATTTTTTGGTATAATTGTCATACAACATTTTGTAAGGCATCACCCAATCTAATTAAATTATGTCTCTGGGAGGTAGTTCATTAAAGATCTCTGGATGATTGTAATGTGCAGCCAGAGTTGAGAACCAGCTAGAAAGAGCCCCTAGCTGACAGCGAGGTGCCTTACGTCAGTGCTTTCCAATTTGTAATGTACATATGGATAACCTGAGCTCTTGTTAGAATGCAGATTCTGATTCAGTATATTATGAGGGTAAATAAGCCTAACTTTGGGTACCGATGTGTCCCTGGTGGCATTTGGTCGGTGATTATCGTCATCAAACTGGGTAAAGTTACTCACCTCCTTACTCCTCCTCAAGACCTTGCTCTGTCCCTCCACTTTTAACTCTTAGTAGTCACTACTTTCTCTGATTTCCTAGAGCAATTATCTTTATGTTAACCACTTTTTATTGTTAGCTGCTTCTCATAGGTACTTAGGTTCTCTCCAGTACTAGATTATAGCTCTTCAGAGGTAGAATCCATATGTCATGTTACTTTATTAAATTTCCACTGCACCCAGAAGAGTGCCTTACCCATAATAGGTGCTGCATAAATGCTTCTTGTTAATTGAAACACGGAATGTCTGCTGTGAAAGTCTCTAAAAAAAAATTCAAAAGACTTAAAAATACAAGGTGTTTGTTTTTACTGAGCAGGAAAAAAAGTTTAGACAGGTAAGCAGGTAGAGGAGATTGGGGATTTAGATTTTTATGTTAGCTTTTTTTCCACTCTGGATGAAATAGTTGGCTGGACTATTAGTGAGAGGACCAGAACTCCCTAAATTCCAGTTCAGCACTCTTCCCATTTAACGTGCTTTCTCTGAAAAGATCATTGCCAAGAAGCCTATACAGCTGCTGCGGTGATTCCAGAGTGCTCAGGTCACCAGGGAAAAACATCAAGTAACATTCTAAATGTTCCTGAGAACCTCGTAGAGCCAGCCCTGCAATGTCTTCATGAGATCCTGGGAATCCTCCTCCCTGCATGCGTGTCTTCACAGACTTGCAGCATTCTCTTTTGTTTCTCAGGAACCACAGAGAAAGCCTTTACTTGGAATTAAAAAAATGTTAATACTAATATGAATTAATATTGCAACATCCTCCAGTTATTTAGAACTCAAACTTTGATCGCTGTGACCATCTAGAGCAGAGCCATAGATGAATCACCTCCGAAAAAATGAGGGCAAT
>NW_011888953.1:196661-199320 GCF_000151845.1 Pteropus vampyrus | reverse complement strand
ATAAATATGTGCATTCTGGGTCATGATGTAAAATAATATTTCTTCCTGAGGGTCACTTTCAAAGACTTTGAAATCTATGAGTACAGTGTTTTAGATGACAGACTCTGAAGCAAAACTACCTGGCTGGAATCAGGGCTCTGCCACTTAATAACCAAGTGACTTTGGGCATGTTATTTTACTTCTCTATGCCTCAGTTTTCTCACCTGTACAATGGTGAGAATAACGACAAGAATACGGTATCTACTTCATTCTGTAGGTGTGAAGATTAAAGGAGTTAATACATATCATGTGCAGGACGCTGACTGGCCCGTGGTAACTCCAAGAAGTCTTAGTTGCTATTACCATATTGTTATTCCCCTTCCATCCTGTTTTTGCTTAAGAAGAGGACTTGAAAAAGCAACCGTGTTGAAATGCAGTGACCTCTTTCCATCATGTCAGAATTACATCTTTTTCTCTCGTAAAAACTTCCAGGATCGTGAACAATCTGTTCCATACTATTGCTTTACCTAAATACAGAGGCTGTATATAAAGACGTTCTTAAATCACTGATACATTTAGGCTAATCAGTCACCCAAAGGTTTTATCCAAAGCCTGTACAGGCGAAGTCCAGGAAGGGACTAACTGCTGGGATCACCCTCTCTTGTTTATTATTTGTGGAAGGAACATTCGTTTCACCATACTTGGCCTGGACTGGTGTGCTTGTGCAATCTTTAGAACATATGAAAGCTATTTCAGTTGACAGCAAGTATTTCCTCACTTTGGCTTATGTTCAGCAATAACCATTCTTTATTCACATCAGGGTGACTGGGCCTGCTGTGACTATTCTTCTCTTCTAAAACTGATCCTTGATTGACTGCATATGCAGATTCTTAGCAGAACCCAGATCCACCAAAAAGTAGCTAAAAGTCCTTTGGTCTTATGAGCCTTCTGCCTTTTTCTCATGACAATATTTTCCCTTTCTTTTTTTTATGCACATATAATCACGTATTCTAGCTTGGTCTTATCATTTCTTTCATATTTTAGGATTAAAATCATGTTTGAAGTTCATTTATCTATTCTATAAAATTGCTTTTTTCAGTGTGTCTTTACAAGTTTTAATTCTTTATCATATTAAGAATTATCGTTTTGTTTTCTTCCTTTCTTTATTGTTTGTCTATTGCTACCCAGCTTGAAAGGAAGTTCTCAACTGATAGTTTTCAGTTACCCTTTAGTCAGAGGGCAAGGTTTTTCCTTCAAGCTCCTCCCCACACACGAGGTGTTAAGTCCTCAGCCTCTGCTCCAGGGTTACAACCAATGTCCAGAACTGTCGACCGCAGATGGTCCACAAGACATGGTGCAGTGCACATGCAAGGGCAGGTGGCCGCTGCGTGCCTTTCACCCCACAACCCAGAGCTCTTTCCCTTCAAAGACTTCTTTCCCTCCATCCTCCCCCTCCCACTTCAATTGCTCCTCTTCTTCCTTCTCCACTAACCAAATGGCTTTGAGAAGATCAAAGCTAAATAGTATCACAGCCAGGACTAGAACACAAACCTCTTAATTTGTAATCCAGTACGGTCCCTCTTCCTACCTTCTGTGCGGAAGGACCGTTAGAAGGAAAGTCTCTCCTTAAACCTGCAGGCATTAAAATAGTTGTGGTTTCAGGTTTTATTAATCACTGGTTTACCAGAAAGATGAAAAAATACTGTTTTCAGTGCTTCGGATAATAGAAAAAGGATTTTTTCCAGGTGCTCTACCATATAATAGGTGCTGCCTAATGAAACACACACCTTTTTCACTGTGTTCGTTTGTAACAAATCATGCAGGCTCCTACACTTCCTTGCTCCAAGATGAGTTCTTAAATACTGGCACCTGCAGAGGGCTGACTGTCTGTACCCAGGCGGACCCCACTCCGGCCCCCTAACTCTTGTAAATGTCTTAATTCATACAGGAAAAGAAATGTTTCTTACAATAGTACGACCGTGGAGTTTATTAAGAAAAACTTCTGCCACCCCCAATACATGCTCCCAGGGCAAAGGACCTATCTGCAACTCAAGATTTCCTGAAGATTTATCTGACCAGACTATTCAGGGCCATTGAGGTTCTAAAACAAGGACATGTCGTTCTAAAGCAAGCCCGAGCTGCTTTTCCACGTTAATCCGGGTATTAGCGAAAGGAAGATGGAGCCTATTTTCCGGTCCTATCATTTCTCCTCACCTTGCTTATTTTTCTACATTCCAGTGGGGTCTCCCTCCCACAGACCCCACTGGAATGGAAACTCCATGAGGACCAGGACAGTATCAGTTTTGTTTCCTGTTCTGTTCTTGGAACAGGGCTTGGCACAAAATAAATGTTTTAATAAGTGTTTGTTGAGTGGATGACTGAACTATAGACTTGTTTAGAAAGTTTATAACGTGCCATTCCTTATGAGTTTGTTGACAGGAAAAAAGAGACATGTTTCAGCTCAGAACACCAGATATATACCCAGAACTTGGGATCAGGAGTTTTTATATGTTCATTTGTATACTATTTATTTTTAAATTAAGTTTTAAAGTATTTAGAAAGATACTTTAAGGTTGAGAGCCTCTCTGTTGCCCAAGCATGAGAGTTTTAGGTCAGAGAAAAAATATATTAAGTTTGCAGTTGAATTGAAGACTAATCAGATAAGGAGCCAAGAAAAGGA
>NW_011888953.1:160971-195071 GCF_000151845.1 Pteropus vampyrus | reverse complement strand
ATAAAAGAATAAAAAATAAAACATCAGCTGGTAATATGGTTTATTAAAAAAAGTAAAGCCAGAAAGACAATAGTTTCAGCACTGTTTGTGAGTCGATGTTCGTGAGACTGTCTGAAGGTGAGTATGTGAAAGTATGGATGCAAGTGTGAATATCGGAGTGTGTGAGAGAGTGAGTGTTTGAACGTGTGGGTGAGTGTGCATGAGTGTGGGTATGGGGAGCTTGGGTGATATTTTAAGTGAGGAGGTTATAGGAGGCCTCTCTAATGTGGTGCCTCATAGCAGAGACATAATGAACTGAGTCTGTGGGCAAAAGGCTGTCCAGGCAGAGAAAATTGCAGGTACAAAGGCCCTGAGGCCAACTGGGCAGGTCCACAGAAAGCAGGAGGCCAGCATGGATGGTGCAGGGAGAGAGATGGGAAGAGTAATATGAGAAGTGGTCAGAGAGTTAGCCAGGCCAGACTGTGACAAGCATTCGAGGCCATGGCAGGGCTTTGTATTTTACATTCTCTATGGGGGGAAGCCATAGGAGATTTTTGAAAAGATGTATGTTTTAAAAGACTAAGTTTTGGTTTCTATGTAGAAAATAGACTATACTCCTGTTGAATTAGTTGTATTCAATAAGGGACTGTAATATTTTCCTATTCCATTTTTACCAGCAGACCTTTAAAATAATAGGAAGAGTGAAACAAAGATCTCTCAATATAGTCACCACTCAAGTTGTTTATTTCTTACCCCTCACCTGGCATTATTTCCATTTCTGTTTACTCTTATCTTGTACCTTTGTGCTTTTTAAAATTTTAGACTCAAACACTCTATCAACTGCTCTTTTCCACTCAACCCCCAAGGAAGACCTAAGCAAGATGCAAGGTTAGTGGGGACCCGTTCTCCAAGGCTGTTCTTCAGTCTGTGGAAGATGCTGTCTACCCCACAGAGGAGCTGGGAAAAGAGGGAAGATGCAGAGAGCAGTTAAGGACATGAGCTCAGAGCCAGCAAACCTGCATTTCAGCCTGGCTCTGGCACTCACTCACCAAGTAATGCTGTGCAAATTAGTCAGCCTGTCCATAACTCAGCTGCCTCATATGCAAAATGGAATTAATAGATCTTGCCCCATGGCTTCTAATGAGGATTTTATTAGCTAATACATGAAAAACACTAAGCATGGTGCTTGGCACATAGTAAGTACTCAATAAATGGTAGCTGCTATTTTTATTATTGGCAGTTTAATGATAACTTAAAATAATGATAGAGAATTTCAATTCCTGGGCTACAAATTGATTTTGATTCTTTACTGTTTGTGATTATTAGTATCCTATAAGAACATTTTTAATGCAGAGCTGGGTGCTTAATTTAGAAATAAGATATACTTTGAGTTAGCAACCAGGACTGGCCTTACCTACCATCCCAGTGTGAGAGAGGCCTCTTGGATGTACCCCAAAGGGCACACAGATATGAGATAGTTGGGTACCAAATGCACTTTTTTTTTTTTTCATTAATGCTGACGTTATAGAGCGATAAGGGTCAGCAAACAAAGCTGATTTGTTTTTT
This sequence comes from Pteropus vampyrus, assembly GCF_000151845.1. Lineage (NCBI taxonomy): Eukaryota > Metazoa > Chordata > Mammalia > Chiroptera > Pteropodidae > Pteropus > Pteropus vampyrus. Next base: position 193,526 of record NW_011888953.1, on the reverse strand, counting down.
GGACAGGAAGCTAAAATATTTGGTAACATTTTTTAATATCGATTGAATTGATTGTTAAATGAAGAAGAGGGATTTCGTAGGTTTAACTTTTGTACTTTTGCTTCAGCAACTTAGAGAGCCAGCTCAATCAACACAAAATAAGTTATCTGCATAGCCACAGTTAACTAAACTGAAGAGAGAAATAGCAGAATTGGGCCTACTTTATAAAAATAGGTTTACCCTAATATTCACCAAATTTGAACCTGAGCAAAAAAGATAAATCCACAGATGTGGACCTTTCACAAATACATGTTTATCCCTTACCCTCGTGAGTCAGGGCCACATACTTTTGCCATTGGGCCTCCTCTGCACAGCCCAGGCCTGTCAGCATCCTTATTCCAAGCTTCAGCTCTGCACCAACGGAGATGCCACTGAAAGTGTGACCAGGCGAAGTGAAAATCTTGGACATATTCAGAAGGATGTCAGTAGTTTGGGCCCTAGTGAAGTTTGGGGTCCCAGGGGGAAAAATTGTCACATCCTCAAACCCCCAAGGTATAACCTCATGATTACTGCAGATCCAAATGGACAAAATTAGGGTTTTGTGGTTTTTTTCTATAGAAATATAATTATTTTGAGTATCTTAGCCAAAACAGCATAAGCTCCTGCAGTTTGTCTGGAAACGATAGAATCGAAGGGGTTAGAAGTAGCGGCACTCGGCTACACCGAGTAACGTACAAGTGCGTTAGACTTCGCACTGTCCCCTTACACAAAAAGGGGAGCACCAAAGTACTTTCTGACTCCTGTCACTGTTTCTTAGAATTCAGTTCCCAGGAACTACAGAATCATGACTCTCCCCATCCCTGACTCACAAAGGAAACTGTGACATAATTTCACTCAGACTCAGAGCAGTGGAGGCAGGAGGAGCAGAGAAGAGGCCGATGCACCTGGTTTTCTGTTCACAGGCCAGGCTTTGGTCACTAAAGCACAAGGGATCCTAAACACATTGGCCTGTCAATAGGACAGACCCAGAAGCAGCTGCGCGCTTGGCCATCGCTGCTGCCAGCTAAGTAGGTGGCAGGAGAGGCAACCGTTTCAGAGCAGTCTCTGCCACCCTATGACGGTGACCGTGCCAAATTCAGCATCTGAACTTGTAGGGGGCTCCATGTGAATGCAAATCACAGGCATCGCAAAAGGCAGCTCTGGGAGCCTGTCAGAGATGCTTTGCTCTTAGCTACTTGCCTGCAAATGTCTCGTTTTCAAAGGAAGTGAGTGTGTGAAGACTTAGTCCCTAAGTTGTATTCCTCCCACACACACCTCTGCCATTCTCCAACTTTCCCCCCTCAACAAATTATCCAGGACTTTTCAAAAAAAAAAATTTTTTCATACCACGTTGTGGGGGAATTTAGAAAGGAGAAACTACATTTTTACTTTCTTTTCTTTTTACAAGAAATTTTTAAACCTAAAACACATGATCTATACGTTATGAAAACAGTTGTCCTTAAAATATAAATGATGTTTTATTTTTATTTCTTTTTTAATTGGTTACCTATAGATGGAAAACATTTCTTCTGCTTTTTTTTCTTATTTTTATTGATTATCTCTTTCTACAGTTCTCACTCCACCTATTTCACAAGATAGACTAGAATCTGACCGAGAGCGCTTAACTTTGGGGAATAAGAGAAGGAGAGAGTAGCTTCTGTAAATTGGCTTTGGTTATCTGTGTAGAAACTCAACATAGTGAAGGCAGGCAACAGAGTATCTGTTTTGTGAGTCAATTTGTTTTTTTTTGTTATTGTTGTTGTTGCTGTTTTTGGTCTAAATTTAATAGTTTAAAAATAAATGTTAAACATTTATTTAAAATAGAATTCAACTTTGGTTAATGATGGAGAGGGTCGTGAGTTGTGTTTTGAACCAGCTCTTCCTGATCCATCATGCTTAAGGTAAGTGATTTTAGCTGTTTGTTCTTTGGAACTAATAGATTTGAGATAATCTAAACAGAGTTTTTTTATACAGTCTCCATAGGAGACAGGGTGCTGACATGCCCAAGTTGAGACACTGTGTTAAACACACAGGGCTAACCTCCCTATGACAAATCCAGACCTGCGAATCACTGGCCTACATCTTTAGGACATTTAATACTTACTTTAATACTATCAGTTATGCTAAAAACATTTGATATCCCCTCTACTATTACATGGAAGCCTCATTCCCTAGGCAATCTTGTTAGACCATTTTGCACACTATCTTTTTAAACTCTTTAATATACTCTTATTTACTTTAAAACTCAAAATAAGCTATACTATAGTTCAATGGCCCACCTATCCCTTATTTTTAAAAATCTTTTCTCTACTATAAATGCACATACATACACAATTTATTCTTGCTTCTACCCTCTACCCTCATTTTTCTCATCAAGGATGACTCTTCCTCTCATCCAAAGGTATGCGACTTTTAAGAATCTCAACCAAAATTTAGGCAACAGTCGTCGTCTCAGACCTTGGTGTTTCTGGCACTTTAATTCCAAGTTCTTTCCAACAGCTGATAAGCAGCTGTCCCAAGGACCTCCTGAAATTGCACAAGTTTCTTCTTACTGCCAAACAGACCAGCCTGAAAAATAGCTGGAAAGAAGGAAACGTGTGTCTTCTCCCAACTCCTCACCCCTTCCTTTCAGTCCCCGCCTTCCCCACAGCCTGCGGTGTCCTTGTTGCCAGCACCCATCCCCCAGGGGGATGCTCACAGACCTCTAATCTGGCCTGCCAGCTCCCTACACAAGGTCATTCCTGCTGCCTTTCTCCTCTGCCACAGATTACCTGGTTTATGTTTTCTTGACTTATAAACCCTCTTCTCAAATGAAAGTCTAGTGAATAATAAATGAGTAATGAATTATCCCACCCAAGTAGCAATTCTAATTTAAGAAAGTTTTTCCCAATTCTTCCATTGCCTCCCACTCCCCTTGCCACATTCATGCTCATACTTCCTTACCTCAATGCCTTTGACTGCTCTGTTCCCTCTTTTCCTTTCCCTGTTGCCATCTATTAAACTTTCACCCATCCTTCAGGATTGCTAGAAACACCACCTCCACCTCAATGCCTTCCATGAACAGTCAGAGCAATCATTTCCTCTTCTGAACTCTTAGGGAGCCTAATGAGCACTATCTGTGAGCACTTCCCCATACAGCTTTGTAATATAGTTTTTAAATAATGTCCCTGAAGCAGAAGTAATTCCTTAGACACACATGAATCCCCCATAATGCCCAGCACAGTGTTTTATTTATAATCGATGCTTATTAAATATCAATGGAATGCATGCAAGAGACCAAAAATTTATGGGTCGTCTTCTAGTCTGGAGGTAGGGATCAAATCTTATTAATTATATCCACACAGTGCTAATGCTGGATATAATGCTTATATAGTGCTTGCATAGTAACTCCCAAAGATGGCTTGCTGAATTCAGTCAGTCAGTCAGGCAGATGGGACTTTGGAGAGCTATTTCACATTCTATCACGTTTGCTCTGCTCCTGCTGGTGGGGAATTTGAGTCTGGACAATCTTTTGATTGCTCTGCATTTTTGTTCAAGTCCCCATGGCAGCAGACCAGGGAATTTCCTTTCCCAGAACTCTGACTTCCTTCCACGGTGAACTTCCTGGCATCCCTTTTCTATGTAATACATATCCTGCTGTTGTTGTAAGTCATCTGAACAAATGATGCTTTCTGTAGAGTGGGATAGAGATGAATATGGTGGAACATAAATGTGAAGATGCAGCTTGTGTCCATCTATCTTCCATAATTTGTTTTGTTTGTTTGAATTTGTCTGATCTAAGACATAGGAAAAGAGGAACTCATTCTTTGTAGAGAAAACAAAAAAAGAAACTCATAAGCAAACATGTTGATTCAATTCAGCCCATGTTTGTTTTCTCTTTTTTTATGTGTATGTGTATATATATATATACATGTGTGTATGTGTATGTGTGTGTGTGTGTGTGTGTGTGTGTGTGTGTGTGTGTGTGTGTATGTATTATAGTTGGATGTCCATTCTTAGTTACAAAATAGAAAAGAAAAATGTTTTCTGAGTTTGGAAAGATTTTTTTAATTTCTGGATTCATGCCTTTTATTTCTTTTAGGTGTGTGGGAGAAAAGGCTAGGATTCCCATGTTTCATAAGTATCACCTGAGTGTCCAGCATGTTAGAAATATTCCCATGGCTCTCCACAAGATTAAGGAAAAAATCAGAAGTATGGAAAGGAGTCCAAGACATAGAGAAAACTCTGCCAGGCATAGGACAGCTATGGCATGAGGGACACAAGATACAATGGTTCAGTAGGGTGGTAGCTGATTTTCCACCTCAAGGCCACCTTGGTGTCACTCAGCCTGGAGAACACCATCAGTGGGCCTTGATTCCTTACACCATGAATTAGGGAAAAACACCCAGGTCTAAAGACTCACAGTTCTCTGGAAATCTCTATAGTTTGGGAGTTGACTGCCTGCCATGTTTTAATGAAAGACATTTTAAACCTCCCTACGCCTCAGAACCCTTATCTGTAGAATGGGGATAATAAAGTTCCTACCAATAAATCACTGAGTTTAGGAGCTGGCGCATTATATGCAGTCAATGAACAGATGGTTTTACTATAAGCAGAAGTAACAAATGCCTCCCTATCTGTCTGCAGATACTGATGATATGTACAGAATTAATACTTCTTAGAGATGACACCACTAAAATACTTGCTCATAAATATTTGTGTTCCAATTTATTGACTCTGACTGTCAAGCACCTCACTTTGACTTAAGCTATAGCATAGTTTTTGGAACAATTCATCTTTTTTTCCCTCCATTTCAGGAGCACTCAAGAATGGACTCAAGAATGGAAAGAATGCCCTGACTACGTCTCTGCTGGAGAAAACAGCTGTTACTTTAATTCATCTTATACCTCCATTTGGATACCCTACTGTATCAAGCTAACTAGCAATGGTGGTACTGTGGATCAAAAGTGCTTTTCCGTTGAGGAAATAGGTAAATCACAGGTTTGTGTTTTATTTGACATGGCTTTAGATTAAGTCTAAGCTAGGAAGCCAGCAATGTCCAAGTGTATTTGCATAGAAAGACTTTGTCATTGTGCTTGAGTGGTGGAAGGAAGTGTACAGGGCATGAGATCAGCTGACGAACAAGAGGGAAAGGGCGGGGGTTGGGGGAACTTAAGTTGCTCTAACATAAAAGAATCTGGCAGTAAATGTTGTAAAGAAAAGAATAGAAGCCTTGTGGACTCTTTTCCTTGAGGAGGTCTTTAAGCTGTGTTGTGTTCTTGTGTGCCACTGTAAGAGACAAACTCAATGTACTTTTAAGATTTCTTCTTTTCTAATTATTTGGTATGATTATTACATTCGGGTCTACTGAAATATGTTGTCCTTTGACCTCTATCATTGCTCTAATAAATGCCTAGATTTTCTTTATCACAAAGCATAATGACTCTAGCCTTTTACATTTACAAAACAGTCAAAATCAGTTTAAAGACATGTTTATAAGATCTCAAGACAAACATTGGAGATAATCAGCTCAATGAACTAAGTGAAAGATCCAAACAGATTACCCCTTACCCATCATGTAGACACAGGGGAAATGAAACAAACAAACCAAAATAAACCCAAACAACTATAATTGGAATGTTCGTGTTGAAACTATAATAAGTATAAACAGCTAAATAGAAAAAAAATCAAAGAATAACTTTGAGTAGTTAACATTAATGTCTCAAATCTATCCACAAGAGCTCATTTGTTGCTTATAGGAATTCCTTGGAGCTTCTCTCAGATGTGCTGTTCTGGTATGTGGTTTGCTAGGATCAGCAGACTGGAAGAGACTAAGAGAATGTGGCTAGAAGCTACAGACAGAAACAAATAAATCTCATAACCTTGACTCTGAGGAAGAAGATTGAGAAACTTAACAGCAGAAAAGAGAACCCAATTGCATAGTTTAGGGAAACTATTTAGTGTATGTCCTAACATCAATAGGTATAGTTTCTGAGTGACTAAATGGTAGTAGTAAGAATACTGAGTCAAAACCCATGTTCTAACCCTGTCTCTGCCCATAGCCAGCCCCACTTGTTTACCTGGCTGACTTTCACTGAGTACCTGCCATGAGCCAGGCACTATGTCGGTACTGTGCCCAGGTGTGGTAGCTACACAATGAGTGACATACAGTCGAGTTGAGGAGATAGGCATGTTAACAAATAATTGCAATACATAATAACAAATAATTCCAATACAGCATGGTAGATGTGGAATGCATAGCAGGCCAAAGACGTCAATGATTGACTGGTCCTGAGAGGTGAAGAAAGGCTACACAGAGATGGTGACAGTCCAGTTACTTCTTAAAGCATCGTTTGGAGTTTCCAGGTCTACAAAATGGACTGTGTCTTCCATTATCTACTAAGTTCCAAAAGTGACAAACAGCACAGAATATTCAGGGGCTCAGGAACAGTTAGGCAGACCTAACTGATCTGCCAGAGAAATCATCAGTGTTCTCGTGTAGCCAACAAAAGAATTTAGACATTATCTTACTGCCAAGGGGTACATTTGTGGATGTTAAAGCAGGAAAATGACCTGAGGATAGTAATAGTAATAACTAACACTTACAAAGCATTTATCATGGTTCAAGTATAATAACCATTTGAGATAGGTTTTATTATAACCCCCATTTTATAGATCATGAAATTGAGGCTCAGAGCAGGTAAATGACTAGCTCAAGATCAAACAGCTGGTAGGTAGAGCTGACATTTGAACCTAGACTGCACAGCTCCGGAGTCTGTGTTCTTATTCTCGATGTTCTGCAGTACCCCCATTGTATTTCAAAGTCTCAGGGAAATTCATTTTCCTGCAGTGTGGAGGGTGGTAGATTGGGGTAGTACAAACTAGAGGTTCAGAGGTAGAAGACTTTGTGATGACCAAAGCAAAAGATGAGGACAGGTAGAGTTACAATAGCAGAGAAGGAGGGAGCTGAGAGTGAGAGGTGGCAAAGAACTGAGGTGACCCTAATGGATCTTAAGATGTCAATCCCAGGCCTTAGTGTCCTCGTGTGTTACGTATGTATTCTAGTACTAACTCACAGTGCTGGTCTTTGGATTTAAAGTAATATATTAGTTAGACCTTCGTCATTCATTCAGTTTATTCAGCAAATATTGATTGAGTCTCTTCGTTGGGCCAGGCAGTATTTGAGGTGCTAAGGACAGAAAATGTCTGCTCTCATAGGATTTTATCCTGGTGAAGAAAAAATAACAGGGAATGAGAATGGAAGTACTAGAGATGTTGCTTATTTAAATGGAGTTTTCAGAGTTGACTTTACAGAGACCATGACACTTGAGTAAAGAAGGAAATGAGAGGACGATCTTGTATATCTGAGGGAAGGGCATTTCAGTAAGAGGGTACAGCAAGGGTAAAAGCTCTTGAAGTAGGAGCATGCCTTTTCTCTCTTAAGGAACAGCATGGGGGAAGGAGCTGGCACAGAGCAAGTGGGGAGGAGAATGGTGAGAGACCAGATCTGAGACATAAGAGAGTCAAAACTGTAGTGCCTTCTCAGCCATTGTAATGACTTTGGCTTCCACTTGGAGTGAGATAAGAAGCCTTTGGAGGGTTTTAAATCATGAGCGCTATGATCTAATTTAAGTGTGAAGATAAACACTGTGATAACTGTACTGAAGATTGTACTGAGGATAGACTGAAGGGGGACAAAGACCACAGGAGGAGACCCTTTAGGAGGCTAATACAGCAAGATGTACAAAAAAATAATAATGGCTAGGACCAGGTTGTAGAGGTGCAGGTGGTGAAAAATGGTTGGATTCTGGGAATATCTTTAAAGTACAGCTGAAAGAATGTGGGGCAGCAAGAAAAAGGGGTCAAGGAGAAGTTCTCTGTTTTTATCCTGAGTGCCTGGAAGGATGGAGTCACTGTTAACTGAGAGAAGGGAGACAAAAGCAGAGCAAGCTCTGGGGAGAAGGCGAGGCTTCTTTGGGGATGTCTTCAGTCTCAGATGCTTTTTAAACGTCTCAGAGGCGTTGTCAAGTATGCCACGAGGAAGTGTAGAGGTAAAGGAGAGAGTACTATGCGTAGAACTGTGAGAAGAACAGGATCCTTCTCAAAGAGGACCCTGTTCATCTGTTTAAAGTAGGGAAATTTTAAAGATGTGACATGAGTAAATAGTTTTAGAAAATTTTCATCAAAAAACTTTTTTTTAATAAAACTTTTTTTTAATAGTTCAGTCACTTAAGTGGTTAAGCTTGGGTTATCAGAATTCATCCATCCCCAACAAATCCAGAAAGGAGGGGTATTACAATCAATATGTAACATATGTAGCTTAGCTATTTTGCAAACGCCTCCAATTTAATTTTCAAAATGTCAAATTCGGACTTTATTTTTTCTAAGTGGGGTCCACTTCATAGTGGCCAATGGCTTGTGTCTTCACAGTAAGTGTTCCCACTCTGGTTGGATACAAGATCTACTCCCTTTAGCTACAAATTTTAACAGCCAGTGAGAGCTCCTCATGGTGTATAGTTGTAGGCTTATCTCTTATCAACTTTGGGGGCTCAGACTCTGCAACATTGTAGGTGACCGTCCACACATAGTAGAAGAAAAAGTAAATTGTACTCTCTACCTGCAAGCGAAAACCTCAGTACTGAGACCTAAATAGCAATAATTTATTGGGGACTGTCTAGAATACAAATTTAGGTAGAATTCCTAACTTTGAGATTTATATTTCTATCAACCTTTGGGAAATTGCGGTCTTTGTGGTCTTAATTGGCAGAATGCAACAGATCTACCTGAGAATGTACAGTACATGAGCAGAAACTAAGCAAAACACTATTCCAGATTGTACACATGCAGAAAAGTGCTAGATAGAAAACACTGAATGGAGAGAACAGTGTGATGCCTTCCTTCTTAGTCTGAAGAAATGATCACATGTGGCTAGAGAGACAACCTAGTGAAGGAGCATTTGTTGAGTGTTGGGAAGGGTTGTACTGGTAGCGATACAGAAATGAATAAGACAAAGCCTTTATCTCAGGTCATAAACAGTTAGGAAGAAAAAAGATTTTTCTACTCCTCGTTCCAAAACAGCCACATCTTTAAATACTATAGGTCTTTCTGACTCTCTGTTCCTTCAGTTTTCAGTTTAAATGAATTCCTTTGCCAAAATCTCAAAGCATTAATTCTATCACAGCTAAAAGAAATGTAAGACCTGGCAGATCTTTAAGAAAAATTATAGATAAAATTTTAGAGTGAAAAAGGAATTTTTTTGTAGGGGCTTTTTTAAAGTTAAAAGCAGATCATCCTTAAGTAAAAAAATGATACTTTTATAAAGTGGGAATATACTAATAGGGATATTAGAAGAATTAAGAGAGTATGAATAATAAAAATGTTTAAAGAAATTTGGTCTCTTCAGAAAAAAAGCATTTTATTAATATCTAGCTGTGTCTCTTTGTGTACTAATTCTCCACTGAAACACATAGTACAACCAGATCCTCCCATTGGCCTCAACTGGACTTTACTGAACATCAGTTTAACGGGGATTCATGCGGATATCCAAGTGAGATGGGAACCACCACCCAATGCAGATGTTCAGAAGGGATGGATAGTCCTGGAGTATGAACTGCAATACAAAGAAATAAATGAGACCCAGTGGAAGATGGTAAGATATTATTACATCTTATAATTAGATCTTTCTTTTGACCTAATACCACATGCCCATGCCATATGCTTCATAATTTCTTATTTAAGGAAAACCAATGTAATCAGTAAAATATCGTCTTGGAATTCTGTCCAACATTAGACAGTTACTTACATGGAGCTTATTTCGAAGCCCATGGAAGGAAAGGAAACCCATTTCCCCCATCATCCTTGGTGTTCAGTTTAACTTTAGAACAAAATTGTGTACTTTAGCCACTTAGCTGTCTTTGAGGATGTGGCCAAACATGGGAAGGGTTATGATCAAGGTCAACAATGAGCTATGGCTAAATATTCTCTCGTGATTTTAGTTGCTACTACTTATAAGACCCCATTAAAATAAGTTTTTAAGTGACTCCAGGAGGGAAGCAGAGGGAGGGAGTTTGTCCCTTAGAGGTTTCAGAAGGATGTTTTGTTAAGTACCTCAGAGGAGAATCAAGCTAAGAGGCTTTTTATGTAGGCAAGTAGCATGGTACTGGTTGACCTCTGAACTCCTCACTTTTTGCCAAGTGTATGGGAACTGAGCGCTTAGATAAATTCCACATGGCACACAAGAAGAAGAAAAACAGGATTATCATGCTGCTCCCAATATAACTAATTCTAAATCAGTCTAACCACAGCCACAGCTCTGGCCAAGTCAAGTGGTTTCTGGCCAGTCATCAGGTCATGCCCAGCAGCCTGGCATAGCCGCACACGCAGAATTTTGAGACACCAGGCCCTGTCCATTCAGTGACCCACTGAAAAAGAAGCTGATTTTGTCATTAGAAGAAAGCTAAATTTAGAGCATCTTTGAACAGTTAAATATTGGGCTTTGATTTTCTGTTTTCGGAATCATTTTAATTTAGATATCTATTCTGTAACTTGGTGCAAAAAAGCCTGGTTGGATGCTGAGTCAAACGTGACTTTCTAAATTCAAGCTATAATCAAACATTTATTCAGCAACCAGGTATTGAAATAACCACTATGCACAAAGGACTGTACTAGGTACCCTGAGGCAGCAGTTCTCAAAGTGTGAACCATGGAGTCCTGAGGGTCCTAAGACCCTTTCAGGGAGTCCACAAGGTCAACTATTTCTACAATAATACTAAAATGTTACTTTCTTTTTTCAAATCTTGTGTCGAGATTTGCACTGATGGTATGAAAGCAGTGGTGGGGAAACTGTTGTCCTACCATTAGCACACATCAAAGCAGTAGTACCAAACCACGCTGATAGTCACTGTGTTGTTCGCCGCTAAGCACTCACAGTAAGAAGGGGGAGGGGAGAGACAGTTTCACATAAGAATGGCTTGATGAAACTGTAAAAATTATTAATTTTATTAAATATCAACCTTTGAGTACATAGCTTTTAATATTCTGCATGATTCCTGGGAAGCACACATAAAGCACTTCTGCTGCCTACCAAGGTACTGATGGTCGTCTTCAGAAAAAACACCTAAACAGCTAAGTTGCCAGCTGAACTAGCTGCTTTTTGCATGGAGAACACCATTTGGGACACCAGTTTTACTTGAAAGAATGGCTGACAAACTGGTAAATACTTACTCATATATGAGTTGGCAAATATCTGGCAAACATTTCTTGAAAAAGAATGAAGTGCACTTATCACTTCAAGAAAAACAATTGACAATATTTATTGCCAATGAAAAAAAATTGAGCTTTCAAGGGAAAAATTAGAATTTGGGGAAACTGTGCAACTGTGAGCTTGATAGCTTCCTAATCTTTGAAGACTTTCCTGATAAGATCAATGGTGATACTATTAGTGAAAGTGATTTTTTAAATATAGCCTAATAAAATGTGTACATTTAGAAAATCTGCATAACTCAGTGAACCTATATTTTCTAAATGACCAATAGATGATGTAACCCAAATCACATATGGGAAAATGATCCATTCAAAGTACTAGATAGAATGATGGATTTTAAGATAATGACATACTAAAGATTCATTGGTACAGTCTCAGATTCCACATTGCAACTAACCTTTAAGAAAATAGCACTTGTTGAGTTTGGGTGTTAAGTGCTAAAGAAGAATATCCACAATTATCTAAAAACTCTATTAAAATATCCTTCTTTTTCCTCACTATATAACTGTGAGACCAGATTTTATTCATGTACTTCAACTAAAACACATCCTACCAGATTTAATTCATAAGCAAATGTAAAAATACAACCATCTTCTACTAAGCCAGCCATTACAGAGATTTGCAAAAATGTGAAACAGTATCACCTTTCTCTCTATAATTGTATTGTTTTGGAAAGTACAATAATTTTTATGAAAATATATTATGTTACCATAAAATAAACTTACTATTATTTTAATTTTAAAATTAGCATTTTTTAATTTCTCAGTTTTAATTTCTAATATGGTTAATAGTGATAGGTATAAACCAAATAAACCAAATCTTTAAGATTCTCAATAATTTTTAAGAGTATGAAGGAACCCTGAAACAAAAACGTTTGACAGCTTAGAAAAGGAAAATACATAAATCAGAACATTAGCATTCATACATTTATTGATCATAGTTTCAAGCCTGAAATTCCCTGGCATGTAGTTATGTAGCCAAGGCACAGATATGAAACTCACACCCTGAGCCAGAGCATGGGAGCCTGGGACTCAGTCAATTGACCCTTCAGGGCTGTCTCCCAATCTGGCTTTGTTGCACTTTGCATTGTCCACTACTAAAAAATTTGCATTGGATAGTCCAAAGGGATCAGTTAATATGTACTTACCTTTTATAAATGAAGTCATGTGTTCGTGGTGTTTATAAGTTTGGTCATTTGCATGGGTCTCAAACAGAGTTGTCATGAATATAAAGGGCCTATCCATAAGAATTGACCTATCTGGAAGAAACTCACAATCTAATTGGTTAAGAGCAAAAGCATCATAAGCATTAAAAGAAGAGAGTTTTGAAAGCAGAGGGGAAAGAACTAGTTATTTGTTGCTTGTATCAGAAATGAGCACATTACCATTTGCAATATCGAATTTGGTATTATTCTTTTTAATTAAATATCTCTTGAAAATAAAAGTAATACTAATGACCAAGTAGTTCTTACAACTATTTACCTGTTAAACCAAGTTAAGAATTTATGGTTCTTTAAGGACTAATGGGTGGCATAGAATTATTTACAACACATGGGCTGTCACTTGAACACCCTCTATATACCTGAAGATAATGAAGGTATTATTTGCCCCCAAAGAATTTTCCGCAGTGACTCTGAGCAGTGAAATACAAGAAGTAATATATGATGTGTAGCATCTGGCAGGATGGAGTAGGGAAATGTGCCAGCAAAGACGTCTTAGAATTTCAGCAGTCCTTACACTAAGGATTGCCCAAGAAGAGGCATCCTCACACAGGCAGGTGGCAGATTTCAGTGTGGTGGTGGGAGCTGTGTGAGCAAATCTGAGTGTCATGTGGCTGGTGTGCAGGATTGAGAGAAGACGGAGAGGGGACCATAGGCCAAACACCAAGAGCTCCTTTCTGGCTTTGTTATTAGTAAAATCTGTAAAGTAATAACATTGATGAAAATAACAGAGAAATTAGGGCTTCGAGAAAACATAGGCTTTTAAAATATATTTTTTAATTATATGTTTAATATTCAGAATCCTATCTTTAAAAAAACATTTTAGGCATACAAGTATTCCATATATTAAGAAGTTTCTTTTAAAGATGCAAAATTACCATCCCACGCATACATGGGGAAAAACAGGGATATTTTGTGAATAAAAACTAATTGAGGCAAAAGGAAAATTTGTTGTCGAAACTGAAGAAGGTCCAGCTTCTGACTTAGTAAATCACCTTATGAGAATCTATGTGAAAAATCTATGCTATTGAAAGAGTGTTGTTAGTTTTTTATAAACAGGAACAAGGTGTTCTACCAGGAAACATACAAAAAGCACATATTGAATACCTACCTGCTTTGAATATTTGACGTAGAGAAAAACATAATTATTAATTGGGTCCACTTCTTTGATAGAGATGTGTCTAATAGCCTCACTGACCCTTCCCCAGGAAAGTAGAAGAATATCCTGGCCTTAAGTGTTGTGGGACTCCTATGAATTTTTCTTTGCAGATTTTGAATAGCAAACTATTTTAAGATGACTTTAAGCCTTCCAGAACAAGCAGATTGGGTATGTAGTTGCTTCCAACAGAATTATTTGAAAGTTCAATCAAGACAACTATGATTTTCCTAGGACTATTTCTAATTCTATGATCATATGAATGACTACCCAGAATTTCTAAGAATGACTATAATTTGTTTTGGTGTGAAAATGGTTTTTTTTTTTTCTGTCCTTACGTCTTTATACAAAATTTTAATGTCCCAAAGGATAGGCAACATATCTGTAGTCTTCTTTATAGTTCTGTTGTTTTCAATAATAATTTTATTATGCTTTTTATCTTAGAATATATGACAGACTTATTCAAAGATATGGCTGCATTTCTGTAAAAGCCTATTATTATATCTTTGGGTTTATTCCAAAATAAATTTGAATCCTATTATCCATTTATCAAATGATTCTTTGTAAAGTTATTTGCCTTAATCTTTCTTTAAATAGCAACCCTTTCCAGCGCTTTTTCAAATATTACTTACTTTACAGAAATTCATTTTGAATACAAATACAGAAACACCATGTAAACTTTATTGCATTGAGTTGTTGACCCTCTAACCAATAAGTTTTATATTTTGTCTTGAAAGATGGACGCTGTATTGTCAACATCAGTTCCAGTGTACTCGTTGAGACTGGATAAAGAGTATGAAGTGCGCGTGAGATCCAGGCAACGAAACTCTGAAAAATATGGCGAGTTCAGTGAGGTGCTCTACGTAACACTTCCACAGATGAGCCCATTGGCATGTGAAGAAGGTAAAAAAAAAAAGATTAAAATGGCAGCTAACATGCCTTTCATTAACATACAGTGATACATTCCCTATACTGTTAGGGTGTTGTCCAGATCAAAATACATTACCATCAAATCTCAGTGTGAGAGACCTCGAGCTCACTCTCTATAACAGGAATCCATTAAAAAGCTGGAAAAAGATTTCATTTTTGAATTATTTAATTCATGAAAAGTCCTGGGATAGGTGGAAGTTAGAGAAGGGAAGATAATAATGAAGGTTACCTCTAGATATCAGAATTTCAGGTGATTATTTCTTTATATGTTTCTATAATACTAAAATTTTCTACAATGAGTTAATTGGTGTTTATCATCAGAAAAAAAATGTTTTTTAAGTACATAATGAAAAAATTCTATATCTATAAGGACAGATGTAATATATGCTATCTAAGAGAAAGCCTGATACTGAGTCAGCATCGGTAGTCAGGCAGGTGCTGATTGGTTTTAGGACATTTAGGTGTAGCTTTTACCTGGAGAAGGCTTAATAAGTAGTGTGCCAGTTATGTTCAAGCATGACATGGAACATTCAAAGATCTTATATAAAAGAAATACAAAGATAATTAAAGTTTAAAGAAATGAAAACTATGAATTTAGAAAAAAAGAATTAAAGTTTTTGGATACAGAAATAAACAATGCTGCTTAACAATGAATATTAAGTATATAAAATAGTATCCCTCTCAAATGAGAATCAGCTATAGCTCGTCTCCACAGAAGTTTACAGGGCCATATGAGGAGGTGAGGTTTCTTAATGAAACAATCACAAGCTACAAAGAAATGAAGTTTATATTTCTGTGTTTATATTTCTGTATTTTGTATTCTACAAAGAAATGAAGTTTATATTTCTGGTACAGGTAGAATTCATGAAACTAAATAACACTTCAATGAAAATATCTATACCTCCATTTTCTTCTAAGCTCTACTCAACAAATTGTTGTTTCAAACAATTTGACATAATGAAATTCTGTTTTAAAAAGTACACTTGTTATACACCCTTTAAGCTTATTATGATGGCTTTTTTTTCCCGTGTTAAAATAAAAGAAGAAAATGAAGCACTAGCTTTATGTTATGTTCCTGAATATGTCATTGATATAAAACTCTAAATACCACAAGATACAAATAATATTCTCTTCCCCACTAATTCTTTACAATGCTCATAATATCTCCCTTGGGGATTTTAATAACTGAACGAGAAAATTAAAATGAGGAAAAAATATTACAGTTGAAAACCTACTTTTAATAAAACAATGTTAAGGTAAACTCCGCCTATCTTTTTAAATTAAAAAGCATTTAACCTTGAACATCTTTTCATATGTCTATTGGACACTTGTATTTCCTCTTTGGAGAAATATCTGTTTAGGTCTTCTGTTCACTTTTTAATTGGATTGTCTGGTTTTTTGTTGTTGAGTTGTGTGAGTTCTTTATATATTTTTTTATATTAACCTCTTATCAGATGTATCATAAGCAAATAGCTCCTCCCATTCAGTCGGTTGTCTTTTTGTTTTGTTGATGGTTTCCTTTGTTGTGCAAAAACTTTTTAGTTTGATGTAGTCCCATTTTTTTTTCTTTTATTTTCCTTGCCCGAGGAGATATGTCAGAAAATAAATCACTAGGTCACTAACCATCAGAGAAATGCAAATTGAAACCACACTAAGATATCACCTCACACCTATCAGAATGGCTGTCATTAATAAATCAAAGAACAAGTGTTGGTGAGAATGTGAGGAAAAGGGAACCCTCACACACTGTTGGTGGGATTGCAAATTGGTACAGCCACTATGGAAAACGGTCTGGAGGCTTCTCAAAAAATTAAAAATGAATCTACCTTTTAACCCAGAAATTGCACTTCTGGCTATTTATCCAAAGAAAGCCAAAACAATAACTCGCAAAGATCTATGCAGCCCTATGTTCATGGCAGCACCATTTACAATAGTCAAGATATGGAAGCAACCTAAATGCCCATCAACAAGACTATTGGATAAAGGAATTATGGTTTATATATACAATGGAATATTACTCAGCCATTAAAAAAAAATGAAATCCTACCATTTGCAACAACATGGATGAACTTAGAGGTTCTTACGCTGAGTGAAATAAGTCAGACGGAGAAAGATAAATACCATACAATTTCACTTATATGTGGAATCTAAAGAACAAAAAGAACAAACTAATCAAAAACACACTCACAACAGAGGACAATCTGGTGACAGCCAGAGAGGAGGGAGGTATGGGGGCTGGGAGAAAGGGGTGAAGGGTTAAAGAAGTACAAATTAGTAGTTGGGCACGGGGATTGGGAGCATGGCACAGGGAATGGAGTCAACAGTAATGTAATGGCTAGGTGGAGAGCCAGAGGAGAGAAAGAGCAATTAGAGGGATCGTTTCATAAACTGTATAAATGTCTATCCAATGTACTGTGTACTTGAACCTAATAATAAAATAAAAATTTTTTACATGGTTTAGCCACTTAAGCGACCAAGGGAAAAAAAAAAAAAAAGCTGTTAACCTCTGCCAGAGTGGTAAGAATAGTAGGAACCAGCTGCAAGGCTGCTGGTAGGCACTTGTTTTTAAGGAATAAAATAGAAGTTTTACAAACAGATCCCCCAAGTCTGCTACAAAATTTACTAAAATCTGTAGGTGGGAGCCCTAGTAGTGATCTTTTTCTCTCAAAGAATTTTTTTTAACTGTAAAATAATATGCTCTGCCTGTCTAAAAAGTTTCAGTCATGATTCAAAAATAAAATCTCTGCCCCCATCTTTTTTGATAAACCCTCAGTCTGGAGGATAGAAAAATATCACCACACCTTGAAAAGAAAAAGGAACCGAGTAGACATTGTTTAGGTAAAGTAGCATGTTAACTGGCAGAACTTTTTCCCAGAGCTTAAGGCTGTAGTGACAACTGCCTGGACACATAAGATGCTTAAAGCAGTTTTTTGTTTGTTTGTTTTTGTGAATGTGGATGGTGCTGAAACTGCTGTTTATTTTGATTTTTTTAAATGTGAAAGGATTTGACGAAGTGTTCTTGGAACAGAAAATATTTCTAAATCATTGCATTCTATTTTAGTTGTTATCAAGTGAAATCACTGACTTTACTAGATGAATACAAATTAGGAAATATTTTTATGTGAAAAAGGAAAGTGAAATGTAAACTTCGACTCTTCATAATCCTATGAGTGAGCTATTGTTCTCATGTATTTCAGATTTCCGGTTTCCATGGTTCTTAATTATTATCGTTGGAATATTTGGGCTAACGGTGATATTATTTTTATTCATATTTTCTAAACAGCAAAGGTAGGTGTGAAATACTCTACCTTGATATTTTTGCCAGTCGTTTAGATTTCCATATGTATTTCCATTTGTTGTTTGATATTTTCTTTGCTAATCGTGAGTGGAAAATTTAACTCAGGAAAACATTATTTCTAGTTATACATTTACTATTTTGTTGTGTTTATCAAAGAGAATGCACAGGTTTTAGTTCTATCTGAGTTGTATAGGACATCAAGGGGCTGAGGCTAGTGACTGCATACCTTGTGATATGAGCCTCCATACCAAAACTGTTTTCTCAGAGCTGTCTCTTCACCTCTTCAAAGTCCTGAACAAGGTGACGCATTCATTCAGGACCACAAGGTAGTGCTTTTGGCTGTTTGACACAGTTCTAATGTACGAGCCAAACTAAAGCCGCCTAGATATATCAATCTAAAAAATCTTTTTTAGAATTCATATGATAGCAATTTCACTTAAGTTCAAGTTTTGTTTAAATTATTTGGATACTTATGATTCACTATTTCACCTGCATTTGTTAACACAGCTAAAGTCCTTCCTAAATTTGAAGAGATTCCTTTCTGCATTCTCTCGGGGTGAAAAGACTAAGGTTCCAGATATTCTGCCACTGTATTTGGTCTTCGCTGAGTACCCTAACCTCTCTGGGCCTTCATGTTCTCATGGGTATTATGAAGGTGTTAGAGATTATATGACCTTTAAATTTACCTTGAGTTGTAAAATCTATCATTCTATTTTTTTTTTTTCCTAAAAGAAACTCAGAACAGACTATAAAAAATTTTAATACAAAATACGGGAAAGTTTATTGGTACTCATTGCCAGTTTTCTTACATTTAGAGTATTTGTAAATCCCATAAGTTAATCTTGCCACTTCACCAAGCACTAGAATCATCAACACTCCCAGTTTACCTGGGTCTTCCCTGGTTTTAGCACCAAAAGTTCTGTGTCCCAGCAAATCCAGGCAGAGATGGTTGGTCACCCTACCTAAATAGAACCAAAGGTTCTTCAAGTGAAGCCAAGAGGCGTATACAGATCAGAATAGAATCTATGCGAATATACTGTAAAAGCTTTTTAATTTGTTTTTGAAGTCGTATAGCATTTGTCAACATTAAAACAGAATTGTAATAGAAAGAATTCTCAGAATGCTGAGGTTCTAGAGTATCAAGCATGCTAAAAGTCTCCAAGTGAATGTAGAAAGGGTTATTTTAGTAGGGTGTCATTTCCAGTTTTATTATTTCAATTAATGAGAAAGCAAAATTCACTCTGCAGAATTTCATTTTGCATCTAACTTTCTAGGGTCATTTCTCTTTTGTAGACACAATTATTATAAAGCAAGACAGTTGTTTGGGGGAAAATTAGTAAATAAATAAAATTTTAGAATTTAAGTAATTTATATAACTAATAACAAAGGAGCTAAATGATTCTGTTGATTAATTTGAATTAATTGTTCTGTACAGTTGAAGAGCTAATGTATATGTAACTACAGTAGATAAAACCACTATATATATAAAGTAATTTACTCTTAACATGAGCCATCAATTTCAAGTCATTGTGAAGGCCAAGAACATTTGTTATGTAGTTAAATTATATTAGCTAAGAAAGAAAAAGTATCTTCTCAACAAATAGGATTTCAAAGAAAATATATAAACTTTTGTCTAAAGAATGTTTTCTATAAATAATGAAGTTCTTAACTATAAAGCTTGGTCAAAAATCACCAAATTGTAAAATTTTTTGATATCTTTTTTGTGCTTCCAAATTTCCTGTACTAAATTAAGTTCTTTGTAGAATTATATTTTTCCTTTTATTTGCCCATAAAATTTTTATCATGTCTAAATTTCTGTGTTCTAATGAGTATAGGAAATGCTAGAAAATAGTTATCAGCAGGTATGGAAAGAACATGTAGTTCTAACAATTTAAAATAATACTCTGAGAATGAGGTGCTGTGTCAGCCTTCCCCATAACCTTCGTACTATAACAGGCTCAGGTCCTCCATGTCTTTGGTTGAAATTTTTCAACTCCACAATCCAAGCTACTTCTCCCTTTCTTCCTTTCTTAAATCAGATAATTGAATCAACTCTAGCAAAATTTATAGTGTAATTGGGATTTGAATGAAATGACAGCAAAGTCACAAACATAGTTTCATGCCAGGTTATCTTTATTCTCTACTCTGTTGTTTCCACCATACAACTCACCCGCAGCCTTTGAACTATTACTAATTAGAAAAAAAAAAAAACTGAATCAGCACAGAACAGAAGTATAAACTGGCAACCTGCAAGCCAAATTCAGCCTGCAGATTGATCCATGTTTTGTTATTTTATGTTATTTCAATTGTGAATTAAAGGTTTTGCTACAACGTATAGGAAATTTTCACACAAAGATTTAGATTTCCAGATTATCTTTAAGAACTGGAAGTTCTGGTGAAACTGGGTTGATATTCCCGCATGGCAACATATGCCAAAGCAGAAGGCCAGCTGTCCCATTTGGGAAGGGCATATATTCTCTAATTGGTCAGCATCCCCACCCCTTCCTATTACAATGCAACTGGCTTGCTTCATTCATTTGCATGGCCTTCTTGGGCCCTAAAAGCCACAAAATTGGCCACTCTGGCATAAGGTCACCCACAACACCTGGGAAGCTAACTGCCAACATGTACCTAAAAGCGTCATTATCAAAAAGGAGAGGCACACATAAAAGTCAAGCCCTAGACAGAGGGGATCTTCACTTCCTATAAGTAGGGTTATGGTACATTTTTGTATGTTTTTGATTGTTTGAAATATTCATTTAGAAATACAGAATCAAATAAGAGCAGCATGGTAGAAGGTGAAGGCCTAGGTTTTGTAGTCAGGTGCTTTGGATTTGAGCCCCAGCTGTATCAAGTATTAGTGCATGATTCGAACATGTTCCTTAACCTCTGGATCTTTCCACAGATAACGTCATCTGCCTCCTTGGTAGTTGTAAGGACTACATGACATGTTTAGTGCAGAGGTTGACAAACTCGTTGTATAAAGGGCCAAACACTAAATTTTTAGGCTCTCTGAGCCATAATGTCTCTGTCACAATCACTCAACTCTGCCACCATGGCATGAAAGCAGACATAGACAATAAGTAATAGACATAACTGTGTTCCAATAAAACTTTATTTACAAAGACAGAGGGCAGACCAGGTTTGACCCACAGCCCATCATTGGCTGACCCATAGCTTAGTGCAAAATATATCAGAGGCATTCAAAAAATGGTAGTTATTATTAATAATTTGTATTTTTTCTATATCTTGTATTCATCAGTAACAGTTTGTTTTAATACTTATCCCACTGAGTAAACCTAATGGAGGCTACTCAAAACAACTTATAAAATGAAATTTGTCTTATTCCTTGGGTTAGGCAAAAAAGCAATGGCAGTATTCATAAAAAGGGTTCCCTACTGAATAAACTAGACTGTCCATTCACAATTAGTGGACTATCAGCTGATATCCAAAAATCAGGTTACCATCCCTGCCCAAGAGTGTATCTCTGACACTTAGGATTTTGACATTTTTTTAAACAACAAAATGAGTTGGTTGGAATTTATAACCTCTGAGCTTTTTTCTAGAGCTACAATGTTGATTTTAAAGCAAACTCTAGTTACACTATTAACAAAATAGATAAATGATTTAATCAGCACCTTCTATGTGCTGGTGATACAATGAGGCACAAAACAGGCAAGACAGACATTGATATGAATTATGGTCAAAAAGTAATTTAAAGATTTAGAACAAAATTTAAGTGCATCATAGAATTATGTATATAAATTAATACTGATTAGTTAGAGATTGTTCAAATTTAGTGTGTCCCAAGTGAAATGAACCCTGCAGTGACACCGTGGTTAATTACATTACCTTATATAATTTTATAATTAATGTGAGCTATGTGGTGCAAAATTATCCCAGACCACCCTAATTTGGCTCCATGTAGATTAGGCCTGCCTTCCTTTTTTCTTTCTTTCTTCCCTTCCTTCTAGGCCTGCCTTCCTTTTTTCTTTCTTTCTTCCCTTCCTTCTTTCCTTCCTTCCTTCCTTCCTTCCTTCCTTCCTTCCTTCCTTCCTTCCTTCCTTCCTTCCTTCCTTCCATGAAATAATGATGAACTGTACATTAAAATTACCTCTCTTTTAACTGGAATGGAAATTGGCTTCATACAGAATTAAATGTCTTACTCCCAAATACTAATACTGGCTGTCGATAAAAGGTATTAAGAGAAAAAAGATAGGAAAACCATGTTTTATTTAAATTGACTTCAGATAAAGGCTTTTTTGTTGTTTTTGTTCTTTTTTTCTTCCATAGTTTTTCCCTGTCATTTACTGCCTAATATTTTTCTTCCCTTTCTCATATTCCAATTATAAAGTACCAGAATATTTGGAATAAGTAATAGTACTCCAATATTTTATGTCTATCTTTCAAAATAAGAGAATGTGCAATTTTTAAGATAAGCAAACAAAATTTTATTTGCTTTCAAGGATTAAGATGCTGATTCTGCCCCCAGTTCCAGTTCCAAAGATTAAAGGAATTGATCCAGATCTCTTCAAGGTAATTAATAAATTATTGATAACACTAATTAAATGGTACCTGAGGAATGTTATCTTGTGTAGAGAGCTTTTGCAAGATATATGTAACATATTCCATGTTTTGTACCACTTCTGGAGAAAATTTTTTTAAATACCATATCTCTTAACATTATGAGAATGTCATATATTTAAAACTTCTTCACTAATGTGTTTTTTTTAATTTTATGGTTCTGTTACTATTTCTCTATTGCAACCATAATTAGTCTCTAAATGGTTTTTTAATCATTTAATCATCATGAGTTCTTTTTCATAGATCTTCATCTTTTGTTTTCTAGGAAGGAAAATTAGAAGAGGTGAACACAATCTTAGCCATTCATGACAACTATAAACCTGAATTCTACAATGATGACTCTTGGGTTGAATTCATTGAGCTAGATATTGATGACCCCGATGAAAAGACTGAAGGATCAGATACAGACAGACTTCTAAGCAATGACCATCAGAAATCGCTTAATATCCTTGGGGCGAAGGACGATGACTCTGGACGTACCAGCTGTTATGAACCTGATATTCTAGAGACTGATTTCAATGCCAGTGAGGTGGGTGATGGTACCTCAGAGGTTGCTCAGCCACAAAGGTTAAAAGGGGAAGCAGATCTCTTGTGCCTTGACATGAAGAATCAAAATAACCCACCATGTAATGATGCTACCCCTGCTACTCAGGAGCCCAGTGTTATCCTAGCAGAGGAAAACAAACCAAGACCACTTATTGGTGGAACTGAATCAACTCATCAAGCTTCCCATACTCAGCTAAGCAATCCGAGTTCACTGGCAAACATCGACTTTTATGCCCAGGTAAGCGACATTACACCAGCAGGGAGTGTGGTCCTATCTCCGGGACAAAAGAATAAGGCAGGGATATCCCAGAGTGACATGCATCCAGACGTGGTCTCATTCTGCCAAGCAAACTTCATCATGGACAACGCCTACTTCTGTGAGGCAGATGCCAAAAAGTGCATCGCTGTGGCCCCTCACGTCGAAGTCGAATCACGTGTAGAGCCAAGATTTAACCAGGAAGACATTTACATCACCACAGAAAGCCTTACCACTACTGTTGGGAGGTCTGGGACAGAACGGGCTCCAAGTTCTGAGATACCTGTCCCAGACTATACTTCCATTCATATAGTACAATCTCCGCAGGGCCTCGTGCTCAATGCGACTGCCTTGCCCTTGCCTGACAAAGAGTTTCTCTCATCATGTGGCTATGTGAGCACAGACCACCTGAACAAAATCATGCCGTAGCCTTTCTTTGATTTCCCGTGAGCTAAATATTTAATAGCAAAGAGTTGGCTGGGGCATGAATGCTTAAACCAAAACAATGTTTAAATCTTTTTTGGCGGGAGGGTGGGGGGGTTGTGGATTCTAAATGCCTTTTCCTGAAATGTTGAAACATGATATTAAAAAAAAAATTATAAGAATGCTTAATCAGATAGATATTCCTGTTGTGAATTGTAAATATTTTAAAGAATTGTCTCAAAGACTGTTTAATGGCAGTGATTGTCTTGTTATTGTGGGTGTTAATTTTGTGATGCTAAGCATTGAATGGCTGTGTTTTTTAATGTATAGTAAATCATGCTTTTTGAAAAAGCGAAAAATCAGGTGGCTTTTACAGTTCAGGAAAATCGAATGCAAATTATAGCACAGGTTAGTTTTTTTTAATAATTGGGAACTAAAATTATAGGTAAGAAGACAAAAATAGTTTGGATATGTAAAGTTTATTTTGACATAAAATTGATAAAGATATTTTTAATAATTTACACTACAAGCATGGCTATTTTATATTACACTACACACTGTGTACTGTAGTTCATGCAGACCCGTCTAAAGAATGTAGCAACTACAGTCTAAAGCTGATTTAATGCTTTGGTCAGTACACCTAAAGAAAAACAAATAAACAAATTAGTTTTTTAAAGGCCCTTTTTATACTTCCCAGAACTCCTTAAACAATTCTAAAGTGATTGTAATTACTTGCGTTATTGGAACATGCTCCTCTTACCTGAATTTTTAAACAAATATTTGTTTAGAAAACTTTAAAATGTTTGCACAGTTCAACTCACCTTGAACCAAAAAACAAACAACAAAAAAACCCCTTTCTTACCCAAATTTCAGTTCATGTCAGAGCACTACATACTAAGAGAAGTAGAAATTATAGCTCGTTCACATTGACCAGGACACTGAAGGACTGCAGTTGCAGAGGGACAGTTCTTTAGCGGACGCAGATTTTGAGAGGAAAGCCCTAGAGCCTCTGCAGCAGGATCTCCTCAGACAGGACTTGGTTTTCTTTCGTAGTTACCTAAGAAGGGAAAAAAGGCGCAAGAAGCATTTTGAAAGTTGAAGCAGGTTGAAATGAAATTAACCAAATAATAGAACGATAAAAGCAAGAACTAGGTTTTTGTTTCACAGCCAATAGGCAGACATATATTCATTATTTATAGTAACAAGAAACAGAAGAAACAAGACTGTAAATCCCCACAGATGATGCAAAATTTATTTAAACCAATATCAAAAACTATCTTCCTCACCAAACCTTGTATAGGATTTTTTTTTTTAAGTAGTAAAATAAGTTTCGTCATTTTTTATTTCCCCTCTGAGTGGACTAGCCTCAAAGCAGGTAGTCATAAAAAGGGGACTGAATAATTTATAAATTATTTTTCCATCTCTTAATAACCTTAACATCATTTTTAGGAGCATCGTGATAGCTCCTCAAAAGGTTTATCAAAGAGAAGAACCTTATCTCAGTCACTGAAGAATGGTTCTCATTTTAAGTATTTTTTAAAAAGATTAATAAAATTTTAAAGTTAGCTTTAACTTAAATAGAATTTGCCATTTAGCTCAGACCTTTTTAGGAAACAAGCCTAATGGTCGGTAAATTTAAAGTCCCTCTTTCTTACAAGGACAGTGAAGAGCTAGAATTGGGTGTTTAAAGTTCAACATGTTACTTCGTAATAGATGTTCAATAGATTTTCTGCTACTTTGCTGCTATGGTTTTCTCTAATAGCTACGTAATTTAGTTTCATATAAAATTTCATCAATGTAGAACCTAATTCAACTTAAAACTGTGTGTTTGGGAAAACTATCGTACTATTTCACAATAGGCTGACAACATTTCTATAGCCAAAAATAGCTAAATACCTCAATCAGTCTCAGAATGTCATTTTGGTACTTTGCTGGCCACACAAGCCATTATTCACTAGTATGACTAGTTGTGTCCTGCAGTTTATATTTAACTTTCTTTATGTCTGTGGATTTTTTTCCTTCAAAGTTTAATAAATTTATTTTCTTGGATTCGTGATGGTCTGTTTCTCTTATCAAACACCCACCCACATGAAAAGCATCCTAACCAGACTGCAAACTGAGTTCCTGTCGTAAGGGAACCTGAGCACAATTGGTTTAAACATATCGGCAATGGGTATAAAGATTTTTGTTATGTGATAGAATATATAGATGCAGAGGAAGCAGCTCCCTACCTCTCTTTTTGAGGAAACAGGAGCCCAGCTCAAAAATATCCTGCTGGTTTGCCTGGACTGTGCCCTCTCAGGCTCTTAGCATCGTGTTTTGGACGCGCTATAGTTTGCATGACGTGTGTGTGGGGTGGAGAGGTGGGGGGAAGAGCAGTGCTTGAGTCTTTAAGCTACATTTCTAGCTTGAGCACGTTGCCCAGAAGGAAGTGAAACATCTCTCTCTCTCTCTCTACCATTCACACATCAGCACACGTCAGTTTGTCAGACGAGCTACTTGTCATCATGGGAAGCAGGTGAGTCAGGCCTAGGAGGGAGGCCTGTTAGGTAGGTTGTGTAGGAGCCTGGGATAGCGGGGAGGACATGAAGCACAGATTCCTCCACATGAGTCTCCAGGCGGGCTCCCTACTAAATCACAGCCTTATGCGCAGGCTCCAGTTTGAGAGGTGGGACTCTGTGGTGGCATCACAAAGGCCACTGAACATCTAGTTATTACGTTAGCAAGTTGAATGCAAACTGCCACGACTTTCATAATACTAGAGGGATTGCATTCAATACAGAAGAAAAATTCTCTACCTGCTGCCTTCAGCCTTTTTTGCCTCCATCACCTGAAAGAACCATGGGAAGAGTCTCAGGGTTTCCTACTTTCTTATTTGGAAACGTGCTTTGGAAAATCATGTTTCTTCTTTCACTAAGATATTGGAACATATACTGCTTTAACGTTCACAAAACCAGTATAGGCTTACCATTTTAAGCATCAGATACTTATTTCTTACATGTGCTATACCAGCTTTATGACATTATAAGTTTATCCCATAAACTTATATGGGTGCTTCAAGGTATCAGGAGCGAATGGAGAAGGCCTGCTTACTTCTGCAGATTGAAAAAGCACAATCCTTTCTATTTCAGAAAATTAACGTCACAGCGAAGATGGCTACACATGTGTTCCTGGTTTAAATTTCTCTGTGGTTCTAAGATATTCTAACACTGAAATCTATTCTTGTGTTACAATATTTACTTATGTCTATAGTTTTATATCAAAATACTAAATGTCTTTTCATGTTCCCTGTTTAGGGTAAGAAATAGGGAAATTTCTTAAATTTATTGACATTTTAAAACTTCTCCAGTTAAATAGGGACATTACTTAAATAAGAAGTTACTTAAATCCAAACTCTTTAATCTGGAATTCAAGATCCCACATGATTTGCCCAACTGCCTTTGCAGGTTTGCAGGTTTAATATTTAAGGGCTGTGTGCAAAGGGCACAGCTTCTGAATAAGAATTTGAACTTTGGCAAACATTCAAGCTCTGTGCCCTTGGAAATCTAGTAAGTATATTACGTCAACTGTGTTACATAGGCAAAATTGCTCACGGTTAAAAATGACCTTTGACTGGTAAATTATATCTGCATGGGGAGAAACTCCAAATTCTTTGGACTTGAGTATGGTGACTCTTGTAATTGAGCATGTCCCTTATGGGGACACTGAAAGCATGCCCACGCCCCATTAGAGCCAATAGCTCTTGTTCCAACCCCATAGGCATAGCTTTCAGTGTCCTACATTGTCTTGAGTAGACTGGGACCAAGCACGGTCTGTGGTCATCTGGGGATGTTTATTTGAACAGAAGAAGATCCCCTTGCAGATGCACCAAGAGACACTTGCCACTCCTTGAACCAAGTGTGTGCTCTCCCATCTCTATGTCCTTGCTCATGTCTCTCCCCACACCTGAAAATCTCCCCCTTACCAAGCCTGCCTGCTGAAATTCACCTCATCCTTAGTGGCCCAGTTCAAATGCCTCTTTCATGAAGCTCCTCCCACCCTGATTCTCCCCATCCTTAAGTGATTGATCCCTCTTCTGAGCCACTTTTAATGATTCACTCTGGTTGTTAGCTCCCCTAACAACTGCTTAGGATGTGTGTATCAGCATGCATTCTGGGGCATACCTGCTCCCTGAAATATTCTTAAATGAGTGATTCTGTGCTGAAGTAAGTTTTGAAAACACTTCATTTATACCACCTATGCCTCTGGGAGAGAGCCAGAGTGCATATTGACATTTTAAAGCTTCTATAGTTTAAAAAAAAAAAAATTGTTTAACATTATTTCCTAATCATTTAACAATGGAAAGTGTGGTAAAGAGGTTCTCATTACTATAGCTATAAATGCTTGGAAAAAAAGCTGCTCTAAGAAGACAAGCAGGAGCAGGCCTGCACAAAAAGTTACAATAAATTTCAGATGAATGTGAATCTAAACAAAGCATCTTAATGTGATGCCATTAAACTTACTTTCTCAATAAAACTTCTTAAAACATAAAAGACAAAGGGAAACAAAAGAAACAATAAACAAATAGGACTATATCAAACTAAAAAGGAAACCATCAATGAATGAAAAGACAAGCTTCTGACTGGGGAAAGATATTTGCCAATGATATGTTCAATAAGGGGTTAATATACAAAATATATAAGGAACTCAAATAACTCCAAAAAAAATCCAATTAAAAAATGGGCAGAAGATCTGAATAGACATTTCTCCAAAGAGGACATACTGATGGCCAACGGACATATGAAAAGATGCCAAATTTCATGAATCATCAGAGAAATGCAAATTAAAACCACAATGAGATATCAATTCACACTTGTAAGAGTGACTGTCCTTAATATATCAACAAATAAGTGTTGGCAAGGATGTGGAGAAATAGGAAAACTTATGCACTATTGGGGGAATTATTAATTGGTGTAGCCACAATGGAAAACAGCTTTGAGGTTCCTCAAAAAATTAAAAGTAGAATTACTTTATGACCCAGCAATTCCACTTCTGGGTATTTATCCAAAGAAAACCAAAACACTAATTTGAAAAGATATATGTTCGCTACCCACTATTTACAACAGCCAAGATATGAAAGCAACCTAAGTACCCATCAATAGATGACTGCATAAAGAAAATGTGATACACACACACACACACACACACACACACAGAAATATTACTCAGCCATAAAAAAATGAAATCTTACCATTTGCAACAACATGGATGGACCTAGAGAGTATTATGCTGAGTGAAATAAGTCAGACAGAGAAAGACAAATGCCATATGATTTCACTTCTATGTGGACTCTAAAAAAAAACAAAATAAATGAACACACAATACAACAGACTTATACATAAAGAAAACAAACATGATTGCCAGATGGAAGGCGGGCTGGGAGGGGATAGGTGAAAAGGTGAAAGGATTAAGAAGTACAAATTACCAGTTATAAAAACAGTCATAGGGGCGTGAAGTACAGCTTAGGGAATATAGTCAATAATATTGTGATAACTATGTATGGTGTCAGATGGGTACTAGACTTACTGGGTGATCACTTTATAAGTTATATAAATGTCTAATCGCTATGTTGTACATCTAAACCTAACAATATTATATGTCAAATGTAATTGAAAAAATTTTTAATTATAAACAATAAAATAAAAGGCAAAGCAGCTGTATGATTAAAATAACCACAGATTTTTCTCATCTCAACTCAGGTACATTAGTTTTTTTCATATATGAAATGACATTTTCTAAGGGCTTGGAGGTCATAGAGCATTCTTTGTCTTTCCTGTGACAATGACTTTCTATCTCCTTGCTGAAACAGACTTTGAATTTCCCCCTCTCTTCAGCTGGAATACTGGAGGAGAATGATTAACACATGAGACTTAACAACAATTAACAAATTCTCAGTCTCATTGCACCTTGTTTTCTCTGAAGTGTAAGGCTTACAACACTGAGAAATGCTTATATCACGCTTCATGAAAAGGAGCATATTTTACTCTGAAGCTACAGAATAATATGTATCCATTACTACCTGAACAAAAATAATTCAGTCCTTACTCTCTCTACTGAGTTAAAAAAAAAAATCACCCAGATGGAACTTTAAACGTAATAGATTTTTGCACAGTAGTCCCAGGAAGCAGTCATTGTAGGGATATATGGAAAAGCAATTTTCCATTGATTTTTTTAAAGAAGAATTTCTACATGATTGCTCTGTGGGCATTTAAGAGATGTTATCAGCATTTTCTGTAAGTGTGAAATAATTTGTCAAGAAATTGTATGCCTATTGGCTTTCCCAATAGTACTATAGTCAAAAATCAGAAGTGGGATGATTCTTGTTAGCTGTCCTTTAGATATCATGTGATAAAAATGATTTTCATAGGATTTTGCTTTTATAAAGCACTTTCATATGTATTTTTTTAAAACATAATATATCTGCATTGTAGGCAAGTCAGACATTACTTTCAACATTTTACAGGAGAGAAAATCAAGGTTCAGAAAACCCAAGAGATTCTCCCAAAATTAATTATCCAGTAAGTGATAGAGACTTTCTGACTAGTCCAGTATTCTGAAAACAATGAAGCTTGATTGGGGGAAAGATTCTGATCCTATTCACAGTGTAGAGAAAATGGAAAATTGTTTTTTAATATCCATGGATCCGAAGAATTATCTGCTAAAGCCAAAAGTTTCTTTTTCTGATAAACATAGCCAGTGGTGTGCTAGTAAGTGTTTAACAACCAATTCTTGGGAAGGGAGTGGGAGTGTCCAGATATATAGTATTTGCCAATTTCCATGATGTAAATACTCCTGATGTGGCTGATTTTAAGCTATCAATGTTTCATCACTAAGCACAAAGTTAGGAGAGAATTTCATAAGACTGCATGAACAGCTCCTGCACATCACTGAGTCTACACAACCTTATATAATTCCATCTAATGGATGACAATTTTTATAATAACTAGAAGGCATTTCTAGATAACATTTATGAAGCACTTATCATGCACCAGACACTGTTCTAAACACTTTACATACATGAATTTATTTTAATCCTCACAACAATCCAAGGTGGGAAATTCTGTGATTCTATTATTCCTAGTTTACTGATATGGAAACCAAGACACACATAGTTTAATTAACTTGACCAAACTCACCAGTTGCAAACACAAGCCCTCTCGCTCCGGAGATCATGCTATCCTACTTCTAAATAATAATTGTGCCAGATTAGATGTACATAATGATAACAAACGTCAGCCAGTTAGTTAGCCCTTACTAATAATCCAGGCAGACAGTTCGCAATCGGTATTGCTAATCTTTACATAACACAGCATTATCTTCCCAGACCTTCAGGGACAACCATCTAGATTAATATCTTGGAAAAATAAAGATTGCCAAATGTCTGCTTCTGAGTCACTGTACAGCCATGATGATTTCATCTTGTGTCTCTCCCCTTTGCTCCAAGTTTGCTGCTAAACACTGAACAGAAATAGATCATAGACCTCCTTGAACTAGTGACACAGTGAATTGGGGTAAGTCAATTTCTTGATTCTCTCCTTATTTACCAAAACATCTCCAAACCAGGCTGTGCAGAAAGGTGGTGATCCGTGGTCTTATTCCAGCCACTTAGTGTAAGGGTTATAAGAGAAGAAGCAGACCCCAAGTATTCCTCCCTGCTTATAAACCCCATGCTTCCAACTGGTTCTCCCTCAGAAGTTGATCACGGGCCAGTAATACAAGAGACTGTGCAGACCACCTCAAGCCTGATCCATGTGTGGGCAACACCTCCCCAGGGAGGCCAGGTATGGGAGCTGTGCTGAGGGCTACTTTGCGGGCAGTGGAGGACCATGGATGCCTTACATGGCTGGGTCATGTAGGATAAAGCCAGCAGCCTATATTCCCAGGAGCCAGTGAGTGTCCATTGCTGGGCCTCAGTTTCCCCATTTGTTGAATGAGGGTCCTGGGTGGATAATCTAAAAGTATGCTGTTCAATATGGTATCCACTAGCCACATGTGTCTTATAGGTGTAAAATACACACCAGAGTTCTAAAACTTAGTACAAAAACAGAAGAACATAAAATATCTCATTAAAATATTTTATTTGATTACATATTGAGATGATGACATTTTGGATATGTTAGGTTAAATAATATAATACATTAAAAAAAATTTTAAGTTATGATTAACTTGAGAAATTATGACATTATCAGGGAAATTTCATTTTTACCTGTAAAGGCTTGTGAACACACATGAAAAAAGGAAACCTTTAATAGGGATTTCTCTCATGGACACTCTCCAAGCCCTTGCCTCCCCCACCTCCCTTCCTGAGGCCCATCTTTCTCTCTGAGAATTCATCTTTCTTCAAACCATCGAAGTGTGATGACCTGTCCTTTAGAAAAACCTTGCCCTACTTCCACAAAGGTTAGTTTGTCTCATATCCCTTCTCCTACCCCAGATAATTGTAAGACAGTACAAGGTCAGTATTATCTTCCTTCACTGTTGAAAGGTAAAGACATTGAGTTTTAGGAAGTTCCTCAAAGTATAATAGAGGCAGGATTCTCCCTCAGTCTCCAAAGCCAGTCTTCTTTCTATGCAACATATCTTCCTGTCATGCCTCCCTGATCCTAGGAACAAATGTATCCACAGATAGTCATCTAGGAGCCAACACCAGAAAGAGGTTTTAAGAACAGTTACTGAGTACCAATGTGCATCAAGGATTTTCTAGATGAAGAGGATATGAATCTAGCATAGGCTCTGCCCTCAAGACTACTCTTGAGATACAGTCAAACAAGCAGACGGTCGTGATACAGTGATAAATCAATATTAGCATTATACACAGAGCATTACAAGAGCTCAAGGAGGGAA
>NW_011888953.1:158845-160921 GCF_000151845.1 Pteropus vampyrus | reverse complement strand
TAGTTTGTCTCATATCCCTTCTCCTACCCCAGATAATTGTAAGACAGTACAAGGTCAGTATTATCTTCCTTCACTGTTGAAAGGTAAAGACATTGAGTTTTAGGAAGTTCCTCAAAGTATAATAGAGGCAGGATTCTCCCTCAGTCTCCAAAGCCAGTCTTCTTTCTATGCAACATATCTTCCTGTCATGCCTCCCTGATCCTAGGAACAAATGTATCCACAGATAGTCATCTAGGAGCCAACACCAGAAAGAGGTTTTAAGAACAGTTACTGAGTACCAATGTGCATCAAGGATTTTCTAGATGAAGAGGATATGAATCTAGCATAGGCTCTGCCCTCAAGACTACTCTTGAGATACAGTCAAACAAGCAGACGGTCGTGATACAGTGATAAATCAATATTAGCATTATACACAGAGCATTACAAGAGCTCAAGGAGGGAAGTGATCTGCCTGGAGCATTTGAGAAAAGTTTCAGTAGGAAGCATGAAAAAAAAATAAAAGACAGCCAAATGTACTCACACTTCTGCCCATTGGAAGAATTTTCCTTCACTATTCTTTCTAGAACATTCCTGATTATGATTGTAAATGTGGTTGGTGCCAGCATGTCATGCAAAATCATTTGTACCAGACCTGAATCTTTCCCTCTTTAGCCAACTGATTATAAGGAACTGCTCATGAGACTACACATACAGATCAAGGGGGAGGAAGCAAAGCAGAAAGAGAAGTGGTAGAAGTCTGAACTCTGTTCATGGAAGTTACATGTGTATTCAGTGTCTGCTTGAACTCAGTCTCTTATACCACTTCCACCTGATGATGGATTGCTGCCGTACACTCCCAGCCTCTGGCGTGATGGGCTTGTTAACATATACTTCATGATTGGTCACTTAGTTGCATGGTCACTTGACATCCCATGGCCAGACATTCAGATTCTGCCAGGGTCCAGTTTCGACCCAGAAACTATTTCTCAAGGAATAGTTAGTGGCAGAAGAAGACAGGATTCGCTCCAAAGCTATAGGGATGTGCACTATGGTTCTCTTATCAGCACTATTCAGAAACTCCATGTAGCATCTCCATTGCCACAGAAATTTTGAGTATTACTGAACCTGTTGTGTTATAACTCCCAGCAGGCAGAGCTACTTGTATTATAGCCTGGACTTGTTGAAGTGTCTTTTCTTACTCTGGGCCCAGCTAAATCCAGTAGTCTTATGGGTTACAAAAAAAAACTTCTCAGAGCAGCACATTCAAACATAATATATGCTGTTTCCAAAAATTTAAAAAAAAAATCTCTTCAAGTATTTTTAGTGCTCACAGTTCAAGGTACAATAACTATTTTTATACTTTGGAAGGATTTGTCTGATATATTCCAGACCACCGAAACCCCCCAAATCAGCATCTCTTATGTCCATCCGAGCTAAGGAATAATGCAAAGTAATATGACACATGGAAGGGACAAAGGGCCTTTTCCCAACACACATTTTAGTCCTGAGACTGTTTTGGAGATTCTTAAAACCATGAATTACTGTTTGATCTCTTCATATATCTTTTACTTCCTTCCCTCTTATCTTACCTCATTGGATTGAGGCTGGGGATTTCCTTATAAGGCCAACAGGTCCTATTTTGTAGGGTGAGGTGAGCCAGCTAAAGCTGAGATGGACTCAGCTTTCCTGACTCAGCCCAATAGAGAAATTATTGCTGTAGGTTAGGTTTCGTTTCAGGTGTTTCCTTTAAGTGCAGGCTGACTTAGGTTTAGATTTGTAAAATGGGCTGGGCCACTGAGGTGGCATCCATTTTGTGGGTCCCAACATATAAATCAACCTTATAAGAAGCAAAGGACTTCATAGTCTTTGCTACACAGCCAAGAGTGACCCATCAGTAACTCTAAGTAACTCTTATTGTTCCACGGAGCCATTCATCTGGTGATCTCTACCCTCCAATTATCTCCCCCTATTCCTGTGGCTCTGACTCTCTTTCAATATTTTCCCTTTTACTTCCTGACTCAGCCCAATAGAGAAATTCTGATTCTGCTGAATAGTCTCAATCCTCGTAAAGCATCCCTATCAGGCTGAGCTCTCAAA
>NW_011888953.1:143486-156940 GCF_000151845.1 Pteropus vampyrus | reverse complement strand
TTGGTTGAAAAATAGCATGGAGTCTCAAGTCGAGTTCTCTAGGAAGCAGACTCTGAGCAGAGTTTAACGTTCAGACTACTTATCAGGGAGTGCCCTTGTGAGCAACATCTGTGACAGGAAGGAGAAGGAAGCAGGAGTGGGCAAAACAAGAAGTCAAGATGCAATGCAGGCCCAAGAAAGCCTCGGCTGACGCCACAGAGAGTTATGGATTTGGAACGGCCCTTCAAAATTATCCCAAATCATCCCAAGATGTCTAAACCTTCATACTCCGGCCTCAATTATGCGGCAGTAGAAACTGCTACAGCCATTCTAGAGAGCAATTGAGCACCATTTAGTGGAACCGAGTAAACACATACCCCGTGACCTGCCAGTCTTATTTGTTTGTATGTGCTTCCGAGAAACCCTTGAAAAGGTTTATAGGGGAAAATGACGTAGCAAGGAATTGGAGTCTGTGTGTTGTCCATCACCAAAAGGTTGCATAAACAGAATGGGTGAATTCATAAGACAGCCTGTTTTGTGGTCAGAAACAATGAACTAGATGATGATGATAACAACATAGCAAACATTTAATGAACAACTAGGTAATGATAATATACTAACAAACGATTATTGAAGTTTACGAGGCCTTTTATTACCTACATCATCTTTATTCAACCCTATGTTATCTCCATTATAGTATTCCTAAATGTGGAAACTAAGGTATGGAGAAGTGAAGTGATTTGCTCAAAATCACATAGCTCAAAAGTGGCAGAACCAGAGTTTAAAGGCTAACCAATCCCCTAAGCATAGATCTTTGAGATAGAACGTTGAGTGGAAAAGAACAAATTGACTTAGTGACCTTAACTCTGTCTTGTATCCTGACTCCATCAAATCTGACCATCAGAAAAAAGCAGGCCTCCTCCCCTGACGCTAACAAAGAAATTTTTGTAATAACCACATTCACCTGTGTCTTTTTGAATAGCCCATTGACAATATTTTCTAGGCTCATTTTTAAAGAATTTTTTACCCTGGTTCACAGTGACTGTCGGTGACAAAGTACAAGGATTCTGGTCGATGCCTATATTCCTCCCAGGAGGTTTGGAATGCCTTGGTGAAGTCAACAGGGGGTGCTGCACCTCCCTCCACTTCTGCATTTCAAGCATTCCCACCACACAGATTAAAGCCCCTAAAGTGCCAAGCCACACAAATGAATAACAGGGGAATGAGAAGAAGGTAAATGTGGGTTGAGAATGTAAGTTAGAGACAGCGCCAGCTTCATGGATATGGGACCTGTATAGTAACACAGGACCCTGCACAAAGAAGGGCCTGCACTTGTATTAATGTTCTGCTGTTCTGTCCTGAAATTCTTAATGTCTTTTAACAGGAGTCCTACACTTTCATTTCGTATAAAGCCCCACAAATTATACAGCCAGTTCTGCTCAGAGGGTTTGGAGCCTGGCACCTCCAGCCACATTTAGCCTTCCCTAAGAAAAAATTTTATATTGGATTTTCCTCATTAACTTTTTTTACAATCTAGGTCCAGCCATAAAATCTTTCAGTCCCCTTTCCCCCTAAGA
This sequence comes from Pteropus vampyrus, assembly GCF_000151845.1. Taxonomy (NCBI): domain Eukaryota; kingdom Metazoa; phylum Chordata; class Mammalia; order Chiroptera; family Pteropodidae; genus Pteropus; species Pteropus vampyrus. The sequence continues at coordinate 155,384 of NW_011888953.1, read as the reverse complement.
AGATATTTTGCCAGTGTTTAACTAGGCTTTAAGCTATAGCCAATCAAATACTTTTTTTTATATCCAAATTCCATTCTCCATATGCGAAGGATGGGAGCGAGTCCAAACAACATAGTTCCATGGAATCATAGACCTGGTGCACAGGATGTCTTTGACCTAATTACTGCAAGTAAGGCTGAGCCAGGGAGCCACAGAACTGGGACCTGAAGTTGCAGGTGAAGCCAAGACAATATGGCTCAGAAGTAGATATTGAAATATGGGAATCAGATAGAGGAATTAGAGCAGGGAGAAGTATGTCAAGAGAGCAGGCAGGAGGGAAAAGGGCAACACTGGCATTTGTCTGTTGCCCACAAATAACTTTTCACTGCCTTTCAGGTCTCGCTTTCATCTTAACTATTCAGAGGCTTTCTCTGATCACTATATCTAAAGCAACTCTCATTCACTTTTTAAATTAATTGCATGGATTTGTGCTTCTTTCTTTGCACCTGTTACAACTTTTATTTATCTGTCATTTACTTGTTTATTAAATATTTCCCTTTCTAAATTATAAGTCCTCTGGAGTCAGAAACTGTGTTTGTTTGTATATTCCTAGTGTTCTCATAGATCCTAGAACATGGTTGGTGCTCAACAACCATTTCTTAAAAAAATAGATGGGTAAGTGCTGATGATCTTAAAAAGGCAATCCTATGAGACTAGCAATCCAAAGCAGAAGGAAAGTGTCTTATTTGTCTTACTCTCTAGACCCTCAGTAGCCAGTACCTTGCAAATACTTAACAAATATTTTAGAATGAATTAATAAGTGAACTTCCGTACAACTTAAAAATCATCAATATGTAGTTCATCTTAAAATCCTTACATACATAAATCGGTAGCTTCTGATTTTTTTTTCAGTTGTGTAGGTATATATGCATTTATTTTCTAAATCAAGGTACATTTTAATGGATTCTAAGATTTTCTTTATACTCCCCTTGTTAGTATAGCATAATAATATAAGCTATTTCTCTCTCAGGCAGTTTCTGAGAAAAATTTCTCTCCTAGGCAGTTCAGTTAATCCTTTCTGTTTCTCAATCAGATGGTATTTGATGAATAAAACTGTGAATACAATGGTAAAAGACATTCCCTTTTTTAAGATGAAATCATGGGGAGCTCATATAGTCTCTCATTGAAAGACAAATTTTGAACTCACCAGGATTCTTTGGAAAAAAAAAAAAGCTAACATCTATAAACTGAAAGAGAAGCTTGTGACTCATTTCAAACTAGAAAAATCAAGCTAAATTTTCCTGATTTATTTCTAGCGTGTTGGTTCTTTTTTATGTATTCTAACTATGCTAGGCACTGTAGTCATGATGATAGATGATAGATAGATAGATAGAAAGAAAGAAATAGAGATATGAATTTTCTATCCCAAAGGAGCCGATAATACAGCAGGAAAGATATCCATTCAAGCAGCCCTAACAAATGCCACAAGAGGCCTGCATGCTTCAAAATGTAATAGAAGCAGAGAGTGAGGAAAGGTAGATCACTGCTGATTGATATGATTAGTGAGTGCTTCGTAGCAAAGGTAGCATTTAGGTGGGTCTTAAAATGGGTTTGTTTCAATAACTATTATGATATGAGTGACATGAAACATTTTATATGTGCTAATTGGATAGAACCAGCAATTGAAAAGGCCATTTCCAATATCTCTATGTGTTGTTACTAATATCAGGGAAAGATTACTTGGGTAGCCAGAAGTTTCAAGTTTCAGCTCTTGAAAGATCTTTAAAGATTAAAAAAGTGATTTATTCTTCGGTTAGGGAAATAATTATTGATCTAGCAGTCACTGGGTGTTGAGTCATGTTCCAGAAATCATATGAAAATTCTTAAGAAGCTCTAGATGCTGACGAGAGCGAGAGCCAAGGAGGTAAGACGGGAGGTGGGGCACTAAGACAGGGCACAGGTTGGGCCAGGAGGAGGGCGGGCCCATTGTTGAGGGAACCTGCTTCCAGGGGAGGGGAGGGCAATCAAGGGCGGACCAGGCTCCTGAGGAGGCGACGAGGGACACCGTGGGGAGACTGCGTTCAACAGTAGGTAACACCCCAGACTCTTTTGGCGGATTTGAAATTCCCACTTTTTCCGTGTATATTCTTTTCACCACGTCTCCTCACAGTCTCCTGGGTCGGAACAGGGATTTGACGCAGCCATTTCTCTCATGCCTTTGGTGTTCATTCTGCGTTTGAGTTGGGCTCCTAAGGACACCAAGATACGGGTAGAGGGCGCCACGAGCCCTGAGTGGGCCCCGGGACTGAGAGTGAATCATGGGGGGCAGCATGGAGGAGAAAAAAGGAGGTAATCTGAGCCCGGCTTCAGGGCGCTCAGGCCCAGGCTGCGGGTCCAGGAAAAGGGGAGGCCTGGATGCAAGTTAGCCAGTGGAAGCCAAAGAAGGCCATAGGGGTGCCACCCATCTGTGGAGATGGTTGAAACTGGGCTGTGAGGGTCACAAGTCAGTCTCTGTTTTTAATCAAGAATTTGGCAAGCACTGAATCACGAGTTTGTCACCTAGTTCACTGGGTAAGAAGACCACGTCCACTGGAGAGACCTTGACCTAGGAAATTAGAGGAGGGACAATGAAGACACCTAGAAATGAATGGTGTGGTCAGTGTGACAAAAAGATAGCATACAATAACTTCCAGTAAATATTAGTGATGGTTTTACATGGAAAAACACTCCAAGGGTATCATTAGGGGAAAGCAGCTGGAAGAAAATTAAGCTCCAATGAAAATGAATTTAGTTCAGGGGCTACATTTGAGACAAAACCCTAATGAAACCTTTTTTTAATTTAAAATGTTAGGAACTAAAAAGAAAGAAAAAGGAGGGAAGGTTTTGCATTAACTACTTCAGATTATCCTATAGTTCTATTAAACATTAATAGTATATCAAATAGCGATGATTTAAACTTTTACCCCTAATGGAATTTACTGTATTTATTATGGAATTTTATTACAATTATTCTCCTGCCTTAAGGATCAAACTTTGACTATTTAAGAGATTTTATATAGAGTTTTACTGTATGTGTGATTTAGAGGATAATATTTGAATAAACTGAAAATATACATCTAAGATTCTTTTTTTAGATTTATAAACCACTAATAGTTGTTAAAATAATATAATATAAAAAAGAAGGAAATTGGATTTTTTATGAAGTAACAAATTGTCAGTAATGTCTATATTTTGGTGTATCTCATTTTAAACAATAATAAGCCCTCCAAAATTACTTTCGGTAATTATTTTAGGGATTTTATTTACCTTTTGCTTTGGACTAGTTGTCACTGCCACTTTCATACATCATGCCATGGCATGTGCTCTTTCCTCAATCTAGAATACCTAACTAAATTTTACCCTTTGCTAGATAAAAGTCTAAAGATAAGCATCTCATACTTTTTGATTGTATTAATCCTGATTCTTCTAGACATTCTTCTACCCCCAAATATAAACGCTGGCTAGTTTGCAAAAGTCAGTTTCTCCATCCTTACTGGACTTCTTATAAGTGGTTCAATAGGACTAAAACTGAAACTCTTATTCACTTTAACAGTCAGCTGGCTATACCCAAAGGTATTCTTACACAAAATAACGAGAGAATAAAAACACTGAGTGATTTCTTTGAGCATATTAATTCCATATGTCTTTTGTTCAACAAATAGGTTACAAAACAAAATATGAAAATAAGTATATGCATGCTACACACTGGGTGGCCTCTCTCTCTCTCTCTCTCTCTCCCTCCCTCTCCCCCTCTCTCCCTCCCTCTTTTTCTTTAATGGATGGCAGAGACAAGACTGCAAGGTTAGTCCTTTCTTAGCATGAAGACAGAAAAGCATAGTCTTTCTCTTCTTATACAGCCACAGTCCTATTGGATAAGGGCCCCACCTGTATGACCTCATTTAACCTTAATTATCTTCTAAAGACCCTACCTCCAAATACAGTCACTTTGGGGTTTAGAGCTTCAATATTTGACTTTGAAGGCAGGGGGAGGGGCACAATTCAGTTCATAGCAGTAAGCACAGTACCAGAAATACAGCAAAAAATATTTATAGTGTGATAGTTAAACAAATATTTTAAATATCTTAAATTGAGAATACCTGTATTTAAAAGTCAGTCATCAGCTTTAGTAATGTATCAGATTTTAAGTCCAGCCATACTGATGGCAAGGAGATGAAAGTTAAGCAGTGGTATATTTAGTTTTTTGTATAGTAAGGACAGATGACTTTTATGTATGCACATATCATTGCACTAATTTTAGATTTGTTTAGAGATAACTCAGCTGAGGTGGGGGTAGAGAGGAGTGGAGAAGACTTATCATTTGACTATTGTTAATAATGGGTATAACGAAAGTTCTCTGAGAGCAATGGAGCTCAAGTAGGTGCTCTATGAATGGAGTACAGAAACTTTAGTATTAGTCATTACCACTATTGTAGTGCTTTAGATTTTATTTGTTTAACACATTTACTATGCATTCGTTTAGACATGAATCAAAGCAGTGAAGGATGTATGAAGAAGATAAGCAGTGTGAATCTTGACAAACTTATAAATGACTTCTCACAGATAGAAAAGGTATGTAAAGATATCAAACAGTTTTAGCATATAGCGAAAAGTGGAACAGATTTTGCCAGTGGAAAGAATTCGGAAGAAAAAAGCTATACGCCGAAAACTGAGCAGGGTAAAGATAATGAAAATGTACTTTGCTCAGCCCTTTCTCATTTTAAAAATCTGCACTTAAAATATGTCTGGTTTGGGCTTAGTTGTACTAATGCATCAAAATGTTTCTGGGGCAAGGGAACAAATAATTGATATACTTTTGCTAAAGTTAATGGGAAACCTTTACTTAAATGTCCAAGATGTCCATAAACTCAGGAATGATTTAGTAAGAATTGAAATACACTGAATCCTCAATTTCTTACCATTATGACTAACTCTAATTTTTTTTAGTCTTTCCTGTTCTATCTGTTCCCTTTTCCTTCTCTTTTACCTTCTTACCATTAGAAGTCCTCCCTCCCCAACTCTGAATAAATTACATGGTAGACCAAATTCACAAGCATATATTGGGTTTTCTTCCCCCTCCTCTGCCTGAGACAGGAGTAGGAATAGCTATCGAGAAAATATAGATGGATAAATTAAAGATTCGGAGAGGTGGTTTGTGAAGTGTAAGTGGGAGAGGTAATAATACCCCTCTATTTTACTTCTGTTTTCTCTCCTTATCATTCTTCTCTATTCCTTTTTTTTTTCATCTTCACAATGTAGTATGGCCATAATAAAAGAATTTTTATTACAATGGGTATTTCGAGGTAACATTATGAGCTTTTTTTAAAACAATGAGCTTAGGTTTCCTCAGCCAAGTGATTCTTACCAAAATAAGAGAGAAGAGAGAAAAGATTTAATGCTGTTGATGGGAAGGGAATTGGTGCAAAATTTTTGGAGATTAATTTGGAAATATCTATCATATTCTTAAACATTTTAAATATGAAATATTGTTCATTTTTTCATATGATAATGGTATTGTGGTCATATTTTTAAGAGACAGCTTTTAGATACATATAAATGGTAATATTTATACATAAAATAATATAATGTCAGGGAGTTGCTTTGAGATAAATTCAGAAGTAATGACAATAGGGAAGTGGGTAGAGGTATAGATGATACAAGACTGGTCATGAATTAACGATTCTTGGAGGTATTTGAAGGATACATTATGGCTATTATACTATTTACAAAGATATCAAAGAGATATATATGTTCAAGAATGTTTATTCATTGTCTTTAATAGCAGAAAAGTGGAAACAACACAAATTGTTCTCAATAGGAGACTAGCTAAATAAATTGCAGAATATCCTAAAATGAAAGTCAGTGTAGCTATTTAAAAGAATGAGGTAGACCTATATGTGCTTATATGACATCATTTCCAAGATAATAGTACTAAGTGGAACACTCAAGGTGCAGAACAGAATATAATATGATCCTTTCCTGTAGTTGTATAATCATAAAATATTTTGGAAACTTATATAAGGAATTGTTAACCATAGCACTGAGGGTCAAATAGTTGGAAAGAAGGGGGTTCAAGTTACATCATATTTTTATTTTTTATAACTTTTCATAACTGTAAATCTGTTTTAATTTTTTTAAATAAAAGGTAAATTAAGGAGCTGGCTTATTTAAAAATATATGTCAATTAATTATTTGACTTTCAGGTATTAAGTAGTTTATGTTTTCATTCTTTATATGCTTAGGTAAAAAATCAAAATAGCAACATTGATTTGGTAATAATATATATTGTTTCTTCTACAGAAAATGATAGAAACCAGTGGAAAGAACAATATATCGGATTTACAGTTGGAAAAAACTAACTGTTTATTAAAAGCAATGCAAACAAAGGAGGTCTCACTTAAAGAAGGTTAGTTCTTTGCTGCCTGAAGAAATAATAATTCTAACAAGAGTGTTTTTTGGTATAACAGTGATTAATATTGCCCCATAAATTTGGAAATTATTTTAAATTCATATAGCACTTTCCAGACTATAATTTTATTTTATCCTTAATATAGCACTGATAGACAGATAGGACTGGTGTTATTACTCTATATGAATAATAAAGAAACATAGGATACAATAAGTTAAATAACCTGCCTAAGGCCATTCCGCTAAGAAATGGCAAGTCCAAGAATCAATCCAGGCCTTCAAAACCATGAGAAAAAATACAGTTGAATTCCTGCCTAACAGTTACTCCAAAAGAAATTTCAGATGGGTCAAAAATTTTAATGTTAAAAGTGGGCTGTCTGAGCCTGACACTTTTCCCTTACTGCTGAAACACCCTGAGCCGAGTCACTCAGCTCCTAGAGGCCGCCATCCCAGCTGCACCCCGCACTCAGTCCGTGCCTTCTCTGCAGCCAGCTGGCTGGCAGGGAGCCTTGGGAGCCTGGGTTCCATTCAATGAGGTGTTTCTCCCTATGAGTGTGATGTTACTCTGAGGTGCTTGCTTTGGGGAAAGGAAACTGGTTAGTTTGGGGGCAGAGATTGGAGAGAGAGTCACTTCTCCCAATACTTATGTTTTATGTGTATTTTTTGTTTGAAAAAAATAAATACCTTTTAAAAATTCAGTTCTACTTATTCTAAATCGAAGGGCCTTTTTACTGGATAATAACCAGCAGAAGTACAAAAAAAAAAAAAAAAACAAGAATGACAACTTTTAGAGCCAAGTGTATACTAATTCGCTTAGAGAGGAAGAACAAACCTTATATATGATTGAATTTGTTCAATAATAACGAATGAGCTCTTGATGTTTTATTTCCCACATTTGATAACCAGATAAAGAATTTCTTTGCCAGTTCAAGATAAATAATATTACTACTGAGGACCAAGTACTATAAAAAGTTCTTTTCATACATAATTATATTTAACGTTTCCAACTACTTTACAAAATAGGTATTTATGCCCAAATTGCTGGTTAATGGTAGAGCTTAAATTTGAGCTCAAAATAATAATAGATTTACTAAATTATATAGTATAAGAAGTAGCTTAATATTTTGAGCTATAGTTTTTAAGAATTGAGTAAGATAGTAGTATTTTTCAAATTGCATTATAAAGTCCAATAGAAATGATAATGTGAATGTTCAAAAAGAGAATTAAAAACCATTCTAAAATGAAGAATGGTATTCTACCTTAGGAACGATTCCTTATTGAGCCAGTTTCCTTTGCTTTTTTTTTGTTTTTGTTTTTGTTTTTAATGTGTTGGGAGAGCCACCTTGTGTTGAAATTGTGAAAATACAAATTTTTGAAATAGACTTTTAAGTTTCCGGACTGTTTTCAATTTGCTGATTACCGAGGTACCTTTAGCTGTATTTCATAAATTGCTGGATTCATACCTCTAAAAGACACAAAGACAATAGTCTAGTCTATGCCCCCTCCGTTTTTAAATTGTAGCAGCTAACACAGTACATACATGAAGTGGATAACGGCAAATGTAATTTAACCATCATTCTATTACTGAGAAATAGCAAGAGAGAAAAAATGGAGGATAATGGGAACTTTGTCTGCGTAGGTGATGTGGATGATAGAAGGGGTTTAGAGAGAAGTGAAAACCCACAATAGTAGAACTTTATAATTGCATAAAGCTTTTACTTCTGCAAAATAATTTAGTGTACATGGAGACTGCGGGACCTCTCACTGAAAGTTGAAGTTTTGCATTCTCCCTTCACAGTACTTATTGTTTCTTTCATTTAGTCAATAAATAAAAAAATGATTGAACACCTATGAAGTAGTCACCAAAATTAAAAAGATAACACTTCATCTGAAAGTTCACTATCTAGTGGGAGAACCCACAAATAACTAAAATGCAATGTAATAAATGGAGAAAAGAGATATTTACAAATGGTTGTGGGACACAATGGAGAGAAATAATAACAGCAACCAGTAACAATGTTAAATATTCGTGAGTGAATTTAGAAAGTATATTTTCTCATTTGGTTGTTGGAAAAATCTTATATATGAGAATAGTCTTATATGTGAGGTAGAATATGTATTACCCATACTTTTATTTTCCAGAGGAAGGATATAAAGCTCAAATAGGTAAAGTAGCTTACTCAGAGTCCTAGCTTGAAAGTGAAGAAGGGGAAACTCTAATCCAGTTTCTCTTACTCCAGTTTTCTGGTTGCATCAGCATATCTTACAATTCCTAAGGAAGTATTGGATAAATAGATTAAGAGAACAGGACTTAAAAAACCTGTGTTTAAGTCTATACCTTCCATTTACTAACTGTGGAATCTTGGCAAGTAACCAGACCTCTATGGATGCCTGCCTTTGTAAAATTAGGATGATAATACCAACTTCTCAATATCATTTTGTATACTAATTGGGGTAATATTTATAATGTACTTAGCGTAATGCCTGGCAAAGCACACATTCAGTAAATGGTACCATTATTATACCTAGACAACTTTTTAGTATTCGATACAAATGTGGTATTTAATATTTAACCATCAAAACAGGTGCCAATTAGAATGGCAGCTAGTCAATGTGTCATACTAGTACATACCAGCTGAATATTGGTCATGGGCCTCTAAAACGGAAAGAAAGAGAATAAGGCTCAATATTTATTAGCTGTTAAGTCAAGCATGTAAAGGTGAAATTGCCCTTAAACCTTAAAGATATATTTCTTTTTAAAAAATATTGTTATTCTTTTATGAAGTTTTCATTATTATATATTTAGCTGGTATAATTGTAAACTTAAAACTAGTACAACCTGTGTTTCCTAACCTTATAGTAAAAATGTGATAGCAATAACTGTCGCAAAGAGTCTTTCTCTGGTTCTGTTATTGCTCTCTTTACAGGGCCTCCAACCTACTCGAATTACTCTGAAGAAGTTCTCAGCTTGTCTTGTTGTCAGTAAAGTAGTTAAAATCATAGACTTTAGTGCTGGACTGCTGGAGTTCATGTTCTAGCTCTACCACTTACTAGTTCTAAGTATGACCTTGGGCAATTTACTAAACTTCTATGTGTCAGTTTCCTCATATGTAAAATGAGGCAAATACTAGGACCTACCTCATAGAGTTAAGAGGGTTAAATGATTTAATATTCGCAAAGCACTTAGAATAACAATATGATGTATGTTATTATTTTCAGGCCAGAGCTTTTCCACTTATCTCTTTCTTGCTTCAATTTATTATGATAGTGCCTGTCTGTGGATCAATCACTCAACAAATATTTATGAAATGCTGACTATAAACCACAACTGCTGTAGGGATTAGGAAGAAATAATAAACAAAACAGAAAATAGTGCTTGCTATACTGGAGCTTATAGCCAAGTGGACTGCTTAAAGTTACAGTTTTCACTACTGTTGTTACCCATCAAAGGTTTAGCTGTTGCTGGTGATACCCAAAAGTATACTGAAAGCTTTTATGCACATATTAGGGCACTAATGCTTGCAATGAAGGCTCTATCTCCCATTATAGAAGAAATCATTGGCACCAAAGTTGCTCATGCCCTGTAACTCAACACACTGCTTTTACTTCTTTTATTGCTATTCCCTTGCCCTAGGACTCAGGCATAAATACTAAGAGGACAGATCGCAGGACAGTGAGGAAGTAAAGCATTATCTATCTCAAAAGACACCTTCTTACAGAGAGCTCTGGCTATCTTTGAACAAAATTTAATGTACCTTGACTCTCTGTCCTTGGGAAGTTCTTTCATGGGAAACTCGCATGGACACACTCCTCTTAGTTCCCCAGACAGTTCCCGCTGGGCCTTACTTCTAGCGCAAATGCTGCAGGGAATCCCTACTATACTGGAATGATAATGTCTTAGAAAACTCATTACTGAATCCTGATTGCATTTGACTTATCTGGGTGATTAAAAAGTTATTATATAATTTACTTTTAGATACCTGGTTGCTTTGTTAAGATCTCATAATCATCAAATAGTCTTATTTTAAGTATTTCAACTTTAAGAGAATAATTCCAAAATGAAAGCACATAATCTTCAAATAAATTTATCTTTTATGTTTTAGAATGTGCTACTCTTCATAGTATGATAAAAGGGCTACAACAGACCATTGAATATCAACATAATTTGAAAGGTAAGTTAGAAAAATTTTTTATTAAATATAATATATTTGAGTATCTTTAAAAATAGAGTTTTTACATTGTTGACAATAAGTTCCTTTTAATCTGGTCTTGTTAACTTCATCAGCTAAAGGAAGGACTTCTTATACTTAATAATATCTTCCTCAATTATTAGGAAATAAGAAATACCATGCTGAACAGAACAATTCAGTCATATTCTGGCAGGGACATCAGAGTTTTATGCTCTGTCATAATAATTCTCTTTATTACTTTCAAAAGTTTAGAAGTATATTTACTCTCAGTAGTACTCTTGGTCTTTAATAACCCCATGTCCAGTTTCGAAAGGTGAGTATTTACTAGTAGTTACATGATGAATATTCTATTCAAACTCCAGTGATAGTTTACTATTTAATTTTTTGTCATAGACTAAGACTGCATTTGTGTAAATGAAGCTGATACATCTTATTCTTGCTAGTCATGCTAACCCAATAGGCCTACCACTGACAAAGCAGACAAAGCAACCAAGTGTTTTGTCCTGTTCTGATTTAGTTACGGTGCAGTGTTTGTGGGATTTTCCTCTGCTATGTTGGAGATTAAACTAAACTGCTTTCAAGGTCCCTTCCAACATAAACTTACATCAAACAAGAATTTCTTATTTTAGTCTTCTGCTTTTATCATAAAGTACTTTATATATGTAGGTGAGCTCTAATAGTGATCTTATATGCTATTTACTTGATTTGGCATGTTATTCCTTATTGTCTTTATAACTTTATATTTTTTAATATTTGAGATTCTTTCTTTTTTAAAAATTACTATTAGTTCTTTTCCCCCCTTTATTTTCCTTAAAATATTTCAAGTATTAATGAAATAAATATAGAAATTGTATTAGAAGACTTCATAGTTACATTGTCAAAAAGCAACTACAGTACAGAAAGGATTCATTTCCATATCAATATACCATTAAAAGCCTTTTCTTTTGGCTAATTCCTGCAGGCTTTTGATCCCCATATGTCCCATAGATTCTCACTTTACTTTGTACTACCATTCTGCTCATTTTTTTCTCAGTCATTTTTCCCCATCCCACATCTGATTTGAGCTTTCATTTTACAACTTCAGTGCTGATAGTCAAAACAACTTTTCCCTTCTCTGTGACTAAATACAATGCTTAGCTGCATTTCGAAAGTATGTAAATGTTCATAATTATTTACAATCCTTTTATTCCAGGATTTAAATGATATTTAATTTAACTCCTTCTTGGATTTTGTTTAAATAAAACAGCTACCAGAAATTAAATATTTTGAAGTTCTAGAAAGTCCA
>NW_011888953.1:129214-143436 GCF_000151845.1 Pteropus vampyrus | reverse complement strand
AAGGGCTACAACAGACCATTGAATATCAACATAATTTGAAAGGTAAGTTAGAAAAATTTTTTATTAAATATAATATATTTGAGTATCTTTAAAAATAGAGTTTTTACATTGTTGACAATAAGTTCCTTTTAATCTGGTCTTGTTAACTTCATCAGCTAAAGGAAGGACTTCTTATACTTAATAATATCTTCCTCAATTATTAGGAAATAAGAAATACCATGCTGAACAGAACAATTCAGTCATATTCTGGCAGGGACATCAGAGTTTTATGCTCTGTCATAATAGTTCTCTTTATTACTTTCAAAAGTTTAGAAGTATATTTACTCTCAGTAGTACTCTTGGTCTTTAATAACCCCATGTTCAGTTTCGAAAGGTGAGTATTTACTAGTAGTTACATGATGAATATTCTATTCAAACTCCAGTGATAGTTTACTATTTAATTTTTTGTCATAGACTAAGACTGCATTTGTGTAAATGAAGCTGATACATCTTATTCTTGCTAGTCATGCTAACCCAATAGGCCTACCACTGACAAAGCAGACAAAGCAACCAAGTGTTTTGTCCTGTTCTGATTTAGTTACGGTGCAGTGTTTGTGGGATTTTCCTCTGCTATGTTGGAGATTAAACTAAACTGCTTTCAAGGTCCCTTCCAACATAAACTTACATCAAACAAGAATTTCTTATTTTAGTCTTCTGCTTTTATCATAAAGTACTTTATATATGTAGGTGAGCTCTAATAGTGATCTTATATGCTATTTACTTGATTTGGCATGTTATTCCTTATTGTCTTTATAACTTTATATTTTTTAATATTTGAGATTCTTTCTTTTTTAAAAATTACTATTAGTTCTTTTCCCCCCTTTATTTTCCTTAAAATATTTCAAGTATTAATGAAATAAATATAGAAATTGTATTAGAAGACTTCATAGTTACATTGTCAAAAAGCAACTACAGTACAGAAAGGATTCATTTCCATATCAATATACCATTAAAAGCCTTTTCTTTTGGCTAATTCCTGCAGGCTTTTGATCCCCATATGTCCCATAGATTCTCACTTTACTTTGTACTACCATTCTGCTCATTTTTTTCTCAGTCATTTTTCCCCATCCCACATCTGATTTGAGCTTTCATTTTACAACTTCAGTGCTGATAGTCAAAACAACTTTTCCCTTCTCTGTGACTAAATACAATGCTTAGCTGCATTTCGAAAGTATGTAAATGTTCATAATTATTTACAATCCTTTTATTCCAGGATTTAAATGATATTTAATTTAACTCCTTCTTGGATTTTGTTTAAATAAAACAGCTACCAGAAATTAAATATTTTGAAGTTCTAGAAAGTCCATTATAATTCAATAATGAATATATTATTTCTTTGTAAAAGGATATCTAATATAGACCAATAGTCAAGAACACCATCTTTGCAAAGATACGGTAGTACAAATTTTTAAGTAGCTATTCCTGAAAATGGATATTCCATGGTGCCTCTCAGGAAGAAATAGTGATTCATTGATTTCATTTTCCCAATGCTTCTACAGGCCTTGTTTTGGGCAAAGTGATAGATGTGAACTACCTGTCTTTCACCTCTTTCATCCATTTGATTGTCAAGATTGTATGGTTAATTTGCTTCTTTCAGCTACAGAGTGGTTACAAATGGTTGGCTCCCCAGAAACTATTTCCTCTTTTTCTTAATAGAAACCAGATTTTCTTCTGACATTCATTCTTTATCCACTCCACCACATCTCTCAGGGGAAGCTAATTATACCCCAGCTCTGAGGGAAGGCTTCTGGAATAATCTCCCTCTCTCCCAAAAGATGGACTAAAGATGAACCGTATTCTTCTGGTCATTGATCAGTCTGCATATAATGCCTGAAAATTGTTGCAGGCCTTTTGCTTCCAGCCTGAAAATTATGACAGCATTAAGGATAGCAGTAGAAGAGACTAAAAGTCATGGTGTCTTGATAACATCGTTGAGTTGGTGAATCACTTACCCTCTAGGCTTAAGAGTTTCTTCAGCTGCTGTAAGAGAAATGATACCATCGCTTCTCGGCCTTTTGGCTAAGATCAAGTGTAAGAGAAATGATACTTCCCTTTCTTTACTTTCATCCATTAATCTTTTCAGTAGACATTTATGAGCTATGTAAAGATGATCTATTAAGATGTAGAAAGAAAACACTGGAATTTCTATTTACATTTATTTTTATCTAAAAACTGAGGCAAATAATCTGATGAAAATTTAATAATGGAATGTTAACCCTTATTCTCCCTGTATGTCAGTTATGCATCATTTATGATACATGAGATTTTTCTTCTCCCAAGGAGAGTGGGAGTTCTAAAACCAAGCAGTTGCATCTTTATTTTTTCTCTAGTCTCAGTGTATTGACATGTGGTACAGTTTACATGTGCCTGGTTTAGAGGGTTTATATATATTATGTTAGCTACTTAAAATCAAACTAATACTTTCAAAATGACCAAATAGCTTTAAGAAATAAAACACAGATTGATGATCATATTAATAACGCAAGTACAAGTCAGCAATAAGAAGGTAGCAGAGTTGTCACTTCCACACCTGTATAAGTACTTTATCAGACATATGAAAAAGTTAAAAATAATTAAAAATAATTAAAAGTTAAAAATAAAAGTTAAAAATCTATCATACCTGATGAAATATCAGCCAGTGGTGGCCAAGTAACTGCTTTTGGGAGAAAGTTAATCTATAACGAGATTATTTTCAAATGAATATTTAGAAATGGTTTCATCATTAAGTGAGTTGAAAGCTGAAAATATGTGAACTTTAAGTATTCTCACCAACACATAAAATTTGGCAATGAAATGCTAGATTCAATAAAAATTCTTCAAACAATGATCAAACAATTATTCTCTGTGATTTTGAGCACTTTTTTAACTGTTTATGTTTTAAACAAACAAACAAACGAAAAAGCCTTTTGAGGGGCTTATAAGAACAAGTAACATCAAAGAACATAGATATATGACAAAATTTCAAAAACAACCACCTTTATATAATTGGTGTTTGAGACTGAAAAATGAGTATCATGATTTATATAGTAAATACAACCAATGGCACATTTGTTCCATTAAAACCAAGTATCAAAACGATCTGAGTATTAAAACTAGCCTTCAAATTACTGTATCAAAGAGTTAAATCAATATTGTAAAAATTATTGTTGCATTTTTAGTTTCATTGCCTCACTAATATTTATTAACATTAATAATAATTCAATAATTTTAAAGTTTTATAACAATATTTTAAATAATATTAAAATAATTTAACATTTTTCTCTAAAGTTCATCTCTTTAATTTCTACTTTTACCTGTTTTAAGAATTATATACAATTAGAATGTAGTATGCCTATGTATACATATATAATTTATAAATAAATAGACGTGAATTGGGGAGTACCTGCTTGTTATTTTTATTAAGAGGGCATACAATTGTAAAAATTTGGAGACTCTTAGTTTAGAACACCACATCTCTGTGTCACTACATTTTAGATTTTGTTACTTATGTTGGCCAGTCTATTCTCTTCTAATTCCCACACATGTGAAAAAGTGGTTGGTCCAGCTTACCAAAGTATTAAACCATTTGGAGCAACAGCATTGGAATTTCATAGATTAAGGGAAAATTTGAGTCTTTCTCATACTCATGAGTGATTGGATGATAAAGTTAAGCATATTTTCTGAAATGTTGTCATTACCAAGGACCAAAGAAGTTCTTCCTGTTATTGCTGCTAACCTGACACTGGGAAGGAAAGTCACGAAGCTGTATTAATGAATTGCAGCTGATATGCTGTTTACCAGGTAGAGCGAGGCAAGGGCCCATCGCGCAGCTTTGGCATCTTTACGGGTTTTTTTTGTTGTTGCTCAATTCTCTTATTCTCTACCCCCATTTTTGGTCTTTGTAACTCAAAGAATGGATCCATCCTGTCTTTGAAAGAAATGTATGTTTGGAGTTTAAGATATGGACATGGGTCTTTAGAAATAGAGCATGATTCGTCACAATATATCATGGGATGGGAATTTTTCTTGATTACATTATTGTATATTTTTTATAGATGCTAATCAAGGCAACTCCATTAATTCACTATATGAAAGATAATGGCATCATGCACTCTAACTTATGGCCAGTAGTTACTACCAGGGCAAAGAAAACAAGATTCACAGATTTTCTTTCATTAGACAAGAATGATCGCCATATAACCAGTTCCAGATCAAATGAATTTCAGGAATTTAATTTAGAAATTCAAACACACAGGCAGTCATATGGAGAAAAGAGATACCCATGAAATTAGCTACAAATATGGAGTACCTCCCAAATCAGTAGAATTTGAACTTATTGTTGCCAATTGTCTGTTGATAATTTCTGGCAACTCAATATTGCTTTTTCTTGTCTGAACTGAATCTGAATAACTGGAATTTACTTAGGTTCTTATATCCTATCAGGGTAGGTTTCAAGGAAGACATTATTATGTATAGTACAACTTTACTGTACAAAATTATACTAAGCAAAATGGTTTAATCAAAATTGATCATTGATCAGAACATTTTAAAATGGCAATAGCATATAGTTCAGTGCTATTCTGTAAGAGAATAATCTGAGAAAGTAGTCTAATTCATGATCGGTTTCTCCTTAAGAAAAAAGTACTGCTTAAATTAAAAGTAGTTTGAAAAATGTAGAAATACTTTTTTCAATATAATTGTGAAAAAGATTTCCTTACAATAATTTGACATTTAGCTTCTAATATATCTTTGGAAGAATGCTGTGTTTATATAATCATATTTTGTATCGGAAAATTATCTGTTATAAGTATATATTTTAAAATCTTTATTATTTAAAAATTGCCTTCTTTCAAAAGAGATTTGTTAAAAGAGCATTAAAAGGAAATTAAAGAACAAAACCTATGAACAAGGCCAGCTATGTAATTTGCAGGGATTAGTGTAAAATAAAAATGTGGGCCCCATGTTCAAAAAAGTAGAAAAAATAATAATATTAAAGGTTCTAAAATAAGCTTTTTCTTTTCTTCTGTGGTCTCTCTTAACTTATCAGGGTTTTTATTTATTTAATGTTGCTCTAAGTAATTATAAATAAATAGAAATTTTAATTAAAAGGATGAATTTTACCACTCATTTTTATATCGTGCAAACCAATTTTATGTACAAAGATAATAGCATTTAACTCATCTGTGGAATGATAAAAGTACACAATTAATACTTCATAGCTTGTACCTGCACATCTATTTCATTCTTACCAGAAAAGTGGAAGTGCTGCCTCAACCATTTTTTAATTCATTTTACTTCTTGATTTGTGCACATTCTACAAACACTACCTTCAGCTTCCTAATGAATAAAGAAGGACTGCAAGGAAAAGGAACTGTGAATTTCCCTCTTTCCCTTTCCTTCAATGTCATCATGTTCAGTGTAATTGGTTGGCTAGTAGAGGGAAGTACAGAAGTTAAAAAAGGGTATGATAGAGTTGTTGGTCGTTTGTGTTTCTTAGAATGTCATTGCTTTTTTTTTGCATTTGAAGCAAGTTCTAATTCAAAGGGAAAGTGTGGCCTCTCAGATCTGTCAGAGCCCTTGCTTACTTAGTTTTTAATGGAACATGCTTATCTTGTACTTGTATCTTTGAGTCTTGCTGAACTCTCAAACATCATGAACCAGAATTCTGTGTTCATGGTGCATTGCAAATGCTGTGTATGAATGTGATAGCAAATACAGTAGACACAAATATTACTCATATATTCTCTGCTCACATTCATTCTCCATTGTCCCATTGGAATTTACTTAAAACTATAAGTTCAAAGACAAAATTATGAAGAATTTCAAGCCGTAAATGACACAGTATTAATGACAGAGCTGGCAACCTTCTGGGTGCAAAGCCCTGTACAGCTGCACAGATTACCTACCCATAAAGCTGGTCTTGTCTAGAAATGAATAGGAAGATAGTTGGGTAGATACTTGATCAGAAGCCTAATCTAAGGGGTAGTTGCTTTAACGTTGCACAAAAGTTAACTAAATTTTCTAGAAAACAAGGCAAAACAAAATAAGACAAAAAAAAATTGGTCAGTTATAAACCATCAATATCTGATTTTTTATAAATAAAATTAAAATAGTTTATTACAAGACAAAAACTTTTACAGAATCTGAGTAAAAGCCACTTATGGATGATCTCAATTTTAATTAACACCTTTATTAAAGCCTTTATTCATACAACCTAGTAAGAACTTTTAATGTAAAAAATATTTCGATCATTATGGAATGAAATTATTACAAAGCTAAGCAATTCAATCATTGATGATACCAAAGAACGCCAACTCATTATAAGTATATAATTAATCTAAAAACAATGCACACTTAAGGATTTTTCTCCTAGTTTGATACCAAAAGATTATAACCAATTTTAGAAAAACATATTGCAAAATTATTAGAATTCAAGAGATTAAAGTGGAGTTTGGCTAGGTCAAAGGAATATTACTTTGTCCAATATCAGAACCAGGCAGATTCTACGGTGGTGCAAAATGCTATTTAAATTTATAACTACTCCAGCCGGAGTAGCAAGAACTTTATACCTTAAGGAAGTAGCCACAGTGGAATATGTATTTGAAAATCTAATGTAGAATCTGGTGGGATTATGGAAAAAAACAGTGCTAACAATGATCATATGTTGATTGTACTCTAGATGAAAGCCAAAAAAGGGGCAACTGAAATATAATATAAAGTATTAAGGAGGTTAGCTATTACTTCAGTCGATAGCTTTAATTCACAGATAAGTCATGTGGTTCTATTTAACATACTTATAGATATGCCAAAGACAGATAATATCCCAGTAGTATAACATTTAGATAGGTCAATCAATTTTTCTGGCAAAGAGAAGACTTATCATTATTAAAATGTTCATTTTCCTGAAGTTAATGTATACATTTAGTGCAATTTTAATTAAAATATTAAAAAGATTGCATAAAATAATCTTAAAGTTCATTTGACAAAAGGAAACAAATAAATAAGAAAAACAAGAATAAACAAGAAAATTATTGAAAAATAAGAATGTGGGGGAGAACTTCCATTACTAGATAGCAACATGCTCTGAAGCCGTTAAAATGAAATTAATATAGTATTGGCATAGAAATTGAAAAATATTTCCATGGAAAGAATAGAAAACTTGATTCTAGAAATAGTTCCCAATATTTGTTAATGTAATATATGACACAGGAATATTTTGGATTATTGGAAAAAGAATGGTATTTTAACATATGGTACCGGCACAGCTAGCTTTTCATCTGAAATTAAAGGAAGTTGGACTGTTTCCTCAAACATCGAAAATAAATTCCAGATGGGTAAAAGACTTTAGTGTACAAAGAATAAAAAGTTAAAAGAAAATCCAGGATACAACATGTGCAACCTAGAACTGTGGGATATCTTCTTAACCAATGTGTGAACCTCAGATGCTATATAAAGAAAAAACAGACTTTCTTAACAGCAATGCAACAAATCGCCACCACCAACAATGAAAAAAAGTAATTTATTTGAAAACATGTTTTCAAATACCAATGTAGTTTATATCTACAATACACAAATTGACCAGCAGAGGTAAATAAAAAAATTTAAATGAGTAAAAGATATGAAGAAAAATATGGAAATGTGTATGTATCTGGATTATGCATATATATAATCCAGAGGTTAAGAGCATGAAAAAAAGCATAGAAGGATTCACAATTACAACAGGGGTGTGGAGGTGGAGAAAGAAGGGGAATAAGAGAGAGAGGAAGACTGAAAGAAAAGAAAAAAGACAGACTGTCATAAAAGTATCTCAGCATGTATGATATGATCCTATTTATGTAGAATTACAGAAATATATGTATATGTATGCATAGAAAAATTACAGAGTTGAAGGAATGCCCACTTTTAATAAATAAATTCTTTGCAATGTAATATGTATAGTACAATTTTATATGGTAAAAGCAAGTAAAAACAGTAGAAATGTGTGGTATGTTTATATATAATTGTATAAGCTGGGAGAAAAGCAGAGAAGGGATACAGACCAGGCTGTTCACATTGATAACTTCAGTGAGGTGAGGAGACAGGGGAAGGATGATTAGCTTCCCTTTACAGATGCTTCATATACTAAAACAAGCAAGTATACTTTTATAAATTGGAAAACATCAAACACCTTTTCTTTCATCTTTCGGTGATGGATGATTCAGCCTTTCCAATAAATACAAGAGGTATTTGTTGCCTCATTAGCACAATCTCTTTTTAAACAGCTCTCAACCTTTAATTATTGACACACACACACACACACACACACACACACACACACACACCCCTTAGATTTAGAAATCATACAAAGCTGAATGATAAAAGAAAATAAAGCCTATTTATTATTATTAAGATCAAATCCTCTAAAATCTCTAGTTTCCTAATTCTAAAATACACATATTCTGCTAATAAGATACATTTTACTTTGAAAATTTGGAGGTTACATGACTATTAATGCATTGTGTCTCCAAGGTTTGAAAATCCCATTAGAATGGGGTAGGGGAGAGTAGGAAAACATTTCTTTTGTTCTAAAGAATGTAGGATATTTTATAGATAAGTGTTTCTGTTGAGAAAAAATTCAAATTATTGGAAGTTTTCATTCAAGAAAACAGGAAATTTTTCAACAAATAAACAAAGCCACCATCAAGATTAAGCTCTGTATTTTAAAAATATGACCCTTTAAGATATAACACTTTACTATCTGATCATAATCTTTGAAAGCAAATTGATTTTAGGTGTTTACTTTCATTGTAATGATGTGATTTAATGGAGATTCGTATTACTCATCATCTTCCCTTGTAAACATAGTTCTGTCTTTTCTCTTTCTACCCCAAATACCTCTTTTCTCCTAATTACCCAGACTTCAAACTTTGCAGTTACTGTTTACTCTAGCCAACATTATCATTTTTTTACCCATAAAACACATGCTTATTATCTCTTACCCATGCTCCTGCAATAGTTTCACAAGTAGATTCCTTGCTGAACTCTCAAACATCATGAACCAGAATTCTGTGTTCATGGTGCATTGCAAATGCTGTGTATGAATGTGATAGCAAATACAGTAGACACAAATATTACTCATATATTCTCTGCTCACATTCATTCTCCATTGTCCCATTGGAATTTACTTAAAACTATAAGTTCAAAGACAAAATTATGAAGAATTTCAAGCCGTAAATGACACAGTATTAATGACAGAGCTGGCAACCTTCTGGGTGCAAAGCCCTGTACAGCTGCACAGATTACATACCCATAAAGCTGGTCTTGTCTATAAATGAATAGGAAGATAGTTGGGTAGATACTTGATCAGAAGCCTAATCTAAGGGGTAGTTGCTTTAACGTTGCACAAAAGTTAACTAAATTTTCTAGAAAACAAGGCAAAACAAAATAAGACAAAAAAAATTGGTCAGTTATAAACCATCAATATCTGATTTTTTATAAATAAAATTAAAATAGTTTATTACAAGACAAAAACTTTTACAGAATCTGAGTAAAAGCCACTTATGGATGATCTCAATTTTAATTAACACCTTTATTAAAGCCTTTATTCATACAACCTAGTAAGAACTTTTAATGTAAAAAATATTTAGATCATTATGGAATGAAATTATTACAAAGCTAAGCAATTCAATCATTGATGATACCAAAGAACGCCAACTCATTATAAGTATATAATTAATCTAAAAACAATGCACACTTAAGGATTTTTCTCCTAGTTTGATACTAAAAGATTATAACCAATTTTAGAAAAACATATTGCAAAATTATTAGAATTCAAGAGATTAAAGTGGAGTTTGGCTAGGTCAAAGGAATATTACTTTGTCCAATATCAGAACCAGGCAGATTCTACGGTGGTGCAAAATGCTATTTAAATTTATAACTACTCCAGCCGGAGTAGCAAGAACTTTATACCTTAAGGAAGTAGCCACAGTGGAATATGTATTTGAAAATCTAATGTAGAATCTGGTGGGATTATGGAAAAAAACAGTGCTAACAATGATCATATGTTGATTGTACTCTAGATGAAAGCCAAAAAAGGGGCAACTGAAATATAATATAAAGTATTAAGGAGGTTAGCTATTACTTCAGTCGATAGCTTTAATTCACAGATAAGTCATGTGGTTCTATTTAACATACTTATAGATATGCCAAAGACAGATAATATCCCAGTAGTATAACATTTAGATAGGTCAATCAATTTTTCTGGCAAAGAGAAGACTTATCATTATTAAAATGTTCATTTTCCTGAAGTTAATGTATACATTTAGTGCAATTTTAATTAAAATATTAAAAAGATTGCATAAAATAATCTTAAAGTTCATTTGACAAAAGGAAACAAATAAATAAGAAAAACAAGAATAAACAAGAAAATTATTGAAAAATAAGAATGTGGGGGAGAACTTCCATTACTAGATAGCAACATGCTCTGAAGCCGTTAAAATGAAATTAATATAGTATTGGCATAGAAATTGAAAAATATTTCCATGGAAAGAATAGAAAACTTGATTCTAGAAATAGTTCCCAATATTTGTTAATGTAATATATGACACAGGAATATTTTGGATTATTGGAAAAAGAATGGTATTTTAACATATGGTACCGGCACAGCTAGCTTTTCATCTGAAATTAAAGGAAGTTGGACTGTTTCCTCAAACATCGAAAATAAATTCCAGATGGGTAAAAGACTTTAGTGTACAAAGAATAAAAAGTTAAAAGAAAATCCAGGATACAACATGTGCAACCTAGAACTGTGGGATATCTTCTTAACCAATGTGTGAACCTCAGATGCTATATAAAGAAAAAACAGACTTTCTTAACAGCAATGCAACAAATCGCCACCACCAACAATGAAAAAAAGTAATTTATTTGAAAACATGTTTTCAAATACCAATGTAGTTTATATCTACAATACACAAATTGACCAGCAGAGGTAAATAAAAAAATTTAAATGAGTAAAAGATATGAAGAAAAATATGGAAATGTGTATGTATCTGGATTATGCATATATATAATCCAGAGGTTAAGAGCATGAAAAAAAGCATAGAAGGATTCACAATTACAACAGGGGTGTGGAGGTGGAGAAAGAAGGGGAATAAGAGAGAGAGGAAGACTGAAAGAAAAGAAAAAAGACAGACTGTCATAAAAGTATCTCAGCATGTATGATATGATCCTATTTATGTAGAATTACAGAAATATATGTATATGTATGCATAGAAAAATTACAGAGTTGAAGGAACGCCCACTTTTAATAAATAAATTCTTTGCAATGTAATATGTATAGTACAATTTTATATGGTAAAAGCAAGTAAAAACAGTAGAAATGTGTGGTATGTTTATATATAATTGTATAAGCTGGGAGAAAAGCAGAGAAGGGATACAGACCAGGCTGTTCACATTGATAACTTCAGTGAGGTGAGGAGGCAGGGGAAGGATGATTAGCTTCCCTTTACAGATGCTTCATATACTAAAACAAGCAAGTATACTTTTATAAATTGGAAAACATCAAACACCTTTTCTTTCATCTTTCGGTGATGGATGATTCAGCCTTTCCAATAAATACAAGAGGTATTTGTTGCCTCATTAGCACAATCTCTTTTTAAACAGCTCTCAACCTTTAATTATTGACACACACACACACACACACACACACACACACACACACCCCTTAGATTTAGAAATCATACAAAGCTGAATGATAAAAGAAAATAAAGCCTATTTATTATTATTAAGATCAAATCCTCTAAAATCTCTAGTTTCCTAATTCTAAAATACACATATTCTGCTAATAAGATACATTTTACTTTGAAAATTTGGAGGTTACATGACTATTAATGCATTGTGTCTCCAAGGTTTGAAAATCCCATTAGAATGGGGTAGGGGAGAGTAGGAAAACATTTCTTTTGTTCTAAAGAATGTAGGATATTTTATAGATAAGTGTTTCTGTTGAGAAAAAATTCAAATTATTGGAAGTTTTCATTCAAGAAAACAGGAAATTTTTCAACAAATAAACAAAGCCACCATCAAGATTAAGCTCTGTATTTTAAAAATATGACCCTTTAAGATATAACACTTTACTATCTGATCATAATCTTTGAAAGCAAATTGATTTTAGGTGTTTACTTTCATTGTAATGATGTGATTTAATGGAGATTCGTATTACTCATCATCTTCCCTTGTAAACATAGTTCTGTCTTTTCTCTTTCTACCCCAAATACCTCTTTTCTCCTGATTACCCAGACTTCAAACTTTGCAGTTACTGTTTACTCTAGCCAACATTATCATTTTTTTACCCATAAAACACATGCTTATTATCTCTTACCCATGCTCCTGCAATAGTTTCACAAGTAGATTCCATTTCCAAGGTCTCCTCTCAAAATTACTGTACTGTAAGACAAACCTTCCTAAAGCATCGCTCAGATAATGGCAAAAATATACACTGATTTGTTGTTTTGACTAGTTCTTGATTATGTTAAGGTGGTGGGGCGTGGGGGTCTGTTGAGCGGGACTTTTCCTATCAAACTTAAATTGGTAACTAGGGCCTAAGATTTTTTTTTTTTTAAGTGAAATATTCTCACATTGTAAAGAGAACTGCTTACATGTTACCAAAAGTTGAGGTGAATCCAGACTCTTCATTACTTTATCCCACTGAAGCAATTCACAACCATCAGAGAGTAACCCCAAAATTATCTAGAGAATTTCTCCTCAGTCCCTATGACCAACCCTGAAGAGCTAGACTGAGAAGGACAATTAAAGAGAAAACTAAGATTGCTTCCCCACTCCGTCAGGTCTTTCAGACCCCAAATCTAGCCAGTGATAAGCATTATGAAAACTTTCAAGTTTGAAATAGAAAATTTGAGTTTTAGACTGACTGGATGTTTAGTAACGGAAATCACTGCAGTCTTTTAATTCACCCCAAATTTCATTCAGGTGTTGGCAACTCAGAGATGAAGAGAAATTCAATATATTACTGTCGAACTCACTAATAGGAGAGGGGTACGGTGGGAAACTTTTGTTTTCATATGGCACTGTATTTAAACTGATTAAAAACAAGTTTAAATTTAAATGTAGCATATTTAAGTATACATTGAAAGTTTTCAGGATAAATTAATGCTAATCGACCATGTAACAATTCAATAATGCACAGATAAAAAAGTACCCTGCCCTATTTGTGGCCAGCACTCTCGGCCTCAACACAGAAGATAAAATACAGAATGACTGACCCTTTATATTTTGAACTATAAATTTTCATTTTCCCTGAGCTATAAATTCTTGTAATTACTAGCTTTAACAATCTAATGGAATTTTTGGAAATGATTTTTTAAATGAAGTACAATTTGCATGTTGTGGAATGCACACATCTCAAGTACAGTACGTTGAGTTTGGGCTATTTCAGACATCTCTCCACCTCTCTCTTCTGGGGTGTTGCATCTCCAGTCATTCCTTCTTTTCTCTGACTTTCATTTCCTTCTTTCTATTGGACATTTCTCTCAGTATTTAATCAACTCATATCTCTTCCCTCTTTAAACAAACAAGAAGACAAAGTTTCTTTGACTTTGGGTTTATTCCCTTCAATTGTCCTCACTCTTTCCTATTATGGTCACACCTCAAGGGAATAATAGTCTGTGCTCAATATCCCCATTTTCTCACCTTCACTTAGTCTTCAACTAAGACAATTGGGTATCTCCCAAAGTTTTAATTCAAAGTTCTTTCACTTGATCTTTTTTATTGCATGTATTGCCATTGATTATAACCCCTTTAACCTCTGTTTTCTTAATACCACCCTCTCCTGCATCTCTGAATACTTCTCAGTCTTCTTCATAGGATATTCTTCCTTTGGCCACTCCTAAATGTTTCTTGGCCTACCAGATATGTTCCCCTGGATATCTCTACCATTTCAAATTTAGCATCATAAAGATCTAGCTAGATTCATTATTTCACTCCTAAAAATCTTTCCCTTTTAATTTTTCCCAAACTGTTGAAGATTTTTCAGTTACCCAAACCAGAAAACTAGAAAGCAAAGTTCCCCCTTTCTCTTTTGCCTCTGCTATCCAGTCAGTCACTAAGTCCTCTGGTAATTTTATCATTTAGTTATTTTCATTTTCCATTTGTCTCCTACTGCCACTGGCCTAATTCAGGCTCCTATTATTTCTTACTTAATGTATCTTTAC